>NW_006922164.1:517861-521416 GCF_000298275.1 Orycteropus afer afer
TTCGTGGATGGTGATGAGTTCTAAGCCAGTTGCCGACAAGTCACCTCTGATTCATGGTGCCCCCAAGGCTCAGCAGGACCTGGTCTTTCGGTCCAAAAGCACCCAGTCCAGGTCTGAAGGTACTGAGAGCCCATTCAATTCAGAGTAGAACTGTGCTCCATAGACTTTTCAATGGCTGAGTTTTCAGAAAGAGATCACCAGGCCTTTCTTCCGTGGTGCCTCTGGGTAGACTCCAACCTCCAACCTTCCCCCTGATAGTCGAGCAAGCCCTTAACCATTTTTGCCCCCCAGTTGCTTTGCCTATTACAGTTACAAAATGACAATGGCCTATCATTTTCAAAAGGCAACTCCCCCTCGTTCTTTTCTGCTGGTAATCAGCTTTCATTATAAAAAAAATTATGTCTTTTTGCTTTGTTTCCATTTCTGAGTTTCCAGTTAAGGCTAACAGGGCTGTAGAGAACAGACTTGGGAGAGAAGACGATTTTATAAATAGTTTGCCGCACACCAATCACCTCCCACACGCTCAATCTCGGCACCACGTTGACAAAGAAAACTCAGCAGGTTGGAGAAAAGCGCAGTGAAACTAAATGGAAGTGGAACGTTTTGTTTTTCCTCTGCGCCTGTGTCATAAAGCCTTCTGGGTGGTGGTGTTTTTATGAAATGAACAGCCATTTCATAAGATTAGATATGTTATGTGTGTACACACACACACACACACACACACTCCTTGTTATACACCCGAGCAAAATGAAAACAGGTCCACAGGAAAATCTGCCCACAAAGAGCTTTCTTTGTCATCACCGCAAACTGGTTACAGCCCAGGTGTCCTCAGTCAGATGATAGACACATACACTGTGATGCATCCATACAGCGGAATACTAATGATCGCTAAAAAGGAACACAGTGTGGATCCACACAACAAAGTGGATAGATCTCAAATGACGGAAGCCAGACTCACATGGCTATACGATTCCATTTATAGGGCGCTCTGGAAAAGGCAAAACTACAGGGACAGAAAGTAGACCAGCGGTTGCCTGGACTGGGAGTAGAGAAAGAGGCTGACTACAAAAGGGTGTGGGGGAAATCTGGGCGGTGATGGAATGGTTCTGGATCTTGATTCTGGTGGCAGTTACTCAATAAGAAATTTGTCCGAACTCGTGGGAAATGGTACAGTTGCTGTCAAGTCGACACTGACTCACGGTGGTTCCCAACAGCTGATTTTTCAGAAGCAGATTGCCAGGCCTTTCTTCCAAGGCAGCTCTGGGCAAACTCCAACCATGAACCATTTGGTTAGCAATCAAGGGGTTCACTGGTTACACCAGCCAGGGACAAGGGAAGATTGCCCCCAAGGACGACTCCGGACCGAGCCCCTGGCCTGCTGTCCGATGCTCTCGTGAACTCCAGTTAAATTTAGCCAAGAAGTGTGTTCACAGAATGAAAGTCACGGCTGGAAGCGAACATCAGAGGAAGGGGTCAGGTACAGGAGTGGTGGCAGGGGGCTGGTGGGTCCTTCTATCCCCAGCTCTGCTGTGAAGCTCCGAGGTTCAGGGGGCCAGGGCACTGGGCTCAGTGGGACCTGGTCTCTCAGTCCAAGTGCACCCAGTCCAGGTCTGAAGGTGCTGAGAGCCCATTCAGTTATTTACAGGGAGGAAACCCACAGCCCTGCGCCTGGCGTCTGCTGCTCTGGTAACTCACTGATCAGCACATTCTCGCCCTTGAGGGAAAGGAGGAGAAAGCAGACGGTGTTTGTGTGAGCCTCAGAGCCACACCAGCAGAGGGCTCGGAGGACCCTCCCTGCGGGCCAGGACTGCTTAGATGGCGCCCAGCGGCCATCCCCTTCTCTCTTCCTTTTCTGTCTTTCCATCTTTTGTCCCTCTCTTTTCTCTTTCTTCTTACCTTGTTCTCCCCTGTTTCTTCTCTCTCTTCCTTCAGTCCCTGTTCTCCATTCTTTCTTCTGTTCGTTCCTCCTCCTCCTTCAACTTCTCTCTCTTCCTGCCGCCCCCCCCCACCTTTTTCTCTCTCCACAAAGGTCTTTCAATTTTGCCTGTAACACCCATTTCACATCAAACACAGTTGACTATTGATCCAAGGCAGTGGATAGCAAGTCCTTGCCTGGCAGGAGCCTTGAGTGGGCTTCCCTTGCAGCCTAACCCAGATGTCTCTGGCTCTCCAGGGGCAAGGCCATAACAGCCTCAGAGAACCCAGGGCCCACCGTTCTCCAGGGCACCCCCTGCCCTCCCTCCAGGCCAGCCTGCTCATTCAGACCCCTTGCAGTCCCGTACACACAGCACCTCCAAAACCAGGCTCTTGACCTCAGGAATCCGCACTGCCCTCTCTGGGCAGCAAAATGAGATGTCTTCACTCACAAAGGTTAATGGTTAATTCAGGGCTTCATATCTGAACAGACCTGCAAACCAAAACCAAAAAAAATGAAATTTTCAACAGAGTGAAACTGAACCCCGTCCCCCCCCACAAAAGTTTCTCTGAACCCAAACCAAAATTTAACATGGTTCTTTTTATCATTTCACTATTTTCAGTTCAATGATAATTTTGTGAGTTGTGAGCATGACCATAGAACCATTTATGTTTGAGTTGTATCTGGCACCCAAGTATATGCCGAATGCTTCCTGGCCTGTGGCGGGTAAGGGTACAGTTCATTGCTTTGGCAAGCGACATTGCACACCCACCGGGGCCATAAGTGGTGACTGCTGTTAGGCTGGGCAATTCGCAGGCCAGTGTGAGTTCGCAGTTTCCGCTGGTGGTGACCTGGCTCACCGGAGTGCGAGCTGTGTCTACAGAAGAGATGAGACACGCAGGGCATCAGCTTGGAGGCAGAAGTTGGAGGGAGCAGCTTAACCCACGTGGCGTCCTGAGCAGGTGAGTGTAAGCATTTAAAATAGGCATTATTCACATTTTTAAAGTGTGATATTTAAATTCAAGAAATAGGAACTAGTGTGTCATTTTTGGATGATCCATTCTTCTATTCAGTCTCAATTTAAATGTCTGATCACACATTGCTTGCGGTTCACTCACAGACTCACTGCCATCCAGTCAATCCCGACTCATAGCGGCCCCTCCTTGGGTTTCTGAGGCGGTATCTCCACGGAAGTAGATTGTCCAGTCTTCCTTCCGAGGAGCGGCTGGTGGGTTTGAACCACTGGCCTCCTAGTTAGCAGTCAAATGCCTTAGGCACTACACCACCCACTTAGGTGGGAGCTCCCACTTAAGTGTTTAAATTTGGTATTTATTCTCACCAATCGCAATGCTAGCAAACAGCAGCAACTAGAGGGAAGACAACTCAAGCTCAGTTGCCACGTACCATTTTTCAATGAAAATGACTTGATGGGATGGCATCACTATGAAGTGAGATTTTTCTTCCAAAGGTGCTGGCGGAATGTAGGAGATTGTTATAAAGTGGGACTTCCATGGAAGAAATTGTCAGAGTTCTGGTGGCATAGTGCCTAAGGCATTTGATTGGTAACCAGAAGGCTGGCCGTTCAACCCCACTAGCCACTCCTAGGAGGGAAGGTTGGGCAATCTACTTCCTTAGTGATA
>NW_006922164.1:521612-523262 GCF_000298275.1 Orycteropus afer afer
TTCCTACACATGTATTGACCATTCTGTTCTCTTCATGTTACCAAAGCCTAAGGCTTGTTTTCACTGTAATGAAATAAAGTGACTATAAAATATGCCCTTATGATAATGTTATTTCTTATCCCTTGAATTCCAGTATGGGGAGGACCAAAGAAAATCCATGTCGAGTATGAAAAGATTGAAAACAAAAACATAGGTACAGTTTGCAATACAGATGTGGTTGGAGACCATGTCGTGAATTTGGAGAGGCACCACACGGATGAAAACAAGGAAGATTGAAGAAAGTGTCAGAAGTGTTCTGAAGAAGCCACAAAAGACATTAGGCGAGTTTGTCATCCAGCACACCTTCCAGTGAAATGAGGTAACAACAGTTTATGGCTGCATGTGTTGACTTTGTTGTTATTGTTGTTATGTGCCGTCGAGTTGGACCCGACTCATAGCGACCCCTTCTTTGGTTTCCGAGGCAGTATCACTACGGAAGTAGATTGCCTCATCTTTCCGAGGAGTGGCTGGTGGGTTTGAACCGCCAGCCTTCTGGTTAGCAGGCAAGTGTCTTAGGCACTACACTGACTTAGTTATTGTTAACAGTGGTTTGAGTATTCAGGATTCTGTAAAATTTTAAATCCAATTATTGCTTCAATAGGTCAAAATTTTTCAATCAGCTCAGAATATTAGGGAAACGATACCTCACTTGTGCTTAAAACTTAGCTCCAAAATTAGTAGTGATCTAGAAAAATGAATATTCTTCTTGAAAATGGATGGTGCTTGTAGATTGAGTGGGTCATTTCTAGCAATTAACATTCAGTTCACACAAAATGATAGAATACATCTGTTGACACTGGGAATCCAAGAATTAAAAGAAAGACACACAGTGTGTACATAAATAGCAAGCACTGTTTATCAAATTTCAGAGAAGTACAACGCTGATTTACACCAGATTTATTCTGTAACTACGGGTACTGAATGCCATAAGATTAAATTTGTTGATTGCTCAGAAATGATAGTGAAATTGAATGGCAAATGTCAGGGCAATAGGACAGTTTTGAAGACTCTGACTTAGTGAACTCTGACTTGCAGACATTAACTCTGGCAGAGCGCGTGACAAAAGTGACAGAAGTTTATAAGAAAAGATCAACTGGTATAAAGTGAGCTGCACACACACTTCAATTAGCTATACAAGACGCAATAAAGGAGGCTGAAGTGGAAGAATTTTTCAGAGAATGTAGTGAACTTGTCCGAATACTTTGTATTCCGACATTGTCTTCCAAATTCTCAGAAAATAATTGAAAGAAACCTGTACTGGATTGCCCAACAAGATGGAGCAGTATAGCTATACCATGTTAGAAATCTTATTGTTAGGTGTTAGGAAGTCAGTCCCAACTCATACTAACCTAACAGTACAACAGAATGAAAGACTGCCTGGTCCTGTGCCATACTCATAATCGTTGCTATGTTTGAGCCGTCCATTGTTGCAGTCACTGTGTCCATCCATCTCATTGAGGGGCTTCCTCTTTTTCACTGACCCTCTACTTTACCTGCTACTCTGTGCTACGCCCGTGCACAGTATATTGACAGAGAACTTCCAGAGGTTCAAGCCGGATTCAGAAGAGGACGTGGAACAAGGGATATCATAGCTGTTGTCAGATGGATCTT
>NW_006922164.1:524062-526259 GCF_000298275.1 Orycteropus afer afer
CACCTATTTTGGTCATGTTGTAAGAAGGGACCATTCCCTGGAGAAGGATGTCATGCTTGGTAGGGTGGAGGGTCGAAGAAAGAGGGGGAGGCCTTCAACGAGATGGATTGATACGGTGGCTGCGATGATGGGATCAGGTATTGTGGGGATTGTGGGGCTGGCGTGGGATCGGGCGGTGTTTCGTTCTGCTGTGCATGGGGTCGCTATGAGTTGGAAACGACTCAACAGCACTTAACAACAGCAACAACAACTACTTTACCACTCATAATGTCCTTCTCCAGGGACTGGTCCCTTCTGATGGTTTGCCCAAAGTAGTGAGATGAAGTCTGGCCATCCTCACTTCTAAGGAGCATTCTGGCTGTACATCTTCCAGGACAGATTGGTTTGTTCTTCTGGTCCATGGGGTGTTCAATTTCTTCACCAACACCATCATGCAAAGGCATGGAATCTTCTTCCATCTTCATTATTCATTGTCCTGCTTTTGCATTCACATGAGGCAATTTTGCAAGAAACGTTTCTAGGGTGCAAAAATCTCTGTGATGTAGTAGCTGAGAATAGTAAATACTATTTCTCTTCTTATGACAAATGGGCGTTGGGCAATCCTACTTCCCTAGTGATACTGCCTCGGAAACCCAAGGAGGGGTTGCTATGAGTTGGGGCCGACTCGACGGCAAACAACAACAACAACAACATGACAAATGGGCATATGCCAAATTAATTTTGGAAACTTTAAAACCTTTAAAGAAAATTATGATAAGATTAAAAAGTGAATGATAAACCATGAGGGATGTTTTCAGTATGTGGGTGGAAACTAAGTTAAAATTAAGAACTCTTAATAATATATTAAGGAGCTCTGGTGGTGCAGTGGTGTGGTGGTTATGTTTGTGTGTCAACTTGGCTGGGCCTGGTTGAGTGGCTGGGCAGGTGGTGGTAATTATTCCCCATGGTGAGACTGGTAATCAACTCCATGGTGGGATCTACCACAAGCAGTTGAGTTGCTGCCTTTGGGATGTGGTCTGCTTCCTATAAATAAGGAGAAGCCTTGAATGGTCGCTAACTTATGGCACGCTTGGACCCTGCATGTAGCCGTGTCATTGTTCAGCAGCCTGCTATGCTCTGTCGACCTTGGGACTTACAATGGACTTAAGTGAATGGCCTGCTGTGTGGTTTGGTAACATCAGAACTGTGCCTTTTTACTTGTCAACCTTGGGGCTTCTCAGCCTCAGCAACCAGCAGCTGTCTGAGTGAAGAAATGCCTCTAGCTCCAGTGGGCTGGGAGCAGGAGGCAGAGCCGGACCCCAAGACTGAGGGTCTTTCACCCAGCCTCTAGAATTTGGCACTAGGTAACCAGAACAAGTGGTTAAGGCATTTGGCTGCTAACCAGAAGGTTGGTGATTCAAACCAACCAGCCACTTCTTAGGAGAAAGATGAGGCAGTTTGCTTCTATAAAGATTGACAGCCCTGGAAACCTTCTGGGGCAGTTCTACTCTGTCCTATAGGGTTGCCTTGAGTCAGAATTGCCTCGATGGCAGTGGTTTTTTTTTTCTTTTTTCCTTTCCCGGTAATAACACATTTGGAAACACATTGATTGAAAAAGTTAATGCTGGGAAAAATTATCATTGAAAAATGAAAGCGTATTAGGAGCAATTTATGTAGATCCTTGTTATCAAATTCTCATGCATTCTGAACTTAAGAGGCAGGCCATCTTACATTTAGAAAGCATCTGGGAAATGATAGAAAACTGACAAGGAGCAACTTTGCAAGTGTAACAGAGGAATGCAATTGAGGAAATACTCTCATTTCAAACGATGATGCTGATGAGACGAAATCATTTCTTAAAATGAAAGAAAGAAAAGTTGAATTGAAATCAAAAGACTGTACTGTCAATACCTCTTCAGTATTAATGAGCATTGATGGTGTAGAAAGAGTTGAGAGAAAAAGAGTATTCTTGAAGTTTGGGAAGAAAATTGGCACAAGATTCCCCATTTATATGGAATTGCTCTGGTAGCCTCAGATGCACTAGCTACTCAGGTTTGTGTTGAGAGAGTTTTCTCAGGTTTTAACTTCATCTTGGGAGACAACAGGGATACTTAAATGGAAAAATATTAGAGGACCTTCTTTCAAGTAAGTGTAATTATGGTTTATTGCAGTGATATTTTCATAAAGAACTTATAATTGTGTATGAATTACATCTATA
>NW_006922164.1:526759-528277 GCF_000298275.1 Orycteropus afer afer
CGCCTACTTTGGTCATGTTGTCAGAAGGGACCATTCCCTGGAGAAGGATGTCTTGCTTGGTAGGGTGGAGGGTCGGTGAAAGAGGGGAAGGTCCTCAACGAGATGCACTGACACAGTGACTGCGGAAATGGGCTCAAGTATAGCAGGGATCGCGGAGCTGGTGCGGGACCAGGCGGTGTTTCATTCTGCTATGAGTTGGAGACGACTCGACGGCACCTAACAACAACATTTTTAACATGGCTCAGTGCTACAGTGAATTCTAGTATATTTTTCAAAATAGAGTTTAAAAAATTAATGTGTTTTACAAAGTATTTTTCTTGGTATTGAAATGTTTGAGACAGTGATGAAAGTGAACATCATTGTCACTTTAGACTTAAGTATTATTGAATGTGTAGGAAAATAGTTTAATATTGTTACTTTCAAAACTAATTACAAAGTTAGGATGAACGAAATTCAAGTTAATATAAAAATGCAATATTATTTGCTATATAAGGAACGAATTTGGTAGTCACATTTCTTCCAATGAAGTTGCTCTAGGTTATCCATTTGCAGAAGATAAATTTGAGATCAGAGAATGAAAAACAGGTTTGTACCAGTTCATTCACAGTCGACAAAGCAAAACCAGAATAGAACAAAATTTTTAAAATTTTGGTGAACTAGAATGGAAAAAATTACGATTCAAAGCCCTGGTTTACTTCCACACCATGCAAGTTTAAAAGGTATCATTTTCATCTGCTTTTTTTTTTTTTTAACTTTTATAGTGGTGAAAATATACACAAGACATTCACCAACTTCACTTCCCCATTTGCACCTCAGGGACATTGGTGATAGTCTTCATGTTGTGCCTCCATTGTTGCTATCTGTTTCCAAAACTGACCTGTGTTTTCATGAACTATTTTCTACTTAAGTGCGCTCAGGAGGGCATGAGGAGGATCCAGGTTTAGAAATTAGAACTGGAGACCAGAGATTGGAGCCCTGATAGCTGGCTTTACCAGTTTAGGCAGGTATGTGCTAGCCAGGTCAAAAGGCATTTCAGCAACCCCTCTGAACTTCAAGATTTTGTCTGCAAATTTGTTGTTGCTGGTGTTTTTAGCTGCGTTGAGGTGGCTGTTAAGGTGGAGTCCATCGTTGGGGGCTTTGTGTCATCCATCTCACGAAGGCTCTCCCTGCTTTGTGCCGATCCTCAGCTTCACCGACCCTGATGTCCTTTTCTAGAAATTGCTCTTTCCTGAAGGCATGTCCAAAGTCAATAAGCCAAAAACCTCGCTAGATGTGCTTCTTGACCTGCATGCTGATTGTGTTTCTTCTACGAGTAATCTGTTCATTCTCCCAGCAGTCCGTAGCACACTCAATATTCTCCACCAACACCACAATTTAATGTGTCAGTTCCCCTACTGTGTTCCTTTTCCATTGTTCGGTTTTTGCATATGAAACCAAAAACCAAACCCACTGCTGTCAAGTTGATTCAACTTGTTCCGACCCCTCCTTGGGTTTCTGAGGTGGTATCTCTAAGGAAGT
>NW_006922164.1:528992-536827 GCF_000298275.1 Orycteropus afer afer
CCTTCCATGGAGTGGCTGGTGGGTTTGAACCGCCAACCTTCTGGTTAGCAGTCAGATGCTTTAGGCACTACGCCAACAGAGTTCTTTCCCTGCGTTAATAACAAAGTTAAAAAAAATGCTGGTGAGGATGTGGAGAGACTAGAATTCTCATACACTGTTGGTGGGGCTGTAAAAGGTTACAATCACTGTGGAAAATCCTATGGTGCTTCCTTCAAAAGTTGGAAATAGAAATACCGTATAATCCAGCAATCCCACTACTAGGTATCTATCCTACAGAAATAAGAGCCATGACACAAACGGATATATGCATACCCATGTTCATAGCAGCATTATTCACAATAGCAAAGAGATGGAAACAACGTGCCCATTAACAGATGAATGGATTAAACAAACAATGGTACATACACAGAATGGAATACTGTGCAATGTTAAAGAATAATGAATAATCTGACAAACATCTCACAATATGGATGAACCTAGAGGATATTATGCTTAGTGAAATTAGTCAATCACAAAAGAACAAATACGGTATGAGACCAGTACTGTAAAAAGTCAAGAACAGGTTTTCATGCAGAAGGAAATATTATTTGAAGGTTATCCGGGGTGTGAGGGGACCAGAGGTATCACAAACTAGAGGGTGGACACATGTTAACTTGGGTGAAGGGAAAGACAACATTCAGTAACGGTGAGGTTAGCACAACATGATCAAGGCCAAAGAAGACACTGGGAGGAGCACAAGCATTAATGGCAACAAAGGTGAATACTATTACACACACAATCCTGCAATGACAGTGATAACCATAATATATGGGTGGATACACAGGTAGACAGGCAAACTGAACAGGTGTGGGAAGGAGAATGGGACTATACCCCAAATATACGTGGGTTTGACAAATGATATTCCTACCTGTGTATTTCTATGTGTTGCACACATTATCCATGAATATAGTAGTAGTTGTTGTTGTTATGTTGTTATGTGCCGTTGAGTCGGGCCTGACCCACAGAGACCCCTCCTTGGGTTTCCAAGGCAGTATCACTATGGAAATAGATTGCCCAACCTTCCTTCTGAGGAGTGGGTTTGAACTGCCAGCCTTCTGGTTAGCAGTCAAGTGCCTTAGGCACTAAGTAGTAGAGCATCAAATAAAACCAAAACCAAATTCACTGCTGTCAAGTCGGTTTGACACATAGTGACACCCCCCCCCTTGGGCTTCTGAGGCGGTATCACTACGGAAGTAGATTGCCCAGTCTTCCTTCCAAGGAGTGGCTGGTGGGTTTGAACCACCAGCCTTCTGGTTAGCAGTCAAATGCCTTAGGTGCTACACCACCAGAGCTCTTATAGTAGAGCACACAGGGGACGAAATTTTGAAAACTTCTCAGCCATAACCAAATATCTTGAGGGAATGAATAACTGGGCCTGAAGCCTCAGGACTATAGTCTTAGGAGACATCAAGGTCAATTGACATAATATAGTCCACAAAGACAGTGTTGTACATCCTACTTTGGTGAGTAGCAACTGGGATCTTAAAAGCTTGTAAGTGGCCATCTAAAGTGCAACTATTAGTCTCTCCTCATCTGGAACAGAGAAGAGTGAAAAAAATCAGAGATGCAAGGAAATAATTAGTCTAAAGGAGTAATAGACCATGTGAACCTCGGCCTCCACAACCATGAAACCAGAAAAACTAGATGATGCCCAGCTACCACTGCTGACCGCTCTAAAAGGGATCACGATAGAACATCCCAAATAGAGTGGGAGAAAAATGGGAAAAAAAACTCAAAAGCATAAAAAAAGATCAGCCTTCTTGGTCTAATAGAGATTAGTGGAATCCCCAAGACTATGGCCCTTAGACACCATTCAAGCCTGGAACTGAATTCACTCCCAGGGCTCAACTTTCAGCCAAATGATAAGCATATATGGTGAATAGGAACACTAGGGAAACACACACTCCTTAGCACTGTCAACCGTAAGAGATCCAAAGGGCAGCATTTCCCAGGGATAAAGCTCAGAAGGCAGGATGGGATAAGAAAGGAAGAAGAATAGAAATGGAAAACACAGGGAGGAAGTGGAAAGAGAGTTGTTACATTGTGGGGACTGCAATCAGTGTCATAAAACAAAATGGGTATGGATGGAAAACCAATTTTGTAAACTTTCACCCAAATCACAATAAAGTTTGTTTGCTTGTTCTTTTAACAAAGCCATCTAGCTCTGAAAATATACCTGTGGTTATTCACCTGCAAAAAAAAAAAAATTTCCATCAGGGCCATTCTGACTCATTGCAACCCCCATTGGGTTTCCGAGGCAGTAACTCTTTATGGAAGTAGATTGCCCCATCTTCCTTCAGTGGAGTGGCTGGTGGGTTTGAACCACCAACCTTCTGGTTAGCAGCCAAGTGCCTTAGGCACTGCGCCACCAGAGCTCATCTATCCCTTCTAAATTGTGTGTTTGTGCCACAGACTGTATATATTTGGACAAGATACAGTTGTTATATTTTTTTTCCAGGAGCTCTTCCTACCACAACCCTGACTATCACTCAGGTTTGAACATTTCACTCCTTTAACTGCTAGTTCAGTTGACTTGAAAAAAAAATGGCTTTGTCAGAACTTGTTTGCAAAGTTCAGATGATGCATCGATATGACAGGACTGGTGCTCCGAGGATGAAGCTGATATTTTATTTGCCATGTGAAATGCTGCAGGGAGGAAGCCTCAATTGGAGAAATTAATGACAAAGCAGCTAGTAATTTTGACAAGATGTCTTTATACTAAAATTGTTGAAAACTAAAACTTGCATGAAGTAAA
This sequence comes from Orycteropus afer afer, assembly GCF_000298275.1. Taxonomy (NCBI): domain Eukaryota; kingdom Metazoa; phylum Chordata; class Mammalia; order Tubulidentata; family Orycteropodidae; genus Orycteropus; species Orycteropus afer. The sequence goes on from NW_006922164.1 coordinate 531,787, forward strand.
TTCCCTCATTTTCCTTTCAAAATACAAGAGCTATAACTTTTTAATGAGCCTAGAAGTTTTTAGATCCTACTTCCCTTAGAAGGAGCTCTGGTGGTGTAGTGCCTGAAGCATTTGATTGCTAACCAGAAGGCTGGCTGTTCAAACCCACCAGCCACTCCTCGGAAGGAAGGTTGGGCAATCTACTTCCATAGTGATACCGCCTTGGAAACCCAAGGAGGGGTTGCTATGAGTCAAGTCAAGTCAATGGCAGTGAGTTTGGTTTTTTGGTTCCCTTAGATGATTGGGATTTCCTAAGCAATTATTCAGGAGCCCTTGGTGGCACAAGAGTTACACAGGTGACCGCTAACCGAAAGGTTGGTAGTTCAAACCTACCCATTGGCTCTGTGGGAGAAAGACCTGGTGATTTACCCCCATAAAAATGACAGCCTAGAAAACCCTGTGGCAGCAGTTCGACTTTGTCTCACGGCGTCGCTATGAGTCAGAATCGGCTCAACACCACCTAAAACCATAACAGTAACAGCAAGCAATTTTTGAACACTGTTCTTAAGGTGGAGGCTTGTGATGGTGCGAACAGTTAACATACTGGGAAAAGTCGGAGGTTGGAGTTCACTCCGAGGTGCCTCAGAAGAAAGGGCTGTCGATCTACTTCGAAAACGCCAGCCACTGACAGCCCTGTGGAGCCCAGTTCTGTCTGATACACATGGGGTCGCCAGGAGTCAGAGTCGACTTGATGGCAACCGGTTTCTATTCTTAAGATAGCAATGTAATGTGTCTTGTAGCAAAAAGGAACCAACCCAAAAGAGAGCCCCAGTTAACAATGTGAAGTGATTGCTGTTCAAACAAATATGTAGTTTATAGATCCACATGGGAAAAGAAAGAAATACGGTAGAGCCCTACCCGCTGGAAGCTTACAGTGCTGTAGGAGACAAACTCTTCACTCTAGTAACAGTTCCAAGAGCTCCATGGCAGGAAGAGGGACTGTGGGAGGTTACTCATTTCACTCAGATTCATCTTTCTTTCTAAATGTGGATGGCACCTCATGGGCATTCTGAAAGCTCAGTATTCTGCATTCCTTTCTTTTATAAACTGTCCTATTTGTAATTTCGGCAGCTCTGGTGGCGTAGTGCCTAAGGCACTTGACCACTAACCAGAAGGCTGGCGGTTCAAACCCACTAGCCACTCCTAGGAGGGAAGGTTGGGCAATCTACTTTTGCAGTGATACCACCTCAGAAACCCAAGGAGAGTTCGCTGTGAGTCGGATCTGACTTGACAGCAGTGAGTTATTTGTAATTTCATTCAATAAAATGCAGAAATGTTAAAATGAAAAAATAAACCAGCAACAAACCTGACTTTCACAGGCACATCTGTAAACTTGGTACCATTCCACCACCTCAGATAACAGAAAACCGTATTCACCAGAATGTTGAGTTTGGCACCTTTAAACCCAGTTGCCATTGAGTCAATTCCAACTCATGGCGAACCCACATGTGACAGGGTAGAACTGTGCTCCCACTGGGTTTTCAGAAGTAAATTGCCAGGCCTTTCTTCCGAGGGGCCTCTGGGTGGACTCAAACAGCCAACCTTTCAGTTAGTAGCTGAGTGCTAAGAAAATAAAAGGATCCTAGACCAATTACTTTGAGTACGTGAAATGGTGTGTTTCTCGCCATCGCTTCCACTCCTTAAACTGGTTTAATTTGCTGGTTGCTTTCTTGGGAGGTTTACAGCAGTGAGCCCAAATGGTTTGCACTTGACTGCTAACCTAAACGTTGGCAGTTTGAACCCATCCAGTGGCTCTGCACGAGACAAGGCCTGGCAATCTTCTGTTAAAATTACAGCCAAAAAAGCCCTACAAAGCTCAGTTCTAGTCTGCACAAATGGAGTCGTCATGAGTCAGAATCAACTCAATGACAACCAACAACACAACAATTATAAGCATTCAGCTGCTCAGCTGCTAACCAAAAGGTTGGTGGTTCAAACCCACTCAATGGTACTGCACAAGTGAGGCCCGGTGATTTGCTTCTGTTATGATGACAGCCCAGAAAACCTTCTGGAGAAGTTCTACTTTGTACCACGTAGACTCACCATGAATCAGAACTGACTCAATGGCAACAGGCCTGGAGTTTTGGTTTTATGGGTGTGAGGGGATTTTGGTTTATGTGCTCCATCCTCCAGGACTTACCTATCCCCACGCTTCTCAAGAACAAAACAGTGAAGAGATGTCCTCTGGTCCTCATGTCCAAGACGGTGGGTAGATCCATGGACCTGGGCTCCGTTGCAGAACTTGCATCTTTGACCTAATAGCTATGTCCTCAGAGCCCATCCTGAGCTTCTGGTGGCCCACAGAGAGCCCAGCAGGTCCTGGGTTTGTTGCTGGGCTCAAATTTAAAACAACATCTAGAAACAGGGCAGCACTGCCTCCATCAAGAATGGTCTCCTATAGCTTAGTGCATGATGGATCTGGTTCATGGAAATACGTATCGTCTACAGTGTGCTATAAGAAGGAGCTCTGGTGGTGCAGTGGTTAAGGCATTTGGCGGCTAACCCAAAAGTTTGTGGTTTGAATTTACCAGCCACTCCATGGGAGAAAGATGAGGTAGTCTGCTTCCGTAAAGATTTGCAGCCTTGGAAACCCTATGGGGCCATTCTACTCTGTCCTATAAGGTCGCTATGAATTGGAATCGACTAGAAGGCAGTGGTTTTGGTTTGGTTAATATGTACTGTGATGCCCACACACTAGTCCCTGGAAGCCTCAAAGAGTAAAGATTCCATAAACAAATGCAGCAAGTGTCACTTTTCATGTGGGTGTTAATGCCATCTTGGGTGTGGGGGCAAGGGAAGAGAGGGCAGGTGTGAAAGAGGTAACAACATGTGCAAAGACCCCACGCACCAAGGCCTGTGAGAGAACAGAAGGAACCTTGTTACAACAGGATGGGAAGAGAGGCATGATGGGAAATTCCTTTGGAGCTGTAGACAGAAGCCAGATGTGGTGGAATGAGGTCTTTCATTTGTAGGTTATTTGGGAAAACAGCTTAAGAGATTGCTCCCTAAGCCCTGAGGGGTTACCTTTGCCCTAGTTTTCTACCCTAGAGGGTTTGTTACTTCTGTCCAGGTACATTGACATTTCCTGGGTAAGCTGTAAATAGCTTTTTGTCTGGCCCTGGGCTGCAGCCTGCCCTGTGATTGGTATGCACCTTGCAGACATTAGTCAATATACTTTGCAAATAAAGTGACTAGGGAATACACAAATGACGTGCCTGTGGGCTGCCGAGAGGGGATTGGTCAGCTTGTAGCTCCTGCTGGGAGAAGCCATCCCAGAAAATTGATAAGGAGTTGTGTGGAAAAGCAGCCCCCACAGAGGCTTCAGAGACAGAACGAAGCAGGAAGAGAAGCCGAAGGAAGGTGCAGACACAGAGAGAGAAGGAATGAGAGAGGGAGAGACAGACAGACAGAGGAGAGAGAGAGAGAGGAAGCCAGGAACCTCCTAAAAGTTCTGTAACATGAGTCAAGGGCTGTAATACCGAAGACAGTGAGGGGTCCCCAAGGAACCCATCGGCATAGCTGTGGGTGATAGATGGCAGGGTGGAGAGGAACTTGTCCTTAGGGGCTGAGAGGAAGGAAGCCTGCACAGCCAAAAGGAACTGAGGGCTGTCCCACACTGACAGGGCAGACGTAGCCCACATGCTTCCTTACCCTGATCCGGAGCGATAGCCTGCTGCTTCCTCAATAAACAATTAACTGTAAGTATATTCTGTGAGTTCTGTGTGGCTGTTGGAATAGATTAGCAAACCCAGAAGAGAAGTGGCGAGCGCCGAGGGAAGGCTGGTGATAGAGTTGGTAAAAGGTAATGGAGTGGAGCTATGTCTGACTGCTCCTCATAGGAATCAGCCTTGGGCTGATCTTGATTCTACTATCTGCCTGAAGCTACTATCACTATTAGACTCCTGTTTGACACCAGATCACATGGGGTCTTGGAGACTGTGCTGACTAATTCTTCCCTTGGGTCCTTTATTATAGGGTTCCTGACCAGATTTGCTTTCATAAAGATCTTTCTAGAGAAGTGTGACAATGCCTACAAGGACAGAGACTTGAGGCAGGGAGACCTCTTAGCAGCAGCTTTGGATGGAATTTGGATTGCCTCAGAATATGTGTTGTAAATGGTAGCCCTTGGACCTGTGGGTGTAATTCCACTTGGGAGGAAGGTTTTCTTACTTTATTGAGGCTGTTTCGCTATTAGTGTCTTAAACAATCACTTTTGAGATTTAAAAGGAGCAGAGTAGGCATGGAAACATGCAAGCAAGGGTGGCGGAATGATAGATGCCATGTGAATATCTCCAAGGAATACCGAGAAGCCGGCCACAGAAAGTGAGAAGGTTTTTTCCCCAGAGTGGACAGAAAGTGCTTTCCCTTAGAGTTGCCATTCGAACTTCACGCCTCAGAGTTGTGAGAAAATACATTTCTGTTAAAGCTATCCACTTGTATTTCTATTACAGCAAAGATAAGCCACTGCCTTCCAGTCAATTCTGACTCATAGTGACATCCATTGGGTTCCAAGGTGGTATATCTTTAGGGAAGTAGATTGCCTTATCCTCCTTCTGCAGAGCAGCTGGTGGGTTTGAACCGCCAACCTTCTAGTTAGCAGGCACATGCTTTTGGCCTTGCATCACTAAGACAATATGTGAAAAGTAACTAAAATGTATTTCCCCACTGGACTGCAGAAACACAAAAGAAGATTCCATTTGATGTTTGGACAGTTTAATTTCAGAAGTTGCGAAGAGAAACACACAGAATAAGGACCCTCAATAAACATACATATTCATGTCAGTTCATATTCCTCCAGGTGTTTGACACAACCGTTCTCTCCACCATCTATAGTGAAACCTGGTCATTGATTGAGCTTAATGTGCCTAGAACTGCTTTTTTTCCTTGTGTTGTTGTTATGTGCCGTCGAGTCAGACCTGACTCATAGCAACCCCTCCTTGGGTTTCCAAGGCAGTATCACTACGGAAGTAGATTGCCCCATCTTCCTTCTGAGGAGTGGCTG
>NW_006922164.1:537311-538675 GCF_000298275.1 Orycteropus afer afer
TGTGGGTCAGAATGGACTCAGTAACAGTGGGTGTGGTTTGGGCTTTGCTTCTGTGAAGATTGACAGCCTTGGAAACCCTATGGGGCAGTTCCACTCTGTCCTCTAGGGGCGCCATGAGCCAGAATGGACTTGGTGACAGTGGATTTGGTTTGGTTTATTGCTGTTGTTAGGTGCCCTTGAGTCAATTCTGACTCACGGCAACCCATGTGACAGAGGAGAACTGCTTCACAGGGTTTTCCTAGGAGAAATAGGTTTTATGGGAACAGATTGCCAAGTCTTGCTAACCTTTTGGTTAGCAACTGAGTGCTTAACCTTTGTGCCACCAGGGCTCCTTAGGGAATAGAAAGCAGATGTGGTGCCAGCTTCTGAGAGGTCACATCAAAAATAAATAAATAGAAAAACCAAACTCACTGCCATGGAGTTGGATCTGACTCATAGTGATCCCTCCTTGGGTTTCCAAGGCAGTATCACTACGGAAATAGATTGCCCAACCTTCCTTCTGAGGAGTGGCTGGTGGGTTTGAACCATAAGCCTTCTGGTTAGCAGTCAAGTGCCTTAGGCACGATGCCACCAGAGCAGAAGTTATACTGACTGACTGGTGTGATCACCTTAAAAAATCCAGGCCATATACAGCCACAGTAGTCGGAACTGCCTGGTATTGGTACAATGAGAGACACATAGCGAACAAAATAGAATTGAAAACCCAGAAATAGATCCATCAACTTATGGTCAGCTGATCTTTGACAAAGGTCCTAAATGCATTAAATGGGGAAGAGAATGTTTGTTTAATAAACGGTGCTTGCAAAACCGGATATCCATTTGCAGAAAAATTAAACAATATCTGTACCTCGCACCATACACAGAAACTAACTCCAGATGGATCAAAGACTTAAATGTGAAACCTAAAACTATAAAGTTCCTCAAGGAAAAACTAGGAGCAAATTTAGGGGCCTTAATACACATAACAACAACAACAACAATATATAGCATAAATAGACTATCAAGCATAACCCAAAATGCACAAACAGCAGAAGAGAAACTAGATGAATGGGACCTTCTAAATATTAAATTTTTATGTGTTTCCAAAGACTTCTCCAAAAGAGCCAAAAGAGAATCTACAGATTGGGAGAAAAAAATATTCGGCAATGACATATCAGACAAGGGACGTATCTCTAGAGTTTATAGAAAACTCCAATACCTCAATAACAAAAAGACAAACAATCCAATTAAAACATGGGCAGAAGACATGAATAGACACTTCATCAAGGAGGATATTCAGGCGGCCAACAAACATAGAAGAAATGCTCACGATCATTAGCTATTAGAGAGATGCAAATCAAAACAACAATGAGATACCATCTTGC
>NW_006922164.1:540448-544446 GCF_000298275.1 Orycteropus afer afer
AGGGGTCTGAATGATTTTGTTTTATGTTCTGTTGCAGGGTCGACTGCATAGGCCTTGGTGGTGGTTGTTACCTGCCATCCAGACAATTCCCGACTCATCAGGATCCCATGCACCATGGAACAAACCGTGCCTGGGCCCGGGCCCTTTCCCTGACCTGCTGCAGATAGACCCATTGTGATCCACGGTGTTTTCCTTGTTTGATTGTAGAAATAGATCACCAGGTTTTCTTTCTTCTACATCTTAGTCTGGAAGCTCCACTGAAACCTGTTCAGCAACCTAACTACACACAGCCTCTGCTGACGGGTGGAGGCTGGGCATGGGCAGCATCGGCCCGGCATCAAACCTGGCTCTCGTGTGTGGAAGGCGAGGATTCTACCAGAGAACCACCACTCTCTCAGTGGCAGCCTTGGACTAGGTTGCACTGTTATCTTTAAATTTGGCTATGTTAAATGTCGCTCCCTTAGATACCAAAAAACAAAACAATCCCATTGCCATAGAGTCCATCCGAGTCATAGCCACCCCCATTGGGTTTCCAAGGCAGTAAATCTTTACAGAAATAGATTGCTCCATCGCCCTTCTACAGGGTGGCTGGTGGGTTTGAACCGCCTACCTTTTGGTTAGCAGTCAAGTGCCTTAGGCACTGTGCCACCAGCAGTAAAGTGCAAATGCAATACGTGTATTTTACCTGTGTAGACCGTTGCATAGCCATCAGACATATCAAGATAGAGAACATTTCCGGAAGGGTCCCTTGAGCCCTCAGTTGACCCCTACACAAGTCGGCCCTGCATTCGAATTCCTCTGGCCCTGGATGAGTTTCTGTTTCTAGGTGGGTCTTCTTGAGGGCTTACTGGTTTCAAGAGACTGCACGGTCTCTATTGTAAAGCTGTTTACTCTATCCAGCTAAGGCTGGCAGAATAACAAATGTATTTTCTTAAAGAGCCCTTTCACTGCCTTTCATTATAACCGTTTGAAAACGATGCACGGTTAACGTGTGGCCCTCTCCTGCTGAAGTGCAGGGAAGATGTGCCTGTATTTTCTCCTTTGCTACTTTCACCTGCTCCCTCCCCACTCTCTGCCTACATAGCCCCAGATCAATAGGGAAGAAAGCCTGTTGCCATGCTCCGTTCAAGGCAGGGCTTTCCTGTCTTTTACAGAGCATTTTCTAGTTACAAAACATCCAGGCTGGAGAGCACAGCGCGGCCATCCCCACCAGCAACCCCTATTAGGGCTTTATTAGCGCTCGGGAACTTCCAGTCATGGAAAAACTGAGCCACAAAGAGACACGTGGTAAGTGGCTCTGGATCTAGCACCATTTTATTACGGACCCCACAAACTCGTGAACAAAGCGGCCAGACTTGGTGACCTTGTGCTACCTCTCCTGAAAGCCCAGATGAAAACAGGAAGGGCCCCAAGCGGACAAAAGTGGCTGTGCGACCGTCTGTGGCAGCGGAAATGGGCTCTGGCAGTGCTTCGGAAGGTAGGATAAGTTTTAAACAAAAAGTGGTTAAAAACAGAGAGCAAAAGGTAATTAACCTGGGAACCCCCCTCCCCTCCAAGTTGTTTTTGGGCTGAAACTTGCCGGTGGAGGAAGATGACGAAATCATGGCTAAACCAACCTTTCCCGTGTGTAATCTAAACCCCTTAGAAAACAGTTCCTGCTCGGTGTCTTTCTTTGGAAGGGGTGGTTCTGACAAGATATCCTTGAGGTTTGGGCACTGAATAAAGGACTGACTGCAGGCACATGTGTGACGAAATAGAATTTCCCCCTGCTGGCTTTCCAGGAGAGGTCCCAGGCTGGAGCAAACAGCTTGTTCGACTACTAACCTAAGCGTTGGCGGTTTGAACCCAACCAGTGCCATCATGGAAAAAAGCCTGTCCAAAAAAAAAAGATAACAGCCCAGAAAACCTTCTGGAGTACTGTTCTATTGGGAAACACATGGGGCCACCATGAGTCAGAGTTGACTTGACAGCCACAGATTTGGTGTTTTGCGCTTTGGCTTTCCCATACCCCAGGTGAGGCAGACAGATTTTGACGTGGCCCGGTGATGCTTACCCCCTTGTGATCACCCCCTGTGTAGCCCCCTCCCTTTGAGGGTGAGTGGGAGCTGGGACTTGCTTCTAACCAATAGAACATGGCAACGGTATTCTAAGAATCATCGTACTTGTGATTAGCCACAAAACCAAACCTATTGCGTTGAGTCAATTCCTACTCATAGCGGCCCTATAGGACCGAGTAGAACGGCCCCATGGGATGGTGGTGGTGGTTGCTAGGTTCCATGGAGTCAGTTCCAACCCCACATACAACAGAAGGAAGCACTGCCTGCTGCTGCACCACCCTCGTTACTATACATGAGCCCATTGTTGGAACCACTGTCTCAGTCCATCTTTTTGTTTTAAAAAAATACATTTTATTGAAATATGATTTATGTGACATGGGTTAATGCGTTCTTTTTTTTCTGCAGCATTCCCTTCCCTCCCCTCCCATCCTCTGCAACCAACAAAGTTTCCTTCCGTATATAAACCCCTCCCTAACATTCTACAATAATGAACCAACACTATACTTGTCCTATTGTGATTGACTTATTTCACTCAGCATAATGTCCTCCGCGTTCATCCATGTTATGCAGTGTGTTGCACATTCCATACTATTCTTTAGTGTTGCATAGTATCGTGTTGTGTTTATGTACCATAGTTTGGTTATCCATTCTTCTGTTGATGGGCATGTAGGCTGTTTCCATCTTTCTGCCACTGCAAATAGTGCTGCTATGAAATGTGGGTGTGCATACATTTGTTGTTGTCCCGGCTCTCACCTCTCCAGAACATACCTAGCAATGGCATTGCTGGGTCACATGGCATTTCCAATTCCAGCCCTTTAAGGAATCGCCACACTGCTTTCTACAGTGGCTGCATCATTTTACAGTCCCACCAGCAGAGCATGAGAGTCCCAATCTCTCCACATCCTCACTAGCACTTGCCATTCTCTGTCTTGCTGAACTTTGCCATTATTGCTGTTTTGATTTGCATCTCTCCGATGACTAATGATCGTGAGCATTTCTTCATGCATTCACTGGCCTCCTGGATATCCTCCCTGGTGAAGTTCCACTCATGTCTTCTGCCCATTCTCAAATTGGATTGCTAATGTTTCTGTTGTTAAGGGATTGGGGTTCTTTACAAATTTTAGAGGTAAGTCTCTTGTCAGATATGTAATTATCAACAAGTGTGAATTTGTTGCTGTCATTTTGTTATGTGCTTTTTTGGGTGTTACTGATTTCTTTGTTCTGTATAATTTTCTGTGCTGAGCTCGTTTTGTTTATGAATCATGTTATCACTTCCTTCGTTGCTATTGTTTTAGTATTTGCTAAATATTTGTGCTGGTCTTTTTTATTGTGATGTGAAGGTTTATCATTTTTCTTTGAGGTTACCCTGTGATTTATAATTTTCTTCTCAAGTTTAGAACAGTTCATTCTATCTTAAAGTTGTCTTGACTTCCCTACCATTTAGAAGTTCTATAATTACACAGTGTTTTCCCTCTTTTGGTTTGTAGTTGTCTCCATCTGTAAATTAATGTCTCTGGTTTCCTGTTTACAGTCTTGTAGGCTTATTTACTTTGGATCCTTCCATAACTGGGTTGGTTCCTGGGTTATGTCATCATGTGTGTTAATGGTTGGTTGTTTGCTGTTGTTGGTTCTCTGTCCAAAGGAATCCCTTTAGCATCTCTTGTGAGGTGGTTCTGCCTTTAACAAATTCCCTTAATTTCTGCTTATCTGGAAATGTCCTAATTTCACCATCATATGAGGGACAATTTTGTTGGGTATATAATTCTTGGTTGGAAATTTTTCTCTTTCAGGGTTTTATATATACTCTTCCATTGTCTTCTTGCCTGCATGGTTTCTGCTGAGAAATCCAAGCTTAGTCTTATTGCTTGCCCCTTGTAGGTAACTTTTCAATTTTTTTTTTATTCTGATTTGGGTGAAAGTTTACAGAGCAAATTCACTTTC
>NW_006922164.1:544800-559041 GCF_000298275.1 Orycteropus afer afer
CCAAATGATTTTGAGTTTTGTTCCACATTGTTCTCCCTTGCTTTCCAGGATCTCCTACATAGATTCCCCTCTGAATGGTTGACAGTGGTTGCCAGGCACCATCTAGTTCTTATGGTCTCATAGTTGTATAGGCTGCAGATCGTATTCCATACCAGTTGTTAGGACTAATGGTTTCCATGAATCTTTGGGTAACTTTTTGTTTTTCCGGTGATGCTTTCAGGATTCTTTCTTTGTCTTTGGCTCTGGTCAGCTTGATGATGATATGTCTTAGTGATTTTCTTTTGGGGTCTATCCTGTTTGGAGTTTGTTGGACTTCCTGAATGAATATATTCTCATCTTTCATCATATTATGGAAGTTCTCTTCCAACAAATCTTGGACAATTTTCTCAGTGGTTTTCTTTTTCTCTTGTTGTTCTTGAATTCCAGTTACATGTAGGTTATTCCTTTTGATGGTATCCCACATGAACCTTAGGCTTTCCTTATTTTATTTTGATCTTTTTTCTGATTGATCCCTGTCCAAAAAAGTATTACAGTATTTGTCTTCAATCTCAGTAATTCTATCTTCCATTGATTCAATTCTACTCCTTTGCCCATTCAATGTGTTATCTATTTCTGAAAATTTAGTATAATCTTCTGGATTTCTATCTGTAGATTTTGTATCACTTCTGATTTTTCATTTATTTTGTCATTTTGTTCTTATATTGTCTTTTGAAATTGTTCTAGGGTTTTGTCTGTGTTTTCCTTAATCTTGTCAGTGTTTTCTCTGATCTGTCTTTCAATCTGTTGAAGGCACCTAAATATAATTCTTTTGAATTCCTTATCAGGGAGTCCCAATGCTGCTTCGTCCTCAGGGATGTATTTGGGTCTGTATCCTGGTCCCTTTTTTCTCCTGCTTTATCTTGCTTCTTTGTGTAGACTGTGATGCTCTGTTGTCTCCAAGGCATTGTGACATTTTTGTGTTTATATATAATTGGTGATTGTATGTTGGAGTGACTTGCCCACGATTTTTGTTTTCTTTCTTTCTTTTTTGGATGTTTTCTATGTAAGCAGGGTACTATGCTCCTCTATTCACTAATTGGCAGCACTTATACACTCACCACCTGTCTCCTTTCCCATTGTCAGCCCCTCTTATGTTCCTGTCATCCTTAGCAAACAGAGCCTATTCTTAAGTCCCTGGAATCCCAATAAGAATGCTGTCACTTTAAAATTCAAATTGGCTGCCGCTTATAAACGTTCAAAATAATGGTCACTTTAAATATCCATAATGGCCACCGCTTGTAAACATTCAAAATAGCTGCACTCTGGGTCACTCTAAATATCCAAAATGGCTGCCATTTGTAAACAGTCAAAATGGCTGCTCCCTCTGGACAGCCAAAAGTCCACAGCTCAGGTTGTCACCCTCCTTGCTGTTTCCTTTCCAAGTCATAGGCCACCAGCACCCTTAGCAACCAGGGCTGATCTTTAGGTCAATTCTCAGGTCCCAACACCACTTGCAAATATTCAGGCTGTTGGTGCCATCAGAGTAGCTGACAGTCCGCAGCTCTGACCGTCTCCGTACTCACTGTTTTCATTCAGATTTTTCCAGTAGTTGATGCCTAATCTACTTCTGTATACTTCCTTTCAAAGCTCAGGGCTCCAGGATTATCTTCTGTATCTCTGTCAATTGGTTTCTCTTTACTTTGTTGAAGAGGGTCTGTGTTGCTTCTCTGCTATTCCACCATCTTACCGGGTGTCTGTCTTAGACCACCTTATTGAGGGTCATTCTCTTTTTCATTGACCCTGTACTTTACCAAGTATCCTTGCCCACTGGTGTTCAAAGTACATGAGAAGACATCTCGCTATCCTTGCTTCTAAGAAGCATTCTGGCTATACTTCCTCCAAGACAGATTTGCTCATTCTTTGTCAGTCTATAGTATATATATTCATTATTCTTCGCCAGCACCATAATTCAAAGGTATCAGTTCTTCTTAGGTCGTCCTTATTCGTTGTCCAGCTTTCGCATGCATAAGAGGCAATTGAAAATACCATGGCTTGGATTAGGCAGCAAAATCCCCATTTGAGTTCTATAGCCAAACTAAATGAATTCCACCAAACACCTGAATGAGCCTGGGAGTGCATTCTTCCCCAGCTGAGCTGCCAGATGACACCCTAGCCCCACTGACACCTTGATTGCAGCCTTGTGACTCTCTGAGCAAAGGACCCAGCTACCTTGTGCCCAGACTCCTGAAAAACATAAACTATGAGAGAATGGTTCAAGCCACTAAGTTTGTGGCCATTTGTTACGCAGCAGTAGATAACTAATTCACAAAGGTTTATGTTTCATTTCTATGGGATTTTTCCTCCCTTACTATTGAGTAATTTCAGACATTACTATCCAGCACAGTCCACCCATCTCACACTATCCTCCTTGTTCCATAAATATTAGGATAAGCATATAGAGCGTTCCTTCTCCATCCTGTAGGGAACGACTGAAAATGGAAATGTTGTTAGCTTCTGTGGAGTCAGCCCCTCACTCATGGAAACCCCATGCTCAATAGAACAAAACACTGCCTGGTCCTGCACCACCCCATGATTGGTTGTTGATTGAACCACTGTGATCCACAAGGTTTTCCTTGGTTGATTTCAGAAGTAGATTGCCAGGCCTTTCTTCCTAGTCTACCTTAGTCTGGAAGCCTCACTGAAACCTATTCAGCATCCTAGTGACACACAGGCCTCCACTGACAGACAGGTGGTGGCTGTGCATGAGGTGCATTGGCTGGGAATGGAATCCAGGTCTCTGGCATATAAGGCAAGATTTCTACCACCAAACCACCACTGCCTCTTGGGTTTGCTTTTAAAAAAGAAACCAAACAAACCAACAGACCCACAGCCATCGAGTTGATTCCAGCTCATAGCAACCCCCATTGGGTTTCCAGGGTTATAAATCTTTACAGAACTAGATTATCTCATCTTCCTCCCTTGGAGCAGCTGGTGAGTTTGAACCGCTGACCTTCTAGTTAGCAGCCAAATGCCTTACCCTCTGTGCCACCGGAGCTTCTCTGTGTCTTGTTGTTGTTGTTGTTGTTATGTGCCGTCGAGTCGGCCTGACTCATAGCGACCCCTCCTTGGGTTTCTGAGGCGGTATCACTATGGAAATAGATTGCCCAACCTTCCTTCTGAGGAGTGGCTGGTGGGTTTGAACCACCAGCCTTATGGTTAGTGGTCATGTGCCTTAGGCACTATGCTACCAGAGCTCCTGTGTCTTCTTAGGGAGCCCCAAATATCATCCTGGTGCCACATGCAACATCTGAGAGATGGTTGATGGGTGGCTTCATGTTGGCAAAGACTTAAAGTGGAATCTGAAGGAAGGTTCTGCATGGAGTGAGAGTGTGGACAGGGCAGTATGAACACTGACCCTGGCTGGAGCTGACTGCAGGGCTAGCTGGAAGGAGCCAGGAGCTTGGAGTTGGAATCGTGCTGGCAGAATGGAAAGGTGGAGCTGCCCTCGCCCAGGTGCCAGATCAACATGACAAGGGAGGCCTTGATCTTCATTTGGCACAGTCCTCTCTGTTTCTCAAAGAGGTGTTGGTCCTTCCCAGAACAGAAATAACACACAAATAATCTCGCAGGACCAGTGAGCTGCACCGTTAACGGATACAACCAGAAGGAACCGTTTGATGCTCTTCCAACCTCTGCTGATTGTGCCTCACGATATCTCCACCAAGCCGGTCTGTGTTGCAGAATTTTTGCAGGGAACAGAGTTGGTTCCTTTTATAAATCAGAGCCTAAGGCTTGCAGACAGTGGAGTGTGGTTACCAGCCCAAGGTTTTGAATGAGACGCCCCAGCTTTGAATGATGAGTCTCGCGCTACTAACATTGGGAATTTGGTTGTTATTGGCTGCTTTTGAGTTGGCCTCAACTCATGGTGACCCCATCTACAATGACCCTGCAGTGCAGTGAATTACTTAATATGCCCCTTCTAGCCATAGTCTTTGTAACTCCCACCAAAAGACTGAGTTGTCGTTGTCGTTATATGCCGTTGAGTCAGCTCTGACTCATAGCAACCCTATGCACAACAGAACGAAACACTGTCCAGTCCATTACATCAGTGTTTCACTGCTATTCATAAGGCTTTCCCTGGCCAATTCTTTAATAAGTGGATAGCCCCTTCCTTCTTCTGGGTCAGAAGAAGGAAAGACTGGGTGGAACTATGCAGATGTGAGGTGCTTGGGGCCCACCAAAGGGATCTGATAGCTTGCTAATAATGTAAAGAATGGACATGGCACCCCCAAGGGGATGGAACCATGAAAACAAGGTGTATGGAACCCTAACAAAGGGATTGGTTGTTTTTGCCATCTGGCTTGGCTTAAAATGAGCCCTCCCAGAGGCAGAAAGATGGTATCTCATTGTCACCAAGAGAGAAGAGCCAGGAGTAGAGTGCATCCTTTGGACCCAGGATCCCTGTGCTGAGAATCACCGAGATACACAAGACTGAGACACAGAGAGAGTGGTAACACCAGAGAGGAGAGACGGCAAGAAGCAGCAGTGTGCCTTTGGGCCAAGGCTTACTGGTGGAGTGGAGTCCTGTAGGCTAGCAGCTGAGCATTTAAGTGTTGCGCCATGCCTTGGCTCCTTGAAGACATGATCATTGCCCTTGAAAAGCTTGAGGTCTAAGGAAGGCCATCCTACACTCCGATTGAAGGTGTGTGTAGGGGTGCTACACCAGGCCTGCAGAGGGGCTGGGGAGGCTCAGGCTAAGCCCTGACGGTCCTGGGGAGTCAGGAAGTGGGAGGGGAGGAGCCTATGGGAAGCCTAGCTGCAGTTCAGCTAAGTGAAGAGCTTAGAATGAGCTTCCACCATTTGGATAAAAATGTCCCTAATTACTTTGGGAAGTGATGTGAGGAGGGCTCCCCAGGGACCTTATCTGATTTCTCTTGGGCAACCCCTAGCACCGACCAGTATTCATGGCAACCTATGTGTGTCAGAGTAGAACTGTGCTCCATAGAGTTTGGGTTTTATAAAATAATGTTTTACTGTGTTCTCAGTGAAAGTTGACACAGCAAATTAGGTACCCATTTGACAATTTCTACACTTTCTGTACAAATTGTTCAGTGACATTACTTACATTTTTCACAATGTGTCAATATCCTCTTCTTTTTTTTTTCCTTCACCTTTTTTTATGTGATTTGGGTGAAAGTTTACAGAGCAAGTTGGTTTCCCATTCAATAATTGACACACATTTTGTTTTGTGGTATTGACTGCAGTCCCTATGATGTAACAGCACTCTTCTCACTTCTTCCCTGTAGTTAGTTATCTTTTGCCTTAGTCTTTCTTTCCTATCCCTTCCTGCCTTTTGTCCAGCATGCACACCTCCCTGGTGTTACTGTTCACCTTACTGGTCTGTCTATTGTTTGGCTGAAAGTTGAGCTATGGGGTGAGTTGGGTTCTAGGCTTGAAGAGTGTCTAAGGGCCACAGTCTTGGGGATTCCACCAGTGTCTGACCAGTAAATTGGGTTGTTTCTATCATTGGGCTTCCCTTTCATTGCATTCTGCTGTGTCGATCCCAGTGCTCCAGTTTTCCTGCCCGTATCTTCTCTTCTCTGCTTTAGACTCATTGCTGACCTTTTGGTCTCCTATCAATGCTTTTTTAGTAGGGCGCTGTACTTGACAGGTAAAATCCTTTATTTTGGAGCTCTGGTGGCCTAGTTAGTGCCTATGGCATTTGATTGTCAACCAGAAGGCTGGCGGTTCAAACCCACCAGCCACTCCTTGGAAGGAAGATTGGGCAATCTACTTCTGTAGTGATACCACCTCAGAAACCCAAGGAGGGGTCGCTATGAGTAGGATCTGACTTGATAGCAGTGAGTTTGTTTTTTTATCCTTTATTTTATGTGCCTGTCTGGTATTTTGCTAAAAGGTGACCTCAGGGGCTAGTTTTAGTTCAAGCTTTAAAGACTATCTCATGGCAGTAGTCTTGGGGAGTCCTCCAGCCTCAGTTGGTGCAGTAAAGTCTGGACTTGTTAAGAACTTGTGTTCTTTCCCACATTTTTTTTTTCCATTCTATCAGGACCCATCTACTGTGGCCCAGATCAGAATGGTCGGTAGTGGCAGCTGGGCACCATCTAGTTCTTCTGGTCTAAGGGTAGATGAGGCCGTGGTTCATGGAGGCTGTCAACCCTGTAGACTAGCTGCTTTCCTGAGACTTTGGCTTCCTCCTTCCTCTTTTGCTTCTGATGAGTAGAGACCAATAGCTATGTCTTAGATGGCTGCTCTAGAGGGCTTTCAATGGCTGCTTTCTCAGAGGTGGATCACCAGGCCTTTCTTCCAAAGTGCCTCTGGGTGGATTTGAACCACCAACTTCTTGGCTAGCAGCTGAGCCCATAACTGTACCACCCAGGGACTTTCCAGCATCTACAGCTGGATCTGTTCCATGCATCTCCTGCTTCCTTTCCTGTCTTAGTCTCCTAGTGCTGCTGTCACAAGAATACAAGTTAGTGGCTTCCAAGAGCAGAAATTCCATTTCCTCACAGTTCTGGAGGCTAAAAGTCCCAATCAGGGTCTTGGCTGTGTTGATTCCTTCCTCGTTGTTAGTCTTGGGTGTTGCTTTGTTTGTAGATGGCTCCTAGCATAGTGTCTGTCCTCCCCTGTGTATGTGTCTCTGTGTGTGCATATGTGGTGTGTGTATGTAATCTGCTCTCTTTGTAGCTCAGAAGTGATTAGCTCTAGACCCCACCCTACTGGGTTATAACCTCTTTAACATAACATTAAAAACCCTATTTACAAATAGGACCCCATCCACAAGTTCAAGCCTTAGGATTCCAACACAGATTTTTTTGGGAGAAGGGTACCAAAACCAAACCCACTGCTATCAAGTAGATTCTGACTCACAGCGACCCTAGAGGACAGAGTAGAACTGCCCCATAGGGTTTCCAAGGCTGTCAATCTTTACAGAAGCAAAGCCCAAACCATACCCACTGCTTGCCAGTAGATTCCAACTCACAGTGCCCCTAGAGGACAGAGTAGAAATGCCCCATAGGGTTTCCAAGGCTGTCAATCTTTATGGAAGCTGACTACCACATCTTTCTCCCACAGAGTGGCTGGTGGCTTTGAACTGCCAACCTTTTGGCTAGCAGCCCAAGGCTTTAACCACAACACTACCAGGCACGTATCAAGAAAACAAATCCACTGCCACCGAGTGGATTCCAACTCACAGCAACCCCCATCGGGTTTCCAAGGCACTAAATCTTTATGGAAGTAGATTGTTCTGTCTTCCTTTCCATGGAGCGCCTGGTCTGTTTGAAGTGACCACCTTCTAGGGGCTGCTGTATGTGTTTGCCAGCATTATTGTTGCAATATTATTACACTGCAATGTGGTATTAACCATTGCCCCACCAGAGCTCCTGATGTGCCACCAGAGCGTCATTCGATCTGTAGCGCTTCCTTTAGTGGTTCTCAGAGTGAGGCCCTGCACCAGCTGCACCAGCATCCCCTGGGGAACAGTTAGAAATGCATATTGTCAGGTGCCCCCTGAGAGCTACTGAATTGGCATCCCAGGGATGGGCCCCAGTGATGTGTTTGAAGAAGCCCTCCAGGTGAATTTGATGCTCCTTTGAGAAGCCTTGACCTCAATCAGCAGTTCTCAGCCTTGGTGCCTGTGGTAATCACTTGACAAGCCTGTAAAACTCCCAGAACCCTGGCCACACTTCAGACCACTTCACAATCCATCTCCTGCAAGGTGTTCCTTGTTTTCACTGACCTGGAGGCATAGTGCCTAAGGCATTTGACTCCTAACCAGAAGGCTGGCGGTTCCAACCCACCAGCCACTCCTCGGAAGGAAAGTTGGGCAATGTACTTCCGCAGAGATACTGCCTCGGAAACCCAAGGAGGGGTCGCTATGAGTTGCATCGACTCAACGGCAGTGAGGTTTTTTTTTGGATGTCCTTTTCTAGTGATTGCTCTTTCCTATTGAAAAGTCCAGAGCAGCCTCACCAGCCTCACTTCACAGGCACATTCTGGTTGTATTTCTTCTAAGACTTCTTTGACCATTCTTCAGGCAGCCCGTGGTATATTTAATGCTGGTGTTGGAGATTACTGAAGATGCTATGGACTGGGCACCATAAAATGGCTGCCGGAGCTGCTTCTCCTGCCACCCTCTTTCCTCTGGGACTGGGGACCTTGGTGTAGCCTCTCTCAGAAGTTAGCCGCTCAGTCCCCAGAAGGCTCTTCCTGCCCCCCCCTTTGCTGGCACAAACCCTTGAGCCTCGCTGTCTGTATTCCTTCCTTGGCAAAGCCTTCTCTGACCCTGCCCACTAGCTTAGCTCCTCATGGGAGGACTCTACTTCTCCAGGGCAGGTTATCATCGGAGACAAAACATTGCCTGGTCCTGTGCCATCTTCACGATGCTCCCGATTAGGGGCCTCATCTTTCAGCAATACACTCCTTGTCGTCAAGCTGGCTCTGACTCATAGTAATGCTTTAGGACAGAGTAGAACTGCCCCATAGGGTTTCCTAGGCTTTAATCTTTATGGAAGCAAGACTACCACATCTTTCTCTCGTGGAGGGGCTGGTGGATTCCAACCACTGATCTCTTGGCTAGTGGATGAGGTCTCAACCACTGCCTCAGCAGCGTGCCTTGCCACCACTGTATGAGACCAACATTCTGTAGTGATTCAGAGATTGTCACTGGCTAATTTTCAGAAAAGCACCAGGCCTTTCTTCCTATTCTTAGTCTGAAAGCTTCAATGAAACTTGTCCACTAGGGGTGACCCTGCTGGTAATTGAAATATTGGTGGCCTAGCTTCTAGCATCATACCAACAGACAAGTCACCCCAGCAGGACAGACTTGAAAATATTTGAAAACGATTGTAGTTTTACTGCACAGAGAATGGATAACAACCCGGTTTAGGCTAATAACATGTTGTCTTATGGATGTCCTTTCTGACTTTGCTGTCATCCACAAATTAGAATAATTCATCATTAGTGCAGCACTTTTTTGGGAGATTGGGGAACAAAAGAAAAACAAACAAAACTAATTGCCGTGATAGAATCCAGGGCTAACTCTGGAATCAACAATGTCACAGTTTTGCATCCATGCTAAAAATAGCAGCACCGTAATGAGGGAAAACCTAATTTCTACATATTTAATATTTATTAAATACATGATAAATAATTTACTCATTTTGCTGAAAGGAGAAACAAGAAAGAACTTGTGGTAATGAACTTATCAGAACGATATTTGAAAAAAAAAACTCTGACAGTGTAACAGTTAAGTACTTGGCTGCTAACTGAAAGGTCAGCAGTTCAAACCCGCTCAGCAGCTCCACGGGAGAAAGACCTAGTGATCTGCTCCCATAAAAATGACAGCCTAGGAAACCCGATGGGGCAGTTCTGCTCTGGCACGTAGGTGGGTGTGAGTCAGAATCAACTCGCTGGCACCCAACAACAGCAGTAACGATATTTGAATAGACTTTTGAAAACACTTGTCTTCAGTTAGTCATTATTCTTAGATACTTACTGGAGATTTATATTAAAACTCAAAAATGGCATTCCTAAAAGACAAGGAGCCTTCCCTTCAGTCAGTTAAAAAAAAAGTTTTATTATATAATTTGTCATGGTTAAGGTTATGTGTCACTTTGGCTAGGCCACGATTCTCAGTGGTTTGGTGGATAGTCTGTAATCATCTTCCATTCTGTGACCTGATGTGAGCAGCCAATCAGTTGGAAAGGGAGTTTCCTTGGGGTGTGGCCTGCCTGCAGTATATAAATGGATGTTCTGGCAGAATGCCCCCAATCCCCATATCCTTCCCCTAGCCTCTCCTCCTCCCCTTCCCTCTCTCCTTCCCTCTCCCCTGCACTCTTCCCATTGCCTGACCTCCAGTTCTTGGGATGTAATCCTGCAGAGGCTTCCAGCCTACCACCAGAATTTGGGTTTGTCAACCCCTGCCCCCCTGTGACGTAGCAGAAGTCTTTAGATTACCACCTGACCCAAGGACTTGGGACTTGCCAACCTCCACAATTCCATGAGCCTTTTCTTTGAGGTAAATCTCTCTGTATGTATTTGTATATGTGGTTTTGGCCACAGAATGAAAAGTTACTGCTTTTGGAGAGTGAGTGGGCTGAGGAGCCAGGGACAGGAGACGGACATGGAGAGCTGTTTTACTTAATGATGAGCTTGCTTTGTTATGTTTGCCATAGAGTTGTATCTGACTCACAGTGACCCCTCCTTGGGTTTCTGAGGTGGTATCACTACAGAAGTAGATTGCCCAAACTTCCTTCCGAGGAGGGGATGGTGGGTTTGAACTGCCACCCTTCTGGTTAGCAGTCAAGTGCCTTAGGCACTATGCCACCAGAGCTCCTGTGCTTGCTTTAGTCTGGCTTTAATAATTACTTTTTAAAAAGCACACAATGATCCTTCTTCATGTGAGCTTCCTTATATTAAATAAAATCACACCAGATTTTGGGGCTTTATAGTCTTTTTACCTCATGCAACATAAAGATGTAAGTTAAAAAAAAAAAAAGGCTGACTTGATGGCACACACACATACAAAAAAATTCTTGGAAAACAGTTTCCAAAACCCTTGGGTTAACGACACCTTGAATGAGTCACCTTTTAAAATACTCCTTAGAAGTGAGGATGGTGTGACTTTGGACTGGTCATCAGGAAGGACCAAGTGCTGGAAAAGGACGTCATGTTTGGTAAAGTTGAGGGTCAGGGAGAATGAGGGAAAGTCTCCACAAGGTGGACTGACATGGTGGCTACACCAGTAGACTCAGCCATACTGATGGTCGGGAAGATGGCATTGGAGCTGGTAGTGTTTCATTCTGTTGTTCATAGTATCACCATGACTTGGAACCGACTCATGACAACTAATGACAGCATGGCTGATGGAGGACTGGGAACCCTGTCCTCTCTGTTTGGAGGCTGATGCTGGGTGTCGGTTTGCCCCTTACCACGGAGCCTGCTATATCTGCCTTTCCCCCAGTGGCCCTTCACTCAAATCCTCTGGTTGCAGAATTCTGCCTGGCATTTTCCCTCCTCCCACCAGTCCCAGTATTGAGGTCACGGTCGATGACTGTAGAGACTGTGGGTCAGACACTCAAAAACAGACTCAGAATGCCATGTATTCAAAATAACATATGTACATGTATATTTTAACAGGAGTCAGTTTGGATCCAAAGTAAAAATAGCACTTGGGAAGACACTCAAGGGGACTTCTTTCTTCTTCTAGTATTTCATCAGCCCGTGGAAACTTCTTTGG
Source organism: Orycteropus afer afer (assembly GCF_000298275.1). NCBI lineage: Eukaryota > Metazoa > Chordata > Mammalia > Tubulidentata > Orycteropodidae > Orycteropus > Orycteropus afer. Next base: position 556,037 of record NW_006922164.1, read on the forward strand.
AAAGGCAGCTGTTTCTCTCCCTACTTACATCATGTTTTTCCCCACTTCATTTTTAGAGAGGGAGTCCTCACATCTTGTATTTCACAGCTGGTAGCATTTGCAAGGTGTTTACCAGGAAGACAAACAAACAACCCAAACACCTTCTTTGTGTATAGATGTCAGCCTGTGTAAAAAGCCAGACATGGACAATCAGGCAGATTTCTGAAACCACCCCTTGTTAATGGCCAGAATTAAGGTCTCCTATTTATAGTTCTTAGGAACTCTGGTGGCGTAGTGCCTAAGGCACTTGACTGCTAACCAGAAGGCTGGAGGTTTAAACCCACTAGCCACCCCTCAGAAGGAAGGTTGGGCAATCTACTTCCGTAGTGATACCATCTCAGAAACCAAAAAAGGGGTGCTATGAGGTCGACTCGAGGGCACATAACAACAACAACATTTATAGTTCTTAAGTCACCAGGTGGGGCAAGTGGTTAACGCATTTGGCTGATAAGAGAAAAGGTGGGGATTAGAGCCCACCCAAAGATGCCTTGGAGGAAAGACCTGGTGACCTGTATCTGGAAACTGAGCCATTGAAAGCCCTGTGGAGCACAGTTCTACTGTGACACATGCGGTCGCGATGAGTTGGAGTTGACTGGTTAGTTGGGTTAGTTATTTATATTTCTCATTTCCTTTATGTTCTCTCATTCCCTCTTTCTCTCCCTCTCTCTCTCTCTCGCTCTCTCTCTCTCTCTTTTCTTTTCTCATCTGCAAGCTCATGTGGCTTTGTACAATGAAATCCTTTCACCCTGGAGACATTCATGGAGAACTGAAGGTGCCCAAGGAGATGGATGACACTAGAATTGGAACACCGTGGCAACAGATGGCAAAGGAACCCTAGATAATATTTCTTTTTAAAAAATGTTTTAAACTTTTATTATTATTATTAAACATTTTTGAATGATTATCCTATTCTAGTTTCTAACTCATTGCCTTACCTGCGTTTTAGTAATGTTAAATAAATCTCCAAATGGATGTAAAAGAAGGTATGAAACAGTAGAATGGGGGTCTGAGCATTTGGCCTCTCTCAGGGATCGCCTTTGGAATCTGAGGGATTCCCCCCTGTCCCGCGTCCCCCATAACATTTTAAAAACCACATGGTGTTTGGTGGCTGTTACATCATAGGATAGTGGAGGATGATGAAACAATGCATCATCTAGCAGACAGTTGTCTTGGGCCAGCTGAACTCATTTATGAATGTATTAGAAACACCCCAAGAATGGCGGGGACTTGGGTCAGAGTGGTGTGAGCTTTGAAACTCTCACAGATATTGCCAAATAGTTTTCTTAATTTGTGTCTTTGCCATTTGCCTTCCTCTTGGGGATTTTTCACTAATTATATTGCCTCTTCCACATGGATCAACGAATATTCTGCCTCAACAAGGGACACTCAAATTGTTCTCTAATTCTCCATACCATGGCTGAAATGAGAGTGACATTTTAAAACCAGACTTCATTAAAGGGAATGAAGAGAGAGGGAGAAAGTGGCTTGCAACAAGAAAAAAAAAAAATTCTTACACTTCTTGGCTTGCCTGCTCCATCCACCCCATCTCCTGGCTTGTCTCCACCTGCTGGATGCCATCTTAGTATCCAATACCCAGGAGCCACACTTGTAACTATTTTAAAAAACACTGATTAGCATTCAATCTGGGACAGGTACCATATCATCGTATAGTTTTTATATCAATGATTTTTGTATCATTCAGGATGCTTTTGAATGCAAGCAACAGAAACCCTAATTCAAACTGACTTAAACAATGATACCTCCATAAGACTGGAGTACTAGATAAATATGGTGGCTCTGTTTCTGGAAGCCTGGTGGAAGATGGGTCTATGCACCATCAATGGTGTCAACTGAAGGCCCAGGCTCTTTCCATCTCTCCCCTCTGCACTCCTCAGTAGGTTGGGTCTTCTTTTAGGCTGGGCCCCCCTCATGGTACCAGATGTCCAAAGCTGTTCTGGGTATCACATCCAGACACTGCCAGGTCCCGAGGCAGAAGGATCATTTCTTTGTCTTCTTAAGAGAGGAGAGTTTGTCCAGAAGCCCCTCAGACAATGTTTCCTCCCAGCTCCATGCTCAGAACTAGATCATATGTCTCAATTTTAAGCCAAGGACAAATGGAGCTACTAGACTGACATGAGGGCAGTAATGGCTCCATGGTAGAATTCCCACCTCCCATATGGGAGACTCAGTCCAATCTCTGGTCAAGATACTTCATGCATAGCCACCACTCATCTGTCAGGGAAGGCTTGCATGTTGCTAGGATGTTGAACAGGTTTTAGCAGAGCTTTCAGACTAAGACGGACAAGGCAGAAAGACCTGGTGATCTACTTCTAGAAACCAGACAATGAAAACTCCATGGTCACAACAGTCCAGTCCTGTTATATACGGGGTCGCCATGTTGTTCACTGACTGGATGGTGGCTAACACCATGGTCTTTTGAGCTGGGGGTGGGCTTGCCATCTTTTGACTTATGATGAGAAGGAGGGGTTATCTTGGGCAGTCAGGGCTTTGCTAACAGGGGAAAGGTATAGAGGGGGATGTTCATTGGGGGCCCGCAAAGGATCTGCTACAGCTAGACATAGCTGAGCTAACTCTATCCTCCCAATAATCCCATCCCTTTCCCTGATTGACCGTTAGGATATTTTTAGTGAGATTGCTTAAATAACAGTAAGTGGTGGAGCTGTGTTGAGCCCAGTAGTTTGATTTCTGAGTTCTGTATTCATATCCACATATGAGCACATAGAAATCACCTTTTCATAATGCATTCTGCAGATATTTATTGGACACCGACTATGTATCAGGGACTTTCTAGTTGGTGGGATGACGGCAGGAAACAAAAGAGTCCTTGCTCTTTATGTTCAAGGGACAAATTAACTCATGCCTGTTCAGCACTTAGACCAGGACCACTGGTACATATGTCATGCCCATTTGGGTGGAAAGTAGACAATGAGGTGAGTGTTGTCTCT
>NW_006922164.1:559172-561834 GCF_000298275.1 Orycteropus afer afer
GGAATGTAGACTTTCGAGATCCATCGAGGCTGGATGACCTCCCAAAACTATTACCCTGAGATACAGTTTAAACCTTAAACCAAACATATCCCTGATGTCTTTTTTTAAACCAAACAATAGTTTAGCTTAATTAGTAAAGGATATCTACCACGAGCATTGTGCTTTTTTAAAGAAATACCTGTATGGGTTCAAATTGACAATAACAGCTCAAAATGAGAAGCTTAGAGGACAGTGAGTTTATGTTAATAGTACAGGAATCATTTGGGAAAGTATGATGAAAATAAAATGGTTGCACAATTTGAAGAACGTAATCAATAGCACTGAATTATTCATGCAGAAATTGTGGAAGCAGTGTATGTTTTGCTGTGCATATTTTAACCAAAAGATAAATTGTTAAACACACACACACACACACACATACATATGTATACTTTCAATGAGAAGCAAGTCATTGAAAACCTGCTTTCTTATTTAGCATTATTTTTTCCTCCCCTGGAGTATAAAAATTATTGCTTAATTTCTAATGCCAACAGTGAAGACTAACAACAAAACCAAAACGTAGTGTAAAATTAACCTTGAGGGCAGTAGCTGCATTTTTTCACCTGCTCATCGTAAAAGAAGTTGGTTTCAAAACAACCTGAGTGAATGTGAGTGTGAGAGGAGACAGTGGGAGCTGTGGGAGCCAAGCTCTTTGTCCGCGTCCAAGCCACAAACCTCAGATCTGAGTCCAGGATGGAGGTGTTGGAAAGGGAACACTGCTCTCTGTACACATGTTGATATTCTTCGGTGATTCTAAGTTCCTCCGGGCCCTGTAAAGAAGTCTTGTGTCCCACTGCCACACCACACCTATGGCCACAAAGGAATTCTTGTTCATGTGAACTCTGCCCAATGAAAGCTGCCATTCTTTTCTTCACTTCTTTGGCCCTTGACAAATAATACCTTAGAAAGTCAGTATTTTTCTTTTACTCTCTTACAGCAGGATTTTGAATAAACCATCTGATTCCAGACAGAATCTTTTCTCTCCAAAGGAAAAGCTTAGTTCTAATCTAGGATTAAGAAAGGCTCCATCGTTAAGCCAGTATGTTCCATGGCTTTTGAGTAGAGCTCATCAGGTACCCAAATCATTGGTGTGAGTCATGTATCGAATTGCATCCCCAAAAAATATGTGTCCACTTGGCTAGGCCATGATCCCAGTATTGTATGGTTGTACTCCATTTTGTGATCTGATGGAATTATTCTCCATTTTGTGATATGTATTGTAAATCCTAACTTTTATGTGTTAATGAAGTGGGATTAGGGTGGGTTGTGTCTTGAGTCACAGCCTTTCAACAAGGCATGACTCAAGTCCCACCCTCACTCAACTCATTACCCTTACTCAGGTCACAGCCTTGCTTGAGTCATACTCTTTATCTTACAAGAGATAAAAGGATAGAGAGGCAAACAGAGAGGAGGGACGTCACTACCACCAAGAAAGAAGAGCTGAGAGTGGAGCATACTCTCTGGAACCCCTGTGCTGAGAACCTCCTAGACTTGGGCAAAGATTGATGGCCAAGACTCATGGAGCTCTCCAAAGAACACTGGGCCCATGGACATTGGAAGGAGACAAGGACTTTCCCCAGAGAGAGGAAACCTTCCCCTACAGCTGGCATCCTGAATTGGGACTTCTAGCCTCCTTAACTGTGAGGGAATAAATTTCTGTTTGTTAAAGCCACGCACATGTGGTATTTCTGTCACAGCAACATTAGATAACTAAGACACTGTGCAAAAATGGTTTTCTTTGGAAAATGGAGACAAAAATGAAATCAGTAAAAGTTTATTAGATTCACTCCAGAAATTAGTCCAGCAGTTTCTTAAATGTTAAATATACACTTACCACGTGATTAAGCAGTCATACTCATGAGCAGTCATCTTAGAGAAATGAAGACTTAAGTTCACGCAGATACTTGTCCATGAATGTCCACAGCATTGTGTTTTTAAGAAGCCAAATGCTGGTGTCAGCCCAGCTGTGTTCTTCAGCAGGTGACTGGTTAAACCAATTGTATAACATCCATAACCATGGACTACAACTTAGCAATAAAAAGTAATACAGTATTCATGGATACACACCACAACCTGGCTGAATTGCCAAGTTGTGCAAAAAGCTAATCTCGTTTCCTAGTGCCCCATAACATAAATACCACAGTGGATGACTGCAAAGAGCAGGCATTTATTTTTCACAGTTCTGGAGGCCAAAGGTCCAAATCAGGGTCACGTTGATTCCTTCTTGTAGGTAGTCCCTGGCATTCCTTGGTTCCATGATACTCACACAGCATCAGTCTTTCCCCCTCTGTGCCCAGTTCTATGGCTAATCTGCTGTTTTTATAACTCAGAAGTGATGGGATTTAGAACCCACGCTTCTTGAGTGTGGCCTGATTACCATAACAAGGAGCCCTTATTTCTAAACAAGAGCACATCCACAGGTACAGGGGTTAGGATCTGCAGTGAATTGCTTGATGTGGCCCTTCTAGCCATTGTCCTCCATTCTGTGGTGTTTCGTAAATCCCATTATCCATGCCTGTTTGGGGTGGTGTGGTAGTTAAGGTCAGGTATCAACTTGGCTGGGCAGCTGGTAGTAGTCATTCCCTATAATGACTGGCAATCGACTCTGTGATGGGATTTAGGT
>NW_006922164.1:562174-575803 GCF_000298275.1 Orycteropus afer afer
AGACTGGGGAAATTACTGGGAGGAGGAGGAGGGGTTAATGTCTGAGATGATGGAGTGGCATGGTAGTTTGGACATTTGGGACATCTTTGACCTCCGCCTCATGGGGACCAGCCTCGTGCTGATCTTTCTAAGAGAAATTGTTGAAGCAGGATCCCAACACGAATTTTAGAGGAGGCACCATTCAATCCATAAGAGTGAAATGTTGGATGAGTCCATTGATATAACATCTTTGAAATAACAGAATTACAGAGGTGGAGAACAGGTCGTTGACTACCAGGAGTGGAAATAGGAGATGTGACTATAAAAGGGTTACATGAGGGAGTTCATTTGTGGAGATGGCACACTTCTGTGTCTTGATTGTGATGAGGGGTATATGTGTCTGTTGTGCAGGACTTTTATCTTAGAAAACAAATAGAGAGATACTCAGGCTTGCCATGCATAAACTCATTTAGTTCATTGCAAGGTAGTCATAGCAAGGCTCACAGTAAGACCGCACGACCTTCATCTGGAATTAGAGAATCAGAATTTGCAATTACATTGTTAGTTCAATGGTTAGAATCCAAATCTTTAGACTTCTGACTTTTACTTTTAATGAAGGGTCTTGAGGGGAAGGTTTTAGCACAGCAGGAACTCAGTGGAGGTCCCTTGGAGCTAGGGTCCAAGGTTGGTGGTGGCAGACAGAATCTCACTTCCATTTCTTCCTTCTTTCCGTGAGGGAACAGAAACTTAGGGTTTTATGTGAATTTGTCACCTTGGCTCCATGTGACAAGGGCTGGTGTGACATCAAAGACTAGCATGTTATGTCTTTTCTCCAGGATTAGAAATTCCTCCAGGTTAGGGATTGGGGAAGTTGTTTTCACGTTATGCTTTCTTGTGTCATAGCACAGGCCAGCACATAGTAAACACAGAGGCCGTTTCCATTCTTGGCATACCTCACATGCTCCTGTAATTCTATGCCTAAGCTCAGAAATTTACATAATAACGTTCTAGTGACTTACAGGTTTCTAATAGCTTACAGTCACTGTTAGAGAGCTTCACAAAAGTAGGCATACTGCTATTTGTTAGTTCACAATTTGAGTGCTTATATATATGTACGCCCACTCCTCCCTTATCGACATGGTTAGGTTCCAAAGACCAGGTCGTTGTGTAAAAATCAACATTATGCAAAAATGGAGGATGACCACATCAGATCACAAAATGGAGGATGATTGCATCATTACCTAACTACCATATTTCATCATTACCTAACTGCCAAATTATATCATCACGTAACTGCCAAATCACTGAGAATCATGGCCCAGCCAAGTTGACCCATAATCTTCACCATCACAGCCAGTGTTTCTCTCTCACCTCGCACCATGGTGTTTGTTACACCAGCTGTTATGTCGTCAATGCACAAAACAGTTGGAGAGTCAATTTTTTACTATTTTGTAAATGTGAAACATTGAATAATGAGTCAGTAAGTGAGGAGTAGGTGTATTTTGATAGCGTGATAGTAACTTATGGAATTTGAAATCATTATAGAAACACACTGTTCTGGTTTCCTAGTGGCGCTCTGACAGGAATATACCACAAATGGGATGGCTTGATAACAACCAGGAGTTTATTCTTATAATTTTTGGAGGCTAGAAGTCTGAGTTCCAAGTGCCAGGCTCTAGCGGCTGGGTGAAAGCCCTTCGACCTTGGGCTTCAGCTCTGCCTCTTGCTCCCAGGCCACTGGAACTGGAGCCATCTCTTCACTCAGGCAAATTCTGGCTGCTAAGGCTGATAAGCCCAAGGTCGACAAATAAAATGGCACAGTCCTGATGTTACCAAATGACATGGCAGGCCATTGATTCAAGTCCCTCGAAAGTCCCAAGATGGGTAGAGCATGGCAGGCTTCTGAACAATGACTCGGCTACGTGCAGGGTTCAAGTGTGCTGTAAGCTAGTGACCATTCCCAAAGCTACTTCTTATACACGGGAAGCAGACCATATCTCTAAAGCAGCTACTCAGCTGCTTGTGGTAGTTCCCACCAAGGAGTTGATTGCCAGTCTCATCATGGGGAATAACTACCACCAGCTGCCCAGCCACTCAACCAGGCCCAGCCAAGTTGACACACAACCTTAACTACCACACATACAGAACAACATCTATGCTTCTGATAACATTTCCTAGAATTATATGTAAGACATTTAAAACAATGCATACATGAAAACTATTCAAGGCAGGTCTGTGTGCTAGCCAATTGAATTGTGCCTGTCAATCCTCTGCTTTTGACGATGCACTAAGGGCGTGTAAGATGCCACCACTGGGGGATGCTGAGGGCTGGGGGATGGGCACTTTGTACTCTTTTTGCAACTTCCTATGTGCCTATAATTATTTCAAAGTAATTTTTTTTTTTTTTTAAGTTTGTTTGACAAATATTGGATTTCAGCAAAAAGTGGACCTGACGTTCCATCCCTCCCAGCTTCTCATCATCGGCTCGGGTTCAGCAAGTGAAGCAAGTCTGCAGAGGAACTTCACCTCAACATTATGTTTTCCCCAAGTATGCTTTGTTACAGAAAACAACAGAAGCCAGACCCACGGTGAGGGCTTCTCCCCTCAGAGTCTGGGTGGTGGTGGTTGTTATTGTTGTTGGATGCTGTGGAGTCAGCACCGGCTCAAGGTGAGCCCATGCTCAACAGAGCCACCGGCAGCCTGCTGCTGCGCTAGCCCCGTGGTCCCGCACCACCCGCCTGGGCTGTCGGCCATCAGACTGTTGGGGCTCCAGGGTTTTCATTGGCTCATCTTTGGAAGCCGATCACCAGCCCTTCCTAGTTTGCTTGGTCTAGAAGCTCTGCTGATTCTAGGAGCTCAGCATCACAGCGGTACGCAGGCCTCCACTGACAGATGGGTGGCAGCTGTGTGTGAGGTGAGCAGCTGGGACTCGAACCTGGTCTCTTGCATGGAAGGCGAGAATTCTACCAATGAACCACCAGTGGGCCCCCATCTTCCCTATGTGTCCATTATTACAGAGAACAACAAAAGTCAAGCCCACAGTGAAGGCTGAGGCCCTTAGAGTCCTGCTCTGCTGACAGCTGGTGGAGCCACATGCATTAGGATGGGGTCTGGAATTCTGCATCTGCACTCTTTCTCTGCGGAAGCATATGCCCCACTCCAGGGGCTGAGTGTGTCTGACACACCACACCTGTAGCAGCCTCTGGGCTCGCGACTCCCATGCCCTCCCTGCCTCAGGGAGCCTAGAAGCTGGTTTGTGACAGCTTGGCCTGCTTTCCTCTGTGACCGCATGGCCAGAAACATGTCTTGTGAACTCTCACTGAATAATTAATTTTTAGCTTTAAATAATTCACTACCCGTGGCCTACATAATTGCTGGGGACCAAAGAATTAATGTGTTGATGGCTTCCCTTTTTCTCCTTTGCTTGGAGGGAGGGCTGGGCATTGTTGACTGCAACATGACCGACCAGCCCTAATGAGGCCATGACCTCAACCATATCTGATCACATAATGGCAAAGGGACAGTCATGTTCAAGAGCCTGCTATGGTTCATTCAACGCTGCTGGCCTCAACTCCACCCTACTATTCTGTCCTCAGCAGGCACTCTTCTCCTGTCTTATTCTTTGTAGTAAGGACCAGGCCGACTGGATGTCAAAAAAGACCAAGACCCCAAATCCTCTGTTTAGAACAGGCGTTGGCAAACCACAGCTCCTGGGGCAAGTCTGGCCCACCACTTGTTTTGTAAATAAAGTTTAATTGGCACATAGCCACACCCATTTATTTATATATTGTCTATGACTGCCCATTGTGCTATAATGGCAGAGTTGAGGAGCTGTGACAGACACCATATGGACAGCAATGCCTGTAATATTTCCTCTCTGGCTGCCCCTGGTTTAGAACATCCTTTAAGCAGCCTGTCTCTCCCCAATCTGCAACAGCTTTGCTAGAACTGCCAGCACTGTGGAACCTAGCAGTTGAGTGGGGCTTCTCCTCACAGCTCTTGCTGGCCTTAGGGAGGGGAATGAGGGACGAGAAATAAAGACAAGGAGCCAAAGCCCGGGATAATCCACATTTGGACCCTGGGCCTTTGAGTATGTGAGATTCTGACCTAATCCAAAGAAATTGGCTGTCCCAATTCAATCGGGCCGACCCTGTCTTCTACTCCCTAGAGTAAGGAGATGAATATGAGCTTTGGAGCGAGAAAACCTATTGTTGAGTTAATTCCCATTGACGGCAGTCCCATGTGTGTCAGAGTAGAACTGTGGTCTATACAGTTTTCAAGGGCTGCTTTCTCAGAAGTAGATCACCAGGCCTTTTTTCCAAGGCACCTCTGAGTGGACTCGAACCATCAACCTTTTGGTGAGCAGCTGCACATGTTAACTGTTTGCACCATCCAGGTACATCCAGATCCCCACGCTGACTTTTATGGACTGTGGCTCCTGGGAGAAATGCCTGAACCTCTCTATTGCTTCGGCCAATAATAGGTAATCATTCATCCCTCTCTTTTGGGTTGTTGGACGATTACATGTGCTAACTGGTGTCATGTGCCTGGTGTCTGGTCCATAGTACATAGTATGGCGAGTTGGTTTGTTTTTATCATTGTAATAACTGCCTTCCCAAGATAAAATTGATCTTTCGTGATCTCTTTATCAGATACATTGCAACTATCATTGTGTTGATAATTTGAACAAGAAATTATACTCCCAAGCATTTGTAGACCTGGACAAGCATGGTTGTGTCAACATGGCCCTGAATACTGGACAAGTTGCCCAGAAAAAAGCCAAGTTTAGGGACTGACTGAAACCATGTAGACTGAGCCCATATCTCCGTCAAGAGAAAACCAGAGTGGATTGGGGTAAACACAGTTACACATCAACGGAAATAATTCCAGTGTAAAATCTATACTACCCAATAATAAGCTATGCACTTGGAGGTTTGAGGAAGGAAAGGAAATGTGAAAAGAACAAAGTCATTCCTGAAAACTTGTGACTCCATCATGTTGTCCAAGCCAGAAATCTGGGCTTCATCTTTGGGATCTTCCTCTTCCTTATCTCTGCAGACACTTGATCTTCCCCTTGGCAACTTCTATGCATGTGCCTATTCTGCCTATTTCATGTAATTGGAGTTATACAGTATGTGACTTTTTGTGCTTGGCTTCTTTCACTTAACATGATGTTTTCGAGGTTTATCCAATCATAGTATGCTATAATTGTGTGTGTGTGCATGTGTGTGTGTGTGTGTGTGTATATATATATATATATATATATACCCATAATTTGTTATGATCCAACAGTGGAATGCCTTTGCATAGTCAATAAAACACAGGTAAACATCTTTTTGGTATTCTTTGCTTTTAGCCAAGATCCATCTGACATCAGCAACGATATCCCTCGTTCCTTTTCTGAATCCAGCTTGAATTTCTGGTAGTTCCCTGTCGATGTTCTGCTGCAACTGCTTTTGAATCATCTTTAGCAAAATTTTACTTGTGTGTGATATTCATGGTATTGTTCACTTAATCATTGCACCACCAGGGCTCCTCACCACATGTATAGGGGTGAGGATCCCAACACATATTTTGAGAAATGCAATCCAGTACATAACCGATTCTTCTGTGGTGTGGAACTGGACTTGCTGATAGTAGAAGCTCACTGCTTTGTCCTCCTTGGTACTTGGGGACTGGCAGCAAAGCACCTGGATACAGTTGTGCAAATACACCAGGAAATCACTGAGGAGAGTCATGCTAGGAGCCAACCTCATTGCAGGGAGCAGATGGTGGTGTTGAAAACTTCACCCTCAACTTACATACAACTATCTTCTCTGCATTTTTAGTATGCATATAGGTTAGGATTTGACAATCAGGAAAAAAAGAGGGATGGAACGATTATTGTTGTTAGGTGCCAGTGAGAGCCGATTCCAACTCATAGTGATCCCATGTTAACAGTAGAGCTGCCCCATGAGGTTTTCTAGGCTGTAATCTTTACAAGAACAGATCTCCAGGTCTTTCTCCTGTGAAGCATCTAGGTGGGTTCGAACCATCACCCTTTTGGTTAGCAGTCCAGCACTTAACCATTGTGGCACTAGGGTTTCTTACAGAAAGATTACAATGAGTGAAATGAGCCACCATTGTTAATTTCATACTTACAAAGTAACAACAAGAAATTATTTTGCAAATCTGCTGCAAAAAAAAACCCTCTTTAAAGTGTTAAAAAAAAGCGAAGATGTCACTTTGAAGTCTAAGGGGCGCCTAATCCTAGCCATGGTGATTTCAATCACCTCATATGCATGTGAAAACTAGACAATAAATGAGGAAGACTGAAGAAGAGTTGATGCCTTTGAATGATGGTGTTGGTGAAGAATACTGAAAATGCCACAGACTGCTAGAAGAACTAACAAATCTGTCCTGGAAGAAGTGCAGCCAGAGTGCTCCTTGGAAGCGACAATGGCCAGACTTTGTCTCACCTGCGTTGGTCATGTTGTCAGAAAGGACCATTCTCTGAGGAAGGATATCATACTTGGTAAAGTAGAGGGTCAATGAAAAAGGGGAAGACCCTCAACAAGATGCATTGACAGTGGCTTCAACGATGGGCTCAAATATAGCAGGGACTGTGAGGCTGGCGCACGGCCCGGCAGTGTTTCGTTCCTTTGTTTGTGAGGTCACTATATGAGTCGGAGCTGACTCCATCGCACCTAATGCATGTTCTTTTAAATCCGTTTTTTGTTTTTAAATTTTATTTTATTTTGGGGAGAAAAATGTGTGGAACAGAAGTTCAAGTTCCTAAAAAAAAAAACACAAAACATAATCAGACCTACTGGTCTGGTCAAGACTGGAGGACTCCTGGGAGATGAGCATCCTGAATTGCTCTTCTAACCTTGAACTGAAACTAACTCCTGAGGTCACCTTGTAGGTACAAAACAAATTGGCTCAAAAAATAACGACTATCACTCAAACTCCTTTACAAGCTCGTCTATATGAGACCAAACGGTCAGCCAGGACTTTAAAACAAAGATGAGAATGTAAGGAGGCAGTAAACCAGATGAATGGAAGTGGAAGAACCAGAACAGAAATAATAAGAATCTTTGAGCACTGTGAAGAAGGTAGCCAATGCCAGTGAAGAACTTGTGTAGAAACTGTTGAATGGAACCTAAGCTGCTGGGTAAACTTTCACTGAAGACATAGTAAAACATTATCCACATAAATGAATAACAGATTGGCTTGTAAAATAAAGAATATTACTATAAGTACTGCTCAGCTTTTAAAAAAAATCATCTAGATGAGACCAAATGGACAACAACTACTGCGAAACAAAGATGAAAGGGCGAGTGATAGGAAAGCCAGTTACCAAAATGGAAACATCCAGAATGGAATGAGTGAGTATTGACACATTGTGAAAAGTGTAACCTGTGTCATGGAACCATTTGTGTGGTAATTATTAAATGAAAACCTAATTTGCTGTGTGAACTTTCAGTGAAAGCACAGTAAACTTTATTTCTAAAAGATTATTATTCGTTGTTGAGAATCTACACGGCAGAACACACCAGTTCCAGTTTCTCCAGGTACCTTCAGGGCCAAGGACGACATTCTTCGAGCTGTGCACCCATTCTCACCTCTCACCCTCCTTTATGGAATTATTCCTCCGCCATTATTTTTAAATCCATTTTTAAAAAGAGGAAGTGCAAAAAGTCCTTTTAACCTTGTGCACGAAGTGTTAAAGCTAACAACAGCTAACCATTCTGCTGTTCTTCACATGCGTTTATGAAAAGATGCATTTTCTCTGTGAGGCTTGGGCATGATGTCAATTATGGCAGTGAGCACAGGGAGGCGGTTCTGCTAAATGTCATTTATTTCATGAAAGGTGGAAAGTTGGCATGGGTGTGCAGGAGGTCTCAAAGTCCTCCCCCACCCAGACACACACGCGCAGGCGCGCACGTACACACACAGGGGAGACGCAGGGAACAGGGAAGGCTCGATCCAGAGCAAGTTCCTGCCCCTTGGCCCTCAGGATCGATATTTAATCTTTCCTGCCTGAGAACACTGATCCAATTACTCAAATCACTGTGTGTTCCCCATGCCAGTTCCATTCTCTTGTTACTATTTTTCCTAGAAAAAAAAATTATTAATTTTCAGAAGCTTCAGATTTGTGTTTTGTAGAAGAATTGATTGAGCTTTCCCATGTTACAGTTCTGAACTAAATAGGAAAAAAAAAAATTAAACCTAAATCATATCTCATGTGGTACCAGTATTTTGCCATCTCTGATTGCTCTGTGCTTGTCACAGCCGTGTCCTTTTTGTCGACAGGGAACGGACTAACGTTTGTCCGCTTCCGCAGCAAAGAACTAACTGTCCAGGCTTGCTCTTATGTGCCACCATTATTTTAAAATATGAATTGACCCAACTTCTTTTCTGTGTAAGTTGAGCTCCAAGCAAGACAACTGTTTAGATTTGTTGTTGTTGTTGTTATGTTCTGTCAAGTTGGTTCGGGCTCATACATTGCCAAATCCTGCATCATCCTGACAGTTGTCGCCATATTTGAGCCCAATGTTGTAGCCACTGTGTCAATCCATCTTATTGAGGGTCTTCCTCATTTTTACTGACCCTCTACTTTACTAAGGATGATGTCCTTCTCCAGGGACTGGTCCCTCCCGATAACATGTCCAAAGTAAGTGAGACAAACGAACCTTGTCATCTTCACATCTAATCAGCATTCCGCTGCACTTCTGCCAAAACAGATTTGTTTGTTCTTCTGGCAGTCCATGGGATATTCAATATTCTTTGCCAACCACGATAATTTAAAGGCATCGATTCTTTGGTCTTTCTTATTCATTTTCCAGCTCTCACATGCAATAGTGCCATTGAAAAGATAGTGACTTAGGTCAGGCACACCTTAGTCTTCAAAGTGACAACTCTATTTTTAATAGTTTAAAGAAGTTGTTTTGCAGTAGATTTGCCCAGTGCAACACGTCACTTGATTTCTTGACTGCTGCTTCCATGGACATTGATTGTAGATCCAAGGAAAATGAAATCCTTGACAACTTCACCATTTTCCCCATGTATCATGATGTTGCTCATTGGTCCAGTTGTGAGGATTTTTGTTTGCTTTATGTGGCAGTGTAATCCATACTAAAGGCTCTGGTCTTTGATCTTCATCAGTAATTGGTTCAAGTTCTCTTCACTTTCAGCCAGCAAGGTTGTGTCATCTGCATATCTCAGGTTGCTAATGAGTCTTCTTCCAATCCTGATGCCACGTTCTCCTTCATATAGTCCACTTTTTCAGATTATTTGCTGAACATATAGATTGAATAAGTGTGGTGAGAGGATTCAACCCTGACGCATACCTTTCCTGATTTTAAACCATACCGCATCCTCTTGTTCTGTTCCAATGATGGTATCTTTGTCTACATACAGGTTCTGCATGGGCGTAATTCAGTATTCTGGAATTCCCATTCTTCACAATGTTATCTATAATTTGTTATGATCCACATAGATTTGAGTGTCTTCAAAAGAAGGTCCTATGGCAGGGGTGAGTACAAGTAGTTTTATGTGAGCTAATCTCAGTAGCCACCACTCACCTGTCTGTCACTGTGTCTGTTGCACTGCAGTGGCTTATTTGTTGCTGAGATGCTGGAAGCTATGCCACCAGTGTTGCAATACCAGCAGGGTCATTGATTTTGAGAAGGTACTTCCAGACTAAGACAGACTAGGAAGAAAGGCCTGGCAATCTACTTCCAAAATTTGCCAGTGACAACCCGATGGATCACAACAGAACATTGTCCAACTCGCTTTCTTTGGACATGTCATCAGGAGGGATCAATTGCTGAAGGAGGACATCGTGTTTGGTCACGTAGAATGTGTGAGATGAACTGGCCCAGTAGCCACAATGAGGGAGTCGAACATGCTGGTGATTAAGAGGATGACACAGGCCCGAGCAGTGTTTCGTCTGTGGTGCGTAAGCTCACCATGAGTCGGAGCGGGCTCTACGGCTACTATCTCTTCATCTGTGTGATCCCAGGAGACACTGGTAGGAGAGCAGAGGAGCTAGATGAGGAAGGAGAGGCAGCCCATAGAGGGAGCGTTAGCAAGCCAACTATCAGAGTGGGCAGCTGAAGTTCAATCCTCCTGGGGACCTCTGGGAGACTGTGGGGACCACACCTCAGAGATATCCCACCCAAGGGGTGAGAGAGCTGGGTTATTTGTATAGACAGACTTCCAAGAGTCATTTGTTGGATGTCTGGGGCCCAGATTGTCCGTTGCTGTTGGCTGTCCTGTGTGTTGCAGGGCATTGAGCAGCATCCCTGGCCTCCTCCCGGTAGAAGCCAGTAACACCTCTTCCCCAGCTGTGACAGCACAACTGTCTCCAGACATTGCCTAACGCCTTGTGGGGGGCTCGGTCATCCCCTAGCTCCCAGATTGAGAAGCACCTCTTTAGAAGGAGAGACACATCCTGACACCATCTCTTGCCTGGAAACCGATTCTCTGTCCTGCATCTAGACAGACCCTCTTCTCACTCAAGGTCAAGTTGTGGTGTCATTTCCAAGGTTCGCAGGCAGTCTGGTCTTTGCTGGAGCTCTTTTGTGTGTTTCAGATTCACATCTGCCCTCGTAACCTCCACGTCTGATGCCCCCTCTCAGAGAGCCTGTGAACCACTTAGTCTGCCTTAATAATTTTGCTTTCTGCTTAAAGTAGCCGGAGCCAGGCCTGCCGCAGACAGCCAGGAATCCTGGCAGATACAGCTGGGCTCATTGAGATTCACCCGTGATCCACTCCTAAGACCTTGGTCTTTTGTTCCTTGGGTTAAGAAGCCAAGTAAATATTCTAGGAATAACCCACAAAGGCCAATTCCCAGGCTCAGCACCCCTGGGAACATGCTAATTTCCAAGTTGCTTTGCATTAAATTCTGTCTCCATCATCTTTCACTTTCTCAGGACAAATTGGGAAAGTTTGAAGGAATCAAAATTCCCTCTGGATCTGTACACATAGATTTACTCTTTCCTGCCTTCTCACTGAGAAGCCCTGGTGGCTCAATGGTTAAGTGCTCGGCTGCACCAAAAGGTTAGTGATTCAACCTGGTGATCTATTTGCGTAAAGATTACAACCTTGGGAACCCAATGGGCAGTTCTGCCCTGTCCTGTAGGGTTGCCATGAGTCAGAATCAATTTGATGACACACCGTACCGATAATAGGTAGCTAACACACTGCCTTCCTGAAGTACTAGAGACGCCACCCATTACTAAATAGCGAAAGTGAAGTTTGAACTCCAGTAGTCTGACCCCTAATTCACTGAGGTCTTATCCCACCCTACCACAGGAGCAGGAGTGATAATTCAGGAGCTGGTAAAGGTAGTTGACCCCTGGGTGCTGGGACGGAGTCAACAAGTCTGCACCTGCCCCAGCTGGGATAGAGAAGGCATCCTGAAGGGTTATCTCGGGCTAATGATGCTATTGGCTGTCGTTGAGTCAGCCCTTGACTCAGAGACCCAACAAAATCGTGCCTGGCCCTGCGCCATCCCCACGATTGGTTGTGGATCAGACAGTTCTGACCCATAGGGTTCTCACTGGCTGATTGTTAGAAGGAGATCACCAGGCCTTTCATCCAAATCCATCTTAGCCTGCACGCTCTACTGAGAGCTCTTTAGCATGTTGACATGTGGCAGACGGGTGGTGGCTACGCACGAGGCCAGGAACTGAGTCTCCCGAATGGAAAGTGAGAATTCTACCACTGACTGCCTCATTCTGAGTCTACCCTAACTTTAGAAAGTGTTGCTCACTTTAATACTCTCTCCTGATTGCCCTCTCTGAGATCACTGGGCCAGGCACAGCTCCCTCGAAGCTCTGTGTGTGTGGGAAGCAATGGCCCTGTGCAGTGTCATGTGCAAGCTGCTGGTTGGAGAGTGGTCAGGGTCCTGTGAACAGCAATTTTCTAGACTCCAGACAACACTCTGGGGGAAGCTCCCTGCTGGCCACACCATTTGTGAGACGAGTCAGCTTGAAGATTTCTGGAAGGAGTGATTTGAAGGAGCAGATTCTCAGATGACCTTGGCCTCTAAGATCCTGAGAGGGGCCAGAGTGTCTCTGGAACATATAAGATGACCCCATTTCCCATGCAAACAGCGTGTGCACATGGCCACCATATGCTCCTTGATTGAAGGGGAAAAGCCCCTATGCATGACATCCTTGTCCCCACACACATGGCTGGAACATTCTCTGCTGTTAGTACACTTGGCCGTGGTAAATGTGGATCATGCTTTGAATTTATCATAAGACACTGAGAGTCTTAAATTCAGGAGGTCCCCAGGGGATTTGCAGATGAGAAAGCCAACCTTAAAATCTTCAGACCTGAACCATTTGAGAATGAGCAGAGAACAGTATGGACATCATTTGATGTGGCCTTTTCACCACTGTTTTAATAGTAACCTTATGTTCTTGTTATGTCATAAAACCACACATTTACACTCAACACTCGCCACGAGCTGAGAGCTTCACGCTCATTGATCCCCCTGATTTTCAGAACTACCAGATAATACAGATAACTGCGTGCGTGCTTGACAGATAAGGACATGTAGAAAGATCATGTAACTACAGCACAGTTGGAGCTTACCCCAACAACCATCCAACTGGGAAGACCAAGTTTTTCCACAGTGCCTGGCTTGACCTCTTTCTCTTGTTGCTGTTCATTGCCATCAAGATGATTCTGACTCAATAGTGACCCTATAGGACAGAGTAGAATTGCCCCACAGGGTTTCCAGAGCTCTAATCTTTACCAAAGGAGACTGCCTCGTCTTTCTCCCGCTGAGTCGCTGGTGGGTTTGAACAGCCAACCTTTCAGTTAGCAATCAAGCACTTAACCATTGGGCCATCAGGGCTCCTGGTCTGTTTTTAGAGGAATGTGTTTATGTGTATTTGCACAATGCTTTAAAATGCGTTGCAGTAGGAGGGTCTCAGCTAGTTCATGCAATGAGTCATCTACAAATTAGATGTCTTGCCTTCTCTTTCTGACAGTTTTTGTCCTAATGTGTTCATTCTTCAAAGCCTATTGCAAAGATCACTGCCTGGGAGAAGCTTCCCCCAAGCCCCAGCCAGGTGAATTCACACCTATGCCTCCTGGCCTCTGTACCTGACACCACTTGCTCCAACTCTTGGCGACCCTCGTGTGTCAGAGTAAAACTGTGCTCCAGAAGGTTTTCAATGGCTGATTGTTTGCAAGATCACCAGGACTTTCTTTCTTTATTCTATTTTTATTTTTTTAATGCTAGCTCTTCTGGTCTTGGAGTCATGAAGGCTGAGGTCCTCATGGTCCATCTTATCCTTGGACTAATTGTTTCCAGATGCCTTTGATTTTCTTTCTTCTTTGTTTCAGATGAGAGGAGACCAATAGCTGCATCTTAGATGGCTGCTCAAAAGCTTTTAAGACCCCAGTACAAACAACAACAGCTACTCACCAAAGTAGGTAGTGGAACAAGATTTTTATGTACTATGTTGTGCCAATTGAGCATGACTATGGTCCTGAGTTCCCAGGCCCAGTGATTCTCTCTCTCAACGTGTTTGCTTGTCTCTGAGAGGTTACTCCCACCCTGTCTTCTGTTGCTTCTGTAATGTGTGTGGCTAATTTTGTAGCCCAGGAGCTCTGGTAGCTTAGTGCCTAAGGCACTTGACTGCT
>NW_006922164.1:575903-580407 GCF_000298275.1 Orycteropus afer afer
CTACTTCCGTAGTGATACTGCCTCGGAAACCCAAGGAGGGGTCGCTATGAGTCGGGGCCGACTCGACGGAAAACAACAACAACAACAAAAGATGCATTGGAGTCAGCTGTACTGTTGGGTGGGTTTTGACAAATGTACTCATCTATGTGACCACATTCCCAGTCAAGATGTAGAACATCTCTATCACCCTTCTGTCCCTTTGAAGTCAGTGCCCTCCAGGCTACCGCTGACCTGATTGGAACCTCCATGTGCATGTTACAAAAATACTCCAGATTCAACACGATTGACAGATTCTCCATCTGTCTTCCCTATTCCACTTAAATGGCATTGGACTCTGGTTGCTGAGATTCTAAACTCTAACCCTTTATTGTTGTCATCTGCCTTCTCCTTGAGTTCACTATGCAATTTATTCATCTCAAAAACCTCACTGAAATGATCAGTAGTCCAAGCCAGGACTCCGTGCCAGAGATGGAGTCATTTGTCAAAGCCAGTCAACTCCACCTTTGCCATAGTCCTTCCATGTTATGCTGTTAATTGCTGTTGAGTAGATGCAGTATCACGGCAACCTTCCGTATAACAGAATAAAACATTGTCCAGTTCTGGGCCATCTTCATGATCATTGATACTTTTGAGTTCATTGTTGCTGCTACTGCATCATTTTGGCTCATTGAGGGTTTCCCTCGTTTTTGCTGACCTTCCACTTTACCAACCGTGATGTTCTTTTCTAGTGATTGGTCTTTCTTGATGACTTCTAAAGTAAGTGAGTTGATGTCTCACCGTCCTCACTTCTAAGGAGTGTTCTGGTTGTCATAGAAACCTTCTATGACAGATCCGTTTCTTCTTCTGGCAGGTCCACAATGTATTTAATATTCTTTGCCAACACCACAATCCAAATGCATCAGTTCTTTGATTTTCCTTTTACAATGTTCAGCTTTCACATGCATTTAAGGCAATGATCGAAAAGATCATGGTTTGGGTCAGATGCATCTTAGTCATCAGAATCCTTCCATGCATCATTTCCCATGTCCACTCAGTTCTCAGTTCATCTCCTCATCATTTTTAGATGATTGCTCCCCAGCCCCTGGTTTGCTCTTGTCACCCCTTCCTTTTCCAACACATGGAAACCCAGGGCTCCCAGCTTCCAAAATAAACCTGTGATGCTGCCCGGCTCAATACAAAATAATGTCTAATATCCTCAGCCTTGCCCCAGGAAATTTCACCATCTGGCTTCAGCCTGCTTTTCCAACTTATCTTGAAACACTTACTGGTGATAATTAAAGACTACAGTCTGCAGTATGGATTACATCTCAACATAAAGAATATGAAAATCCTCACAATTGGGCCAATAAGCAGCATTACGATAAATGGAGAAAAGATGGAAGTTGTCAAACATTTTATATTGCTTGGCTTGACAGTCAACACCAGTGTAAGAAGTGGTCAAGAAACCAGATGGAGTATTGCGCTGGATGAATCTGGTGCAAAAGACCTCTTTAAAGTGCTGAAGAACAAAGATGTCACCTTGAAGACTAAGGTGCGCCTAACCCAAGCCATGGTGTTTTCAATCGCCTCATATGGATGTGAGAGCTGGACAATGAATAAAGAAGACTGAAGAAGAGTTGATGCTTTTGAGTTGTAGTGTTGGCGAAGAATACTGACTGCTAGAAGAACTAACAAGTCTATCCTGGAAGAAGTGCAGCTGGAATGCTCCTTGGAAGTGAGAATGGCCAGACTTTGTCTCACCAATTATGGTCATGTTGTCAGAAGGGACCATTCCCTGGAGAAGGATATCATGCTTGGAAAAGTAAAGGGTCGTCGAAGGGGAAGACCCTCAACAAAATGGATCAACACAGTGGCTGCAATGATGGGCTCGGATATAGTAAATATTGTGAGGCTGGCATAGGACTGGGCAGTGTTTCATTCTGTTGTACATCGGAGTTGACTCAATGGCACCTAACAACAACAACAAACCTGTGTCCGTGAAATCCAACTCCATCCACCCCAGTCCACTTGCCCGTCTCAAGGATGCTTCCTGTCTTTCTAACCCCAGGAGGTGCCCTCTGTCTGCAATGCCGTTCCTTCTCCTTCTTTGGACATCTCACCTCCCTCCAGAACTTCCCCATCAGGTCTTTCCAGATCTGTGATCACTATCTTGCTGTGATGTGGTTTATCTGTGTATAAAGGTGGCACCCTTCCACCCTCTGGCTGGTATTCACAGGTATTATGTTTCCCTGATCGTCTTCCGGCTACATCGTTGGTTCCACCCCACCAAGCCCACTTTATGAGAACAGAGGAGAGAATGTTCTTTCAGGAAGAAAGCCGAGTTTGTTCTTTTATGTTTGCTTTAGGTTTGTTTTCATTTTGTGGACACACGGGGTGGCCATGGTTTCCTCTTTACAGAGGGTGCTGGGAAGTTGGAAGCAAATAAAGGGCCTTCCCTTACCAGGAGGATCGAGCCTTACAGGATGACTTCTGTGTACTGACATTACCCCTTACTCGGCCTCATTATTCCTCTCTTAGTTTTCAATACCCATTTTTTCTTCATCTGTTTTCTTTTAAATAGTTTTATTGAGCTATAATTGATGTACTAACAAGTCACCATTTAGAGTGTATAATTCAATAGCTTGCAGTATATTCAGAGTTGGGTATCTATCATTCCGGTCAGTTTTGCAACATTTTCATTTCTCCAAGATGAAATGCGTACCCCTGAGTTGTCACTGTCCCCTTCCCCCCACACCCAATCCTGAAACAAACCAGTTGCCAGTAGAGTCAACTCGGACTCAGGGCGACCCCATGTGTGTCAGGGTAGAACGGTGCTCCGTGGGGTTTTCGGTGGCTGATTATTTAGAAGTAGATTGCCAGGCCTATACAATCACCAGTCAGTTTTCTGACTTTATGGATTCTGGGCATTTCATAGAAGTGGAATCATAGACTATGTGGTCCTTTGTGCATGGCTTCTTTCATTTAGCGTCATGTTTTCGAAGTTCATCCATGTTGTAGAATGTATCAGGGCTTGATTACTTCTTGTTTTTAAGGATGAAATTGACATTTAAATAATAAAACCACTATTTAATGTGACCATAAATTACATCCACAGCGTCAGACTGTCAGCTGCCTGGTTCACATGGACATCATCAGAATCTTTAGGTTAATATACTCTCTGTGGTCCTGCATTTAGTGACGATTATATCCTTTAAACTTATCAACAGTTCTTCAAGTGTTCCCAGGCAACGATAAAAGAATGCGTAATTCTCAACCTACATGAGCATAATTTAAAGGTTTTCCTTAAAACTCATTTTTCTACCTTGGTTTTCTGTGGAAGTACTAGCAGAGTGATCCCAGGCAGTATGAGTTGATAGCCATGCCATAATAAACATTCCTTCCAGCCAAAGGGGCCAGCAGTTCAGAAGTGTGCCCTCTCCCCCTGGGCAGAGAGAGAGAGACTTCATTCTTGAGTCACAAATGTCTGCATAACTGACTTCCCCTGAAATATGTTCAAAATGGTACAATGACTTTCATGTCCAGAACTTCTTTTAACAGCAAGCTAAATCCAAGATCCAACACATTTCAATTACTTTGGTCTATGTAACTGATAAAACTTGCTTGTTTTCAAGTGGAATTCAGGCTGGAAGGGAGAGTACTTACAGGTGCTCTGGAAGAAAGGACTGACTGTCTCCTCGGAAAAAAAAAAAAAAAACGAGCCATTGAATATCCTATGGAGTGGTTCTCCTGTAGTACACGTGGGGCCATGAATCCGATTTTAACCTAAGGCATTACTGGGCAAAGGGGAACGATGTACAAAGCGAAAGACCTCGATTTCCTCTAAAATCAAGCCATAGAGGTGACTTCATTCCTTTTTAATAACTACTATTCCATTCTGGGGATTGACCATATTTTATTTATCCACTCAGCAGTTGGTGGACGTTTGGGCTCTTTCCATTCTTTGGCTATGAACAATAATGCTGCTATGAGCAGCCATGTACAAGTTTTTGTGTGGATGTGTTTTCAGTTCTCTTGGGTAGATACCTGGGATCTCTGGTGGCGTAGTGCCTAAGGCACTTGACTGCTCATCAGAAAGCTGGCGGTTCAAACCCACCAGCCACTTCTCGGAAGAAAGGTTGGGCAATCTATTTCTGTAGAGATACCACCTTGGAAAACCAAGGAGGGGTCGCTATGAGTCGGGACCGACTCGATGGCAGTGAGTTTTTTTTGGGGGGAGTAGGTGTGGAATTGCTAGATTGTATGCCCAGTGGCTCCATGGAAGAAAGACCTGGCAATCTGCTTCTGTAAAGATTACAACCAAGAAAACCCTACGAGGTGGTTCTACTCTGTCCTGTAGGGTCTCTAGTCAGAACTGACTCCACGGCACCCAGTAACAACAACCCAGTAACTCCATTTTTAACCTTTTGAGGAACTGTTTTAACGAGCTTCCCTGTTCCTCTAGTTTTATCTTCTTGTAGGTCAATTTCACTATGTTTCTTCTCATAGCTTTGTTGTTGTTGTTGTG
>NW_006922164.1:580507-582221 GCF_000298275.1 Orycteropus afer afer
GCCCCGACTCATAGCGACCCGTCCTTGGGTTTCCGAGGCAGTATCACTACGGAAGTAGGATTGCCCAACCTTCCTTCCGAGGAGTGGCTGGTGGGTTAGAAGCACTCAGTATATTTGTTCAATGAAACTATTCATTGATTTCACTGGGATGTGTCAGAGAACACACAAACACACACACAAAGAGAATTTCTTGGAGGACCGATGCCTTGGTTCCTTTTTATGCCCCACCCTCATTAGGTGAACACACGTTAAAACTCAGTGCTAAGTTTCACTGAATTACTAAAACGGGGTGGACGTATGAGGGCTCAACGTCAGTGCTAAATGGGAATCAAGGGAACCCCCTGGAGAGAAAGTGTTTCTATTGCACCGTGATTATTAAACAGAGGCGTGAACGAATAGTACAAAAAAGAGAGAGTCCTGAAAAAGAAAGATTCCTATTGCACTTAGGAAGCGCTGTTACCTTCACTGCATTCTTGCTACTGTTGTTGTTAGGTGCTGTCGTGCGGGCCCTGACTTGTGCGACCCGATGGACAATGGAAGGGATCACGACCCGGTACTGCACTCTCCTCACCATAGTTGCTGTGTTTTCAGAGCGTCGTTAGCTACACAAAAGGCTGCTGAGGACAGAGTTGTGGCTGGAAGCGCTGGAGCGAGTGAAGATGACAATGACAGGCCCGGGTATCTTGGGAGTCCTCACGCTTCGGGGGGTCCATTGGAAGACTGATTGCTGCTGTCACAACAAAAGGACCAGGTAAGATGGCACTGATGGCTCTTCCTTCCTTTTTCTGCTTACACCCATCCTGTGGTGCACGAAGGGAGATGACGCTTAGTAGGACAGCAGACAGCCAAGAAAGTGCAGAAGTTGTTAAGGCTGGTGGTGCTCTTAGCGGCCGGTGAGTTGGCCCTGATTCGTGGTGACCTCATGCACAATGGGGTCAGATCGGTGTGATCCATAGGGTTTTCAGTGACTCATTTTGGTAAGTAGATCTCCAGGCCTTTCTTTCCAGTCTTTTCTATCTGGAAGGTCCACTGAAACCTATTCAGCACAGAGCAACACACAACAGATGGGTAGTGGCTGAGACAGGGGCTGTACTGCTGGTCTCCTTCTATGGCTGGATCACGGCCCACCTCCCAGCTGCGAGTCAGGGCATGCACTTCTCCTCACAACCAGCCGTCTGTCCAGCAGCCAGTTCAAGCCTGTCTGTGTGACTTGGAGTTAACTTAGCTCAATAGGAGCCTCATGCATATGAACTCCCCCCCCATGGAGTCTGGCCAACATTTTATGCGCATGTATGTATGTACGATGTAATCAGTAAGTCCCGGCTGGTTTAAGAATGTGATGATGTCATTGTATGATTTCCTGTTCACTAACACTATAAAAACAGCTTCCTTCACCCCATCCCTGAGCAGTCTTGGGAGGCAAATTGCCCCGGGTATTTCTTTCTTTGGGAGCTCTGGTGGCATAGTGCCTAAGACATTTGACTGCTAACCAGAAGGCTGGCGGTTCAAACCCAGCAGCCACTCCTCAGAAGGAAGGTTGGGCAATCTACTGGGAGCTCTGGTGGCACAGTCCCTAAGGCATCTGATTGCTAACTAGAAAGCTGGCGGTTCAAATCCACCAGCCACTCCTCAGAAGGAAGATGGGGCAATCTACTTCTGTAGTGATACTGCCTCGGAAACCCAAGGAGGGGTCGCTATGAGTTGGATCCTAATC
>NW_006922164.1:582791-591638 GCF_000298275.1 Orycteropus afer afer
CCAATGCAAGGGCAGGGCCAACGCTGGGGGAGGAGCCTTCCTGAAAACAAGGCGCAGCTGCTCTGCTCGCCCTTCCCGACTGGTGGCTCTCACTGACCTGCGAGGCCTCTTTGAGGAGAAGCTTCTTGGCTGGAATGTCTAGGAACAAAGCCCGGCCTTCCGTCTCTGGCCAGCCTGCTCCCCAGTCACCCCGACAAGTGACATCGCTCCCCCTAGAGAATCTGCTAGGGGGAGAGCTCAGGAAGTCCTCCTTGTTGCCCATTCTGGGGCACCCCCCCCCCCCCCCCCCGAGTCTCTTCCAACATAAGCAGTGGCGGGCAGTGGTGGTTCAGTGGTACAATCCTGGCCTCCCAGGGAGGAAACCCAGGTTCAGTTGCCGGCCAGTAGCCCTCATGCACAACCGCTGCTCAGCTGTCAGTGCAGGCTTGCGGGTAGCTCGGATGATGGACAGGTTTCAGCAGAGCTTCCAAACGAAGATGGACTAGGAAGAAAAGTCTGGTGATCTACTGCTGAGAATCAGCCAGTGAGACCCCGAGGGATCTCATTGTCCTGTTGGGCAGCGTTTTGTTCCCTTGTCTATGGGGTCAGGGACAGCTAAGAACAACAAGCTAAGACAAAGCTGTAGGCGGGGGAGGGACGGACATGCGGAAACCAGTTATCCAGAATCACCTCATTGCACGCTAACTCAATGTGGAATTCCAAAACTGCCCTGCGGCTTGTGTTGCTGACTTATTTTCACCACAATACTCTGTGGGCGGCTAAGCAAGAGAACTCTGTCACTGTGTGGTGTTCCATCCAGTAAATTCTTTTTAACCTGAGAGATCATATGGATTTTGTTCTTTTCTTTTTCTACAGAAAAACATCAAAGACACGAAACATAGGAGCTTGCCCATAGGAGCTGATATGCTTGGCGTCCGTCCCTTTTAAAAATTTTAAGATGATTTGTGTTTTGATTTTGCAAAGAAGACACACCTGCCAAATTAGAATTTGCAATTGCATACACCACACCACTACTTCAGGTTTCAACTGCTGCCGATGCTTTTTGCTTTTTAAATAGACTGTTTTTTAAGAGCAGTCTTAGGGGTGCAGAAAAACTGTGCAGAACATACACAGAGTCCCATATGTTCCTACACACACGCACACACACGCACACACAGTTTCTTCCGTTACTCACATCTTGCATTCATGCTGTATGTGTACTGATGAAACAATATTGATACGTTATTATTAAAGAAGCCCAGAGTTTGCCTTGTGTGGTGCAAACAATTGACACTCAACTAATCGCCTAAAAGTTGACAGTTGAAACTCACCCCAAGGCCCCTCAGAAGAAAGGCCTGGTGATCTGCTCCCATAAAGATTCAGCCAAAAAACCAAACCCACTGCCATCAAGTCAATTCCAACCCATAGTCACCCTGTAGGACAGAGTAGAAGTGCCCCTATAAACTTTCCAAGGCTGTAAATCTTTATGGAAGCAGGCTGCCTCGTTTTTCACCCATAGAGTCGCTTGTAGATGCAAGCCTCTGACCTTTCTGATTAGCAGTCAAATGCTTTCTCCATAAAGATTAGAGCCAAGAAAACACTATAGAACACAGTTCTACTCCATATCCCCTGGGGGCACCATGAGTCGGCATCAATGATGGTGGGTTTGGTTTTGAGTTCACTCTCTGTGCTGTTTGGTTATCTTGGCTTTGACAAATGCGTGATATCATGTATCCCCCAGTACAATACTCTGCAGTGCAGTTTCACTGCCCTAAAAATGCCCTCTGCCACCACTTTCTTTGTGAGCCTTTGATCTTCAGCCCTTGCCCCTCCATGGCTGTCAGTCAAGATGTCTCCACCATGGCACTAATAAAATGTGGGCCCAGGTGATTCCTAGTTGTGTACTGTAGGACATTTGTCAACGTTATCCCTGGCCTGTACTCATGATAGGCCATAGCCCCTCCCCCAGTTGTGACAACCAAAAATGTCACCAGACATTGCCAAATGTCCTCTAAGGGCAAAGGGGCAAAATCACCTCCAACTGAGAGCCCCTGCTGTATGGAAAACGGTGTGGGAGGATCAGAGCACATATCGTTCCTTTGAGGTTGTTGTTTCAGCTCCCAAGCTTTCCACAAAAACACGTATGTTTTTGCATCTCCCTTGTAATATCCACTTGCGTAAATTAACTCTGCTACAGGGAGCCCCTGGGTGGCATAAAAGGTTATGCACTCGACTGCTGGCCAAAAGGTTGGAGCTTTGAACCCACTCAGAGGTGCTTCAGAAGAAAGCCCTGACAGTCTGCTTCCAAAAGGTGACAGCTTTGACAGGATGCAGCAGTTCTCTCCACATACGGGTCACCGTGAGTCGGAAGTGACCCGATGGCAACCAACAGCAGCAATGTAGCAGAACTTGGTAAAACCCCTTTTCTCCTCCTTCTCTCCTTCTCTTATTATGCTGTGCAAGTGGCCACAAAGTCCCTCCTTCCTCGTCAGTAACTCCCAGCTCCCCTCCAGCACATCCCAGTTTGGGCTCTGTTTCTGTTCCTCCCTACAGTTCCCGGCCCTCCCCTCTCTCTCCTCTGCAGCTCCCTCTCCTATAAACCTGCCTTTCCCTTCCTTTATTCACACAACTAAAGCTGCAGGCTGATCTCAGGCTTCTTCCCACGGCGTCTCTAAGTGTGAGGCTGACTGTGTTTCTAGGACACTAGGTTATATTGCATTTTTATGCAAACAGCACGTGTTACAAGCTTTTTTGCCAACTGCTCAACCCCTTCTTGGGCTAGTTTACAGTGCCATGGATGCATTGTACTTGAAAAATAGGGTCTGAGGTACAAACTTTTTTCCATTCATATGAAAATTAACTTTGTATCTAGTTATGGAATTATGGTACTGTTTTGAACACTGTATTAGGTAACAAAAGTAACAAAGACCGCAACATGTTGGCGTAAAACAACATCCATTTCCTAGCTCATGGTTCTGTCGGTCAGAAGCCCCGGCGTAGTGTAACCGGGCTCTCTGCCCAGGGTCTCACAGGGCCCAACTCAGGATGTCGGCCAGGCTGGGCTGCTGCTTAAGACACTGGGGAAGAATCCACTCCGAAGCTCACCCAGGTTGTGAGCAGAATGTACTTCTTTGCAGCTGTAGAACCAAGGCCCCCGTTTCCTTGATGATGATATTGTGGTTCTGTTCTAGACCACCATAATAAAGCAAATATCGTGATAAAGGGAGTCAAGGGAATTTTTGTTTCCCAGAACATAAAAAAGTTATGCTGTAGTCTGTTAAGGAGCTCTGGTGGCGTAGTGCCTAAGGCATTTGACTGCTAACCAGAAGGCTGGTAGTTCAAACCCGCCAGCCACTCCTCTGAAGGAAGGTTGGGCAATCTACTTCCGTAGTGATACCACCTCGGAAACCCAAGGAGGGGTTGCTCTGAGTCAGATCTGGCTTGACAGCGGTGAGTTTTATGCCTATTAAGTGTGCAATAGCATTATGAAAAAGCTTGACCTAGCGCTATGAGTTGAGTCCAACTCGACGGCACATAACAACAACAACAACAACAAAGTGTGGAAATTGCCAAAATGTGACACAGAGACACAAAGTGAGCACATGCTGTTGGAACATAGCACTGGTGGACCTGCTCAGCGCAGGGCTGCTGCACACCTTCAATTTGTTAAAAACAAACAAACAAACAAACAAACAAACACAGTATCTGCAACGTGTAATAAAACAAGATTTGTCTATGCTACTAAATACCAAAACACCAAATCCACTGCTGTCTAGTTGATTCCAACTCATAGGAGCCCTGGTGGGAGAGTGGTTAGAGCTCTCAGCTGCTGACCAAAAGGTCATCTTTTGGAACCCACCAGGAGCACAGGAGAAAGACGAGGCAGTCTGCTTCCGTAAAGATTACGGCCTGGGAAACCCTGTGGGGCAGTTCTGCTCTGTCCTATAGAGTGGCTATGAGTATGAGTACCACTAGTCACCATTTTATCAAGGAGCTATTGACCGATTAATTGATTCCTTCATTCATTGTGCTTAACTCAGCATCAAACGTGCAATAAATGTTTAATTACTATTCATTGACTTACTGTTTTTGAGGAGTCATTTAATTCATTCAGCACATACTTACTGAGTGTTAGCTACGTTTCAGATACTCTTCTAGGTGCCCAAGACAATGAAGAGCAGTCAGACCAGCTTCCTGATTAATGAGTCTTTTGTTCCAACGGGCCACTGGATAAACAAACATAGTAAGTGTTCACTGAATACCTGCTATAAGCAACACATTTTTAGAAAAGATTTTTTCTTTCTAGTTTCTCAACAAAATGAATTGTCTTGTGTTTGTGTAGAAGATATACACATACATACATATGTATATGTCCACACATATGTGTACATGTCCGCCCCAAAAAACCCAAAATACCAAACTCACTGCCGTCAAGTTGGATCCGACTCATAGTGACACCTTCCTTAGGTTTCGAAGGCAGTATCTCTACGGAAGTTGATTGCCCAATCTTCCTTCCGAGAAGCGGCTGGTGGGTTTGAACCGTCAGTCTTCTGGTTAGCAGTCAAATGCCTTAGGCACTGCCACCAGAGCTCCCATGCATATGTCCACACATACATATATATTCACTATGCGTCTGTTAGTTTGTTGTACTGTTGTGGCTAGCATGTTGCTGTGATGCCGGAAGCTATGCGACTGATATTTTAAATACCAGCAAGGTCATCCATGGTGGACCAGTTTTAGCAGGGCTTCCAGACTAGGACAGGCAAAGAAGACAGGCCCGGCAATCTACTCGTAAAAGTTAGCCAGTGATCCCCTATTGATCACAGCAAAATATGGTCCAATACAGTGCTAGACGATGAACTCCCTAGGTTGGAAGGACTCAACACACGGTGGCAGCAACAATGAACTTGAGCCTCCCAGCGATGACAAAGAGCCTACCAGTGAAGATGGTGAAAGACCAGGCATTGTTTCATTCCGTTGTTTCTGTACATGGGGCCACCATGAGTCAACTGCTACTCAATGGCACCTAACAATAACATGGATGGCTACACAGATACAATTTGTCTATAGTGTGGTCTGGTCTACCATATCACTCTCTTCTTGGAAAACCAAACCGAAAACCAAACTCACTGCCATCGAGTCAGAGCCAACACACAGCGACCCCTCCTTGGGTTTCTGAGGTGGTGTCACTATGGAAGTAGATGGCCCAATCTTCCTTCCAAGGAGTGCCTGGTGGTTTTGCACTGCCAGCCTTCTGGTGAGCAGTCAAGTGCCTTAGGCACTATGCCACCAGAGCTCTTCCTTCTTGGAAAGCAGCTATTTTAGAGTCCTTGACAGGAGGTCTTTGGAGGCATTAGGACAAAAATAACACTGTGATTCAGAGTAAGGCCTCACACCCTGCTAATTAACATTGCAGGAGTAATCTATCGGGTTTGATCTTTATCCGTGAGAAAAATGGGCAAAGAGAGACACTGATTAAGATTGCTCTATAGCCATTGCTGTGAAGGGTGACTGCCATCCCAATCCCTCTACTTATCACCACCCGCAGCCCAAATTGAGGGAGTGGAGAGATGCATGCCTCTTTGGCCAACCCTGGGTGAATACAATTCAAAGGGCTTGAGGTGTGATTGTACTTCGTTTTGTCTTTGGGGGGGGGGGACCCTTGTTGCTGAGAAGTCCCTGTGCCAGTTGATCCGGAAAAACAGCATTCCACTCACGGGCTCCAATCTGCTCTGATCTCCAGTTGAGTTAACGTAATGAAGAAAAGGCTTTAGATCCTTTGCAGACCTGTCAGCACCATGGGGTCATCACCAGGCAACACTGAGCAACCTCTATCAAAGGCTAGTGGCTGGGGTGGTTTGAAAACAGTAGTTTGAGGAGGAAGGAGATAGTGTTGTCTGGTTTCAAAATACCTCCCAAGAACTTCTTATTTGTTGCAGTTAGAATTAAATTGTGTTTCCCTCAAAATATACTGGACTCCTAACCAACTCCTACGTCTGTTGGTGTGGTCCTGTTTGCAGAGGGGACTGTCTTTGTTATGTTAACAAAGTCAGACCTAAGTAGGATGGGATATAAATCTAATCACTTCTGAATTATAAATAGAACAGATTAGACTTAGGGGTTTGTGTGTGCATGCACACACACACACACGCACACACACACACAGGAAAAGACAGATACAGTGTGAGGATCCTCTGCAGGGAACCAAGGAATGCCCAGGGCTACTGACAAGGAAGGAATCCACACAGCTGAGACCCTGATTAGGGCTTTCTGCCTCCAGAACTGTGAAAAAATAAATGTCTGTTCTTTAAAACCACTCAGTTGTGGTGTTTGTGTTACAGCAGTGCTAGGAGACTGAGATGCTTACCGAGGGAAACCGAGTAGTCACTTTGCAAAAAAGAGTCCACGCAAGCACCGTGAGAATCTAGGGATGGACTGAGTAGTTCTTGTCCTGAGTTAGATAGAAATTGTCCGTCACCTGGTAGGATGCTGTGGTGCAGTAAATTTCTCAATATGGCTTTTCTAACCAGTCTTTATGACTCCCACCAGATTACTGGGTGGGACCATACAAGTAAGGTATATGGAACTGTAAATGTGGGCATTTGGTTAGGCTTAAAATGAGCCTTCCTAGGGGCAGAAAGGGGAATTTCACTGCCATCGAGGGAGAAGAGCTGGAGGTGGAGTGCAGCAAGTCCTTAGACCTGAGATCCCTGCACCGGATCTGCTTGGTAGAGATGGCAGAGACGACCAGCTGAGACAACTGGCTGAGGAACCAAGAAGCGTGAGACAGAGCAATGGGCCTGCTGGCCCACAGAGTGAGAAGGCTGAGTGCCTTTGGGCAGAAGTTGTGTTGGCGGAGTGGGGTGCATCTATTGGCAGAGCTTAAAGAGCTTTGTAACACTTGCTGCACAGGCCAGAGGCCACGGGCCACAGAAGTGTGCCTGAGAGCACAGCAGAGAAGAGACTGTCCTGATCAAAGAAATGTATCCTGAGCGCATGCCTGAACCTGAATTGTAGCCTGTTACTTCCCTAATAAACCCCATCTTCATGAGTATTGTCTGTGAGTTCTGTGTGATCATTGCAAGGAATTATGGAACCCAGCAGAGAAGTAGTGAGTGGCGTGGGAGGGATGGTTAATGTCAGAATTGGTAAAAAGGCTGGAGGGTGGTGGCATGTCTGGCCTCATAGGAATCAGCTTTGGGCTGTTGACAGTGATTCTATCTCCTTCTTGTGAAGTGAGAGATCAGAAGCCACTGCCTCCACATCCTTTTTGCAGATGCAGTGGGAAGAACACAACATCACATCCGGGAGATTCCTGAAAAAATGCATTGTTGCTAGGTGCTATCTAGTTAACTTGTTAGTTGTTCATTCTGACTCATAGCAACTGTACTACATATAACAGAACGAAACACTGCTGCGTCTTGCATCATCCTCACAACCGTTGCTATGTTTGAGCCCATAATTGCAGCTACTAAGTCAATCCATCTTGTTGAGGATCTTCTTTATTTATTTATTTTTTTTGCTAACCCTCTTTTTCACCAAGCGTGATGTCCTTCTTCAGCGGCTGGTCCCCCCTTCTCTCTTGATAACGGGCCCAAAGTGTGTGAGACAAAGTCTCGCCATCCTTGCTATTAAGGAACATTCTGGCTGTACGTCTTCCCAGAGTTTTTTGTTCTTCTGACAGTCCATGGTGTATTCTATATTCTTTTCCAATACCATAATTCAAGAGCATCAATTCTTCCATCTTCCTTATTCATTGTCCAACTTTCTCTTGCAATATGAGGTGATTGAAAAGACCATGGCTTGGGTCAGGCACAATTACCTGCCTAATCACCAGAAGACATCAGACAAGGCCCAAGTGAGGGGCAGCCTACAAAGTGCCTGGCTTGTCCTCCTCAAATCTATCTAGATTGTGAAAGTCAGGGGAAGATGGAAGGAATGGTCCAGACTGAAGGAGGCTAAACAGACAGGACAACCCAAGGCAGTGTGAGATGCTGGGTGGGACCTTTGGCTGTGAAGGATGTCTTGGAGACCAACGGTGAGCCATGATCGGAGCCTGCGGGTGGGATGGCAGCACTCCTTCAGCACTCATGTCTTCTTTCTGATGGCTGTGCCGTGACTGTGTAGGACGAGCCCTTGCTCGTGGGAAATGCAGTAAAACCTGTGAAAGCCGGGACCTGTGAAAGGTGGAAACCCGGCAAGGAAGGAAATCTCAAGTATTTTCCACTTGCAGAGCGTATATGCATGCCAAAGTTGGATAATGAATAAGGAAGACTGAAGAATTTTAATGGCTTTGAACTATGGTGTTGGCGAAGAACAATGGCGATACCATGGACTGCCAGAAAAACAAGCAAATCTGTGTTGGAAGAAGTACAGCAGAGTGCTCCTTAGAAGCAAGGATGGTGAGACTTCGTGTCTTGTACTTTGGTCATGTTATGAGGAAGGACCAGTCCCTGGAGAAGGACATCATGCTTGGGAAAGTAGAGGGTCAGTGAAAAAGAGGAAGACCCTCAATGACATGGACTGACACAGTGGCTATAAGAATGGACTCAAACACAGCAACAGTTGTGAGGATGGTGCTGGATCGGGCAGTGTTTCATTCTGTACATGGTGTCACTCGCTATGAGTTGGAAAGTCGATGACATCTAATAACAACAGACTAAGCAAATGCATAGAGAGCAAAGTTTATTTGCGGTTACCAGGGGTCAGGGGAGGGGCAAATGGGGAATATTGCTTAAGGGGCACAGGTTTCTGTTTGAGGGAATGGAAAGATTTGGAAACGGTAGTGAGGATGTTTGCACTACATGTTGTTGTTGCACTACATGGTAAATGTAATTAATGTCACTGAATTGTACATGGAAAAATAGT
>NW_006922164.1:592172-596839 GCF_000298275.1 Orycteropus afer afer
GACCTGAAGGGCAGCTAGGGGCCATAGTCTCAGTGGTTCCACCAAGCTCTGTCGGACCAGCAAACCTGTCCCCCCTCCCTTTTTTTATTCCTCCAAATGATTTTGAGTTTTGTTCCACATTGTTCTCGCTCTCTATCCAGGGTCTCCTACATAGATCTCCTCCAAGTGGATGACAGCGGTAGCCGAGATTCTGCCTTTTTTAAACGGAGCACATGCCAACTCAACAATTTCTACCAGAACAACTGAGTGACATGCACTACATTCTTCAGGTCATTACATTCTGCTGGTCTGCATTCTAAAAACATTTCTGCCCTCCTCCCTGCCCTGGCACGCTCATCTTCCCACTTCATGTTCCTTGATTTAAGGAGGAATTGCCTCAGTGCTCGTGTTCAGGTGGATGGACAAGCCCTCGATTGTAGTTTAAGGGTTGAATTAGATCCAATGGCCCTGAGCTCCACTCTGGAAACAGCATCTTAATTAAGTCCTAAGGGCTCCCCCATCCCCACTATGACTCATCATTTACTTCTTTCTTGAAATCAGGATTCAGAAAACATCATTTTGATGGAGATGTGTTCTGGATAATTGAGGATAGACAGTATTTAAAATCTTACTGAGCTCAGGGCAAATGCTATGTTTTTGTGGTGAGAGTATAAATGTTGAATGCAGAGGCCCAGGGTCCAGGAGGATGTTAGGCAGATCCACCCACTCCTGCCGATGGAGACAGAGCAGAGAACCAGGCTGTGGGAGTGGGGGAAATAGAGCCCTCGGTGCTTTCACTTTACCCATTTCCTCTAATTAAACCATCGTCTAGCATTTGATACCTTACAGGCAGTTTAGAAGTGGGTTCCCAGGCTCAGAGAGAAGGTGAGCATGGTCCCACTTGGCTGTGTTGGTAGGCATTTCATTTTGAAAGCTGGTGGTGACAGCAGATAAGTATGGGAGCGTCAAAGGTAACATTTCCAACAGGGTCCAAAACATGCCGAAGGTAATCCGTCTCTACTTCCTCCTCCTCCTCCTCGTTCCGCGTTACCTTCAGCTTCTCCTTTGGCTTTGCCTCCTCCTCCCCTTACTGCTCCTCTCCTTCTTTAATGCTAACTTCGGTCTATCTGGCCATGCGGTTCAGTGAATTACTTACTATGGCCCTTTTAGCCTTGTATGGTCTTGTAACTTCCCACGTAATGATTGGGCTTCTTTCTGCCAACAAATTTGGAAGACAGCTACCTAAGAGGCCAACCTACTGGAAGAGATCCATGCTTGTGCCCATTCCCAAGAAAGGTGATTCAACAGAATGCGGAAATTACCAAACAATATCATTAGTATCACACATAAGTGAAATCTTGCTGAAAATAATTAAAAAATGGTTGTAGCAGTATATTGACAGAAGGATCTTGGCCGAAAGTAAAGAATACCAGAAAGATGTTTACCTGTGTTTTGTTGACTACGTGAAGGCATTCCACTGAATTTCTAAGAAATAGGCCTTCCCACATCCTCCCCCTGACTGCCTCCTATTTAAAGTCACATTGTGATTAATAACATGTCTTTGGGTCAGAAAGACCTGGGTTCTAGTCCTGCCTATACCACTCAGTAGCTGTGGGATCTTGGGGAAGTATATTAATTTCCTCTGGTAGCATAGCACCTAAGGCACTTGACTGCTCACCAGAAGGCTGGCAGTTCAAACCCACCAGCCACTCCTTGGAAGGAAGGCTGGGCAATCTACTTCTGTAGTGATACCGCCTGGGAAACCCAAGGAGGGGTTGCTATGAGTCGGATCCTACTTGACGGCACATAACAACAACAAAGTACCACAATGGTGACTGGCCTAAACAACACAGATTTATTCTCTCACAGTTGTGGATACTGGAAGCCCAACATCAGAGGGTCAGCAGGGCCAAGGTCTCTCTGCAGGCACTATAGGAAGGGTCTTCCTGACCCCTTTTATTTTCTGGTGGCCACAGGCGTTCCTTGGCTTGTGGCTGCATCACTCCAACCACGGCTTCTGTCTTCACATGGGCATCTTCCCTCTGTGTCTGTGTGTCTTCTCTTCTACATGGACATCAATCATAAAGACATTAGGCCACACTCAACTCCATTATGACCTAATGTGAACTCAACTAATCACATCTGCAAAGACGCTCTTTCCAATAAGGTCACATTCTAAGGTTCTGGGGGTTAGGTAGGACCTCAGTGTATCTTTTTTGGGGAGGACACAGTTCAACACACAACAGCAACTTACTTTTAAGAAGCATGGACGTGAATGAAACTTACCAAGGAGAGTTCTTGTGGATTCAATGGTACTTGTATTGATAGCTACACTGGTGACTTCACACAGACTGTGGCAGGCCTTAAGCTGTTATTGTTGGGAGCCATCAAGTTGATTCTGAATCGTAGCAGCCCCATGTGACAGAGTGGAACTGCCCCATAGGGTTTCCTAGGCTGTCATCTTTATGGGTGCAGATCTCCAGGTCTTTTTCCTGCAGAGCTGCTGAGTGGGTTCGAACCACCAACTTTTCAGTTAGCAGCCAAGTGCTTAACTGTCACACCACCAAGTCTCCTTAGGTTTCAAGCACTTGCTGAGTATTAGCCAGCATTCATTCATTCAATAGTTCAACAAAACACTTAGCACATGTTTGACAGGTGCCAAGCCTCCAAGGAGAAGGAAGGGATAGGATAGAGGTATGAGGTCAGGGGGTCTCAAGGAAGAAGTCCCCTCCAGGAATCCAGACCTTTCATCACCCTCTTCCAAGGTCCTGTGCCCCATAGCCTTACTCCCCCCTCTCCCAGGAGTATCCTCGTTGATGGTCTGTGCCTCTTCTGGATTGTGACTTCCTCCAGGACTGGCTTCCCATGATGTCTGGGGCCCCAGCTCTGAGGACCTGTGTCCCCAGACTCTGAAGGGTCCCTCAGCCCTGACTAATGTCAGATGCAAAGGGATTTTAAACACCTGAGATCTCCTTGTCTCCTTGTTGTTGTTGTATGCCATCGAGTCAGACCTGACTCATAGCGACCCCTCCTTGGGTTTCCGAGGTGATATCACTACAGAAGTAGATTGCCCAACTTTCCTTCCGAGGAGTGGCTGGTAGGTTTGAACTGCCAGCCTTCTGGTTAGCAGTCAAATGCTTTAGGCACCACGCTACCAGGGCTCCTCCTTGTCTCCTTACGTGTTACCTATCATGTTGCCATACTGTAGTGACTTGCATGTTGCTGTGGTGCTGGAAACGATGCCAACAGTGTTGCAAATACGAGCCGGGCACCCGTACTGGACAAGTTTCAGTGGCGTTTTCAGACTAAGAGAGACTGGGAAGAAAGGCCTGGAGATCTACTTCCAAAAATCAACCAGTGAAAACCCTCTGGAGTGCAACAGAACATGGTTCCACTATTTGCTTTGGACATGTCATCAAGAGGGCGTGGTCATTGGAGGAGCACATGGTGTTTGTTGAAGCTGAGGCCCAGCAAGGGTGAGGGAGACTGTGAGGGGGATGGGCACAACAGTTTCAGCAATGGGCTCCAACATATTGATGAGTGGGAGGATGACACAAGACCAGGCACCGTTTTGTTCTGTTGTACACAAGGTCACCATGAGTCACAGTCAACTTGATGGCAGCTAGCAGCAGCATTAGTAATGTGAGGCTGAAAGTGTTCAACCTTTATCTCAGGGTCATTCAAGTTTGTGTTAATCATGTTGGGGCTATGTGAACTCCCTTCCACCGATAGTCATGCTTCTACTA
This sequence comes from Orycteropus afer afer, assembly GCF_000298275.1. NCBI lineage: Eukaryota > Metazoa > Chordata > Mammalia > Tubulidentata > Orycteropodidae > Orycteropus > Orycteropus afer. The sequence continues at coordinate 595,898 of NW_006922164.1, forward strand.
AAGGGCCCTTTCTTTCTTTCTTTTTAACAAACTGAAATTTATTCTCCCACAGTCCAGGAGGAAGTCCACATTCAGGGTGCTGGCTCTAGGGAAGGGCTTTCTCTCTGTTGGCTCTGAGGGAAGCTCCTTGTCTCCTTTCAACATCCATGGACCCAGTGTTCCTTGGAGATCTCCAGGTGTTTGGGCATCAATCTTCCACTGGCTCTAGGAGGTTCTTAGCACAGGGATCCCAGGCCCAAGGGATGCATTCCGCTCCTGGCTCTTCTTTCTTGGTGATTTTATGACCCTGTCTCTCTGCTTGCTTCTCTCTCCTGTTATCTTTTGTAAGCTAAAAGGAGATGGGGGCCACGCACCAGGAAAACTCCCTTTATATCATCAGATCAGGGATGTGACCTGAGCAAAGGTGTTGCATGTCACCCTAATCCCCTTACAACCAAGTGGCTGATCACATCATGGGGAATGATTATATCATTCTACAGCTGCCAAATGACATCATTCCATAACTGCCAAACCCCTGAGAATCATGGCCCAGCCAAGTTGACACATATTTTGGGCAGTTGCAACTTGAACCATGACATCTACTACTTTATTGAGTTAGCAGAGGAAAGAGGGAAATTTCTCCAGTAGAATACCATCACTGGGGACTCAGAAGGACCATTTCTTAATTGGATGCTCCCTGTCTCCTTTCCCTCAATATCTAGCCCAGTGTTTTGCCACAGACGTGTCATTCAATTAAATGAAATGTGACAATGTAGCTGGACAGTTGCACTGATGAGAAGGCCCCTCCTTCCTTCTGGGCGGAGCTATGCTGCAGACACGCTGATTTGTTGGCTGGAGTTGTCATATTTCTCCGATCTCCATCTAGTTGCTCGTGGAGGAGAGAAAGGTGAGGATAAGTACTCACTTGGTTTGGTTTTGTCTTCACGTTTATTGAACTAGGGG
>NW_006922164.1:596939-601818 GCF_000298275.1 Orycteropus afer afer
AGAAAGGTGAGGATAAGTACTCACTTGGTTTGGTTTTGTCTTCACGTTTATTGAACTAGGGGTCCCTGACTGATGCCAATGGCTAACGTGCTGGGCTGCTTTGAAAAGTTGGAGGTTCGAGACCATCCAGAGGTGCCTTGGAGAAGGCTTGGTGAGCTACTTCCAAAAACTTAAGTTACTGAAAGCACATGGGGTGGGGGGAATGAGTTGGCATCAACTCAACAGCAACTGCCATTGGAGCTGTTTATTGAACTAGACCGTATCCCTTGGTTCCTGGAGTGTGTGGGGCCAAGGACAGTGTGGTACAACGGCCCTTTTACTAGAGGTACAGAGCTGGAAAAGCAAGCAGGCCGGATATTAGCCTAGTGGTGCGTAGATATTTCTACTTACATACTTTGCAACACACAGACGCGTGCTTTGTAGCCAAGAGTGGACCACTGTTTGGCATCAGTGAGTTAACTGGTGGTAGGGCCTATTACACTGGCCTTGCAACTTCTCTGCCGCCTTGGAGGGCAGCTATTTTTGGCAGCTGTCCTTGGCTGTTGGTCCCCTGCACCTTGACATCCTCCTGAAAAGTAACTTTTTCTGCAGAGAGCGTGCAGCAGTGCATGCTGAAGGGCTGAGTGCTAGGGCTGGGGGCTGGACTGCAGAACCCCACCCAGCCTGAGGTGCCTGACCCAGCACCCCTCCACTCTGCAATCCTCCTCTGTCAGGAAGGTGCGGAGGCGCCCTGCCCTTTAACCAGCCTGTACTGAAATGAAACAAAGACATCTTCACATGGATTAACAGACACAATGTTGCCTTTGGCTGCTCCATCTTAGAAGGCTTCCTTCTGAGTTCCCCCGACAGCGCCTGCTTCTGACATTAAATGCATGATGGCAAACAAGGAGCCAAACCAAAACCAAACCTGTGTCGTGGAATCCGTTCCAACCCAGGGCCGCCCTGCGTGCGATGGAGTAGAACTGAGCTCCGCACGGTTTTCTTGGCGGTCATCTTTACAGAAGCAGATTGCCAGGCCTTTCTTCTGCAGTGCTGCTGGGTAGGTTCGAACCACCAACCTTCGGGTTAGTAGACGAGTGCATACCTTTTGCACCACCCAGGGACCTTAAAGGGGCCCTGATGGTGCAGTGGTTAAGTAGTCGGCTGCTTAACCGAAAGGTTGGTGGTTTGAGACCACCAGCGGCTCCGTGGGAGTGAGTCCTGGGAATCCGCTTCCACAGAGATGGCGGCCTAGCAAGAGGAGCTAACAGCAGCAACAGGGACTTCAACAGAGAAGCTTGTTGTTGGGTGCTGTCACCTTGATGCCCTCTCATAGTGACCCCATGTGATAGAATGAACTGCCTCATAGAGTTTTCTCAGCTGTAATCTTTAGGGAAACTGAGTGCCAGGGCTTTTCCCGCAGAGCCACAGGGTGGATTGGAACCACCACCCTCTTGGTTAGCAGCTGATGGCTTAACCATTTCACCACCAGGCTCGTTGGTAACAAGGAGGCAGAGGGAAAGAAAAGGGAACCCGAAAGCCGAGCTGCTCTGAGCCTGTGGAAAGGGCCACATTGGCTTGCTGTGTTCTCACTGCAGTCTTGTCCCTTCAGCCCTGCAGGGGGTTCTCCTTGCTGCAGGGTGGGGCATCTTCACCCACTAGCGTGTAGGTTACGAGATGTCGCCCAGGATCCTGAAGGCACTCGGGGGCAGGGGGAGGCACTGCACAGTGAAGTCGTGCGCAACCACCAGTGGGTCCCACTTCCTCTGTCATTCTCTGAAAGCCCCAGCAGGACATCGGTGGTTATGGCCACCTGGCAGAATTTACGAAAGCTTCTCAACAGTCATCTGGAGCCTGTTGTTTTCTCTGCCTTTCTTTTCTTGCTCTGACAACATTTCTTTTGTACCTGGGACTCTGTGTGCACTTGTATTTTAAGATGTATTAGTACAATTTGGGAGCTCTGGTAGCATAGTGGCTAAGACACTTGCCTGCTAACCAGACGGCTGGTGGTTCAAACCCACCAGCCACTCCTCGGAAGGAAGGTTGGGCAATCCTACTTCCGTAGTGATACTGCCTCGGAAACCCAAGGAGGGGTCGCTATGAGTCGGGTTTGACTCGACGGCACATAACAACATAACAACAACAGTACAATTTGATATATTCATAGAATTTAAGGAATGAAACCAATGTGCCACCTGGTGCAGAATGAACGTTTCCAGGGAGTGAGGCAAAGTTTTGTTGGATGGGATTCTTGTAAAAGTCTCCTTCTGAAAGCTGAGGATGGCCCCTCCTCTGGGTCTCTACTCAAGCAAGGGCACCATGATCTATGCCTGGCTTGATAAGCGGAAGTGACAGGTAGATGATGTTTTAGAAGCAAGGGCACTCAGTGTCTACGTGTCTCAACACTCCCTACTCCCCCTTCCCCCAAAAGAAAAGATGTGTGGAACTACAGTGACGGAAGGACGTTAAAGAAAACATGTGCCCAGTGAGCAGATTTGTGTCTCAAGAGTATAACGAAATCTCTTAGGAGGAGGATTTATTAAAGTTTTAAAACAAAAAATCACTTCCTAAAATCAAAAAGGAGTGTGATTGGCCTGCATAAGGTATTTGCGTGTGGAGATTTTGCTCACAAACTGGGATTGAATCAAGAGGGTGTAAACACCAGGAACGTGAAGTGTGTTTGCGCTTTTGAACACAGTGGCTGGTTCGGAGCACTGAGAAGCTGGGAAGAAGGGGTGTGCTGAATTAACTCTTGGGTCCAGAGTGCCGTTTAGGGTCAGTGAACAGACACCCATCTGCTCAGAATTTTGCCCCAGGACTCCACACACATGGGGTGGCAGAGTCTCAGTTACCTGGTGCTACCGTAACAGAAACTACCATAAAGGATGGCTTCCAAGAGCAGACATTGATTTTCTCACAGTTCACGAGGCTGGAATATAGCTCCTTATCTTGCAGCTTCTGGTAGCAGCTGGCAATCCCTGGGGCCTGGGCTCGAACCTGCTTCTGCCCTGTGCCTGTCTTCATAGGGCATCTTTCCTCTCTGTGTCCCTGTGGCTATTCTGGTCTTTTTATAACTCAGAAGTGATTAGGCTTAGAATCCACCCTAGTTTGTTATGACCTCATTAACATAACAAAAGAAAACCTCTATTTCCGAGCAGGGTCAAATTTCTGGGTACCAAACCAAAAAACCAAAGCAGATGTCTTTGAGTTGGTTGATTGTAACTCATAGTGACCCTATAGAACAGAGTAGAACTAACCCATAGGGTCTCCAAGGCTGTCAATCTTTATGGAAGCAAAGCCCAAACCACACCCACTGCTGTGGAGTTGATTCTGACTCACAGCGCCCCTAGAGGACACAGTAGAACTGCCCCATAGGGTTTCCTAGGCTGTCATCTTTACAGAACCAGACTGCCACATCCTTGTCCCACAGAGTGTCTGGTGGGTTTGAACCTAAGATCTTTTACTTAGCAGCTGAGTGCAAACCACCGAGTCACAGAGCTCCCTTTCTAGGTACAAACAGATTTGTTTGTTCTTCTGGCAATCCATGTTATGTTATATTCAGTATTCTTTGCCAACATCATAATCCAAAGGCATCGATTATTTGGTCTTTCTTATTCACTGTTCAGCTTTCACATGCATATGAGGTGACTAAAAACACCATTGGCTTGGGTCAGATGCACCTTAGTCTTCTAAGTGACATCTCTGCTCTTTAACACCTTAAAGTGGTCTTTTGCAGCAGATTTGCCCAGTGCAATACATCATTTGATTTCTTGACTGATGCTTCCATGGATGTTGAATCTTTAGTAATGTTTATTATCAATTTCAATTATGGAATAATATGTGGTAAGTATAGTTGTCAAATGCTTAAATGCAATATTTCACAGATTATATGAACACTAACAATAAAATTGTTTTGTAAAATCTTGCTACATTGAATGACAACATTAGTTGTTGCATTATTAGTAATGGAATGGAGGTCTTTCTTGATTTTTCTCCTTCTTTTCCTTTAACTATTACTTCATTTTCAAAAAAAGTTACTGATATAGGTTCACAAATACTAATTACTACAATATTGTAGCTAAAACATCAGAAAAGTTGACAAAATTTGGGCCTATAAAAGCACTAGCAGCTACAAAAACAACAGTGTGTGCTTGTAGCACACACAGACAAAACCACGTCACTCAAAGCATCAGTGTAATTGGGTAATAATGACAGCTCTAAGGGCCTGGTTTGTTGTTGTTATTCGCCATTGTTGACTCATAGCAACCCCTTCTTGGGTTTCTGAGGCAGTATCACTGCGGAAGTAGATTGCCCGAGTGCATTGGCAAGTTCACAAAGTAAATTAGCATAGAGTTTGAGCCTTTTAGGCATGTTGATACATGTAGGCTGGGTTTATGAAAAAATATTTCTGTTGTTATAACTAACTATAGGGACATTTTTACAAAAAGTAATAAATTTCTGCTGAAACTGCACAAAAATTGTATGCACAGTCATTTTGGTGTCATCCCCTCTGGCACTGTCACCCGGTACACTCTGCATCCCTGATACCCCCTAGTGATGCCACTGGTTAAGTGCTCAGGTGCTACCAGAGAGGTCAATGGTTTGAACTGACCATCTGTTCCATGGGAGAAAGATGTGACAATCTGCTTCTATGAGGATTACAGCCTTGGAAACTCTGTGGAGCAGTTCCACTCTGTCCTCTAGGGGAGCTGTGAGTCAGAATCCACTCCAGGCAGTGGGTGTGGTTTGGGCTTTGCTTCTGTGAAGATTGACAGCCTTGGGAACCCTGTGGGGCAGTTCCACTCTGTCCTCTAGGGGCGCTGTAAGTCAGAATGGACTCCATGACAATGGGTGGGGTTTGGGCTTTGCTTCTGTGAAGATTGACAGCCTTGGGAACCCT
>NW_006922164.1:601928-605984 GCF_000298275.1 Orycteropus afer afer
GGGCAGTTCCACTCTGTCCTCTAGGGGCGCTGTGAGTCAGAATGGACTCCATGGCAGTGGGTGTGGTTTGGGCTTTGCTTCTGTAAAGATTGACGCATTGGAAACTCTGTGGAGCAGTTCTTCTCTGTCCTCTAGGGGCGCTGTGAGTCGGAATGGGCTTGACAGCAAGGAGAGTTTTTATGTGACTTTTTACGGAAGCAGATCACCAGGTTTTTCATCCTGTGGAGCTGCTGGGTAGATTCTAACTGCCAACCTTTTGGTTAGCAGCTGAGCTACCAGGGCTTCTAGGCCATTCTAGTGAGTCGGAAAATATTTTGATTTACCCTTTTGTTAATTATATGAAAAATGAGCTGGTGCTTTATGTGTCAGCCAGGCTGGGGTTGCAGCCCCCGAAAACAGCCCGTTGCTCCTGACCCCATGCTTAGAAGAGGGACCCCTGGGTGGAGTTTCATGTTCTGGGCTGATTCACCTGATGCTCTTAGTGCTGTCATCTTTGAATGTGTGTTTTGAAAATCAAGTCTGGGGGGACATGAGCATGAGTTGGGAGCTTGGAGCCTCTGCTCAAGGGGAGTCCCTCCTCTCACTGCCCGTTCTCCAGCCTTCACCCAGTGACTGTGCTGCCCCTTGACCCCCAGACCCCTTGGAGTCAAGCCAGTGCCCTGCTTGCCGAGTCGTGAATGGGACCTGGGTCACTGGGGGGTCTTGCACTCAGCTGGTGAGTATCCCCATGCCCCAAGGAGTGTGATATTAAAGATAAAACATCTGGACAAGTAGAGACCATGGAAGGAAGGAGGACGAGTTTCCATGTGTTTTTTTTTTTTTTTTTTAAATAACATTTTATTGTGTTTTTGGAAGATTCACACAGAAGTTTAGGTTTCCATTCAACAATTTCTACACAAGTTGTTCAGGGACATTAGTTCCATTCTTCACAATGTGTGAACACCTCCATTATTTCCATTCTGGTTGCTCTGTTTCCTTTCGTCTAGTTCCCCTGCCCCCTTAGCTTCTCATCTTTGTTTTAAAGTCATTGTGACTTTTTAAAGGAGCAGTACTCACGGGTGATATTTATTACCTTTTGACCCAATTTGTTTCTTAGCTGCAAGGTAACCTTAGGGATGAGTTTATGTTCAAGGCTTGAAAACTCCCTAGCTTTGTAAGCAGGGGCACCGGGTTTTTGAGACACATAGGGCTGGCTGAATCTAATAGCCTCTGACTCAGTATTCTTCCTACTGGTGACAGAGAATTACTGGCAGTTAACAAACCAGGCGGGAGCTCTGGTAGAGTAGGGGAGCTCTGGTAGCGTAGTGCCTAAGGCACTTGACTGCTAACCAGAAGGCTGGTGGTTCAAACCCACCAGGCACTCCTTGGAAGGAAGGTTGGGCAATCTACTTCCGCAGTGATACTGCCTCAGAAACCCAAGAAGGGGTTGCTATGAGTCAGCGATGGCAAATAATAACAACAACAAACCAGGCCCTTAGGCAATATAAAGTTCCATTTCCAAAGCCCCACAAACTTGACCATTGTAAAATGCTGATAAACCTCCTGACTTGTCTTCAAGTACCTCACCGTGTGCAGAACAACACAGTAAAATTCAACCTGATTGACAAGGTGACCTTTCACCAGAAGCAGTCAAGAACAGGAGTCCCTTGAACCAGAGTCCAGACATATCACACACGTGCAACATCCCAGAATCAGCCTTCACGACGGGTTCCATCTTTGTTCTGACAGCCTTTGCTCTGGAATCCATCTTGGCTACTTCCTGTTTGCACATGTGATTTTCATAACCACACCTTTTTCCTGGAAATCCCTGTCCATTCTATGAATAAAGATCATGCCTACACACACACACACACACACACACACACACCCCTAAAAACCTTTATAAACCCTAGTAAATCCTTTGTACAGTGAGAGACTGGAGGCTATCATAGCTATCATAGGCAGAGGCCCTCTCTGTCTCCCCTCTCCTTTCTCTTTAATGAACTCTGGTTCGTGTGGAGATATTTTGCCTCTCCTGTTCAATTCTTTGTCAGTAGAAGGCAAGGAGCCCTGCTCAGGGTCCCAGGACCCTGGTAGCGTTTTCACTTTGCAATGTGCCCACACATTATGCACCTTGTGTGCATGTCACCTATGGACACGTCCTCACACTATAGCACACATTAGAATGCCCAGGAAGCCTTCAAAAAGTCCACCCTGAACCAGTGTGATCCAAACCTCTGGGGTGGGTCCAGGGAGTGGGCAATTTTAAAGCTTAGGTAGTTCCAACGTGTAACCAAGCTGAACCAAGCTGGAGAATCCCGGGGTCTGAGACACAGGTGTGAGGTGAGTGTGCTCAGCCAGGCAAGGGGTTGGGAAACATGGCCCAGGGCTGCACCATGGGCTGGTTCCTGGATTCTCCAGTGTGAAAGAAGGAGTATGAGCAGGCCACCGAAGACGAGGCTGCCGAAGGAGCAGAAGGCAGGCCAAGAGGGACAGCAGCATGGTGGTGGCCGGAGGTGGGCTGGCAGGGAGCTGGGTGGCAACCACATGGCAAGAGGAGGAGGCTTCAGACATTGCATGGAGCCAAGGTGCGTGGGGAAGCAAGCGGTGTCATTCCTAGGCCAGGTGAGAGGTCATGTGCCAAGGTCAAGGCTGTGGAGCAGTGAGGGGTTGGCCCTTATTTCAAAACAGGTTTGATGACTAGCTAAAGAAGGACCTCAAGCCCAAATAAGAAAGTCCTGTACTCCTCAGGGGACCACAAGTGGACTGAGGAAGAGAATCCAAGTCAGGGAGCTGAATGGCAGTTCAGGAGGTAGAGGCTTGGGTTGAGTGGCCTTGACCCCTTTGAAAGCCCACTACCAACCAGCCTATAACTAAACATGTGGAACAGCAGGAGCCTCCTACAATGTGCTAGTGTTGGTTGGAGATCTAAATGGTATGCATAGGATTAGTCACATGGGGATGGGGAGGCTGCGGGAGGTGGAAAGAGGAGGCAGGAACAGGGTTTCTCTGCTAACACTCCTTTTTGGTGAGAATTCCCTTTCCACTTCATTTCAGTGCTTACCTGTTATCCAAAGGCCAGCCATTCAAACCCACCCAGCAGATCCCCAGGAGAAAGACCTGCCCATCCATCTGCTCTAGTAAAGCTTACAGCCTTGGACACCATATGTGGCAGTTCTCCTCTGTCATATTGGGTTACTATGAGTCAGAAAGGAGCTCTGGTGGCACAGTGCCTAAGGCACTTGACTGCTAACCAGAAGGCTGCTGGTTCAAACCCACCAGCCCCTCCTCAGAAGGAAGGTTGGCCAATCTACTTCCGTAGAGATACCACCTCAGAAACCCAAGGAGGGGTCGCTGCGAGTCAGGTCCAACCCGAGGGCACATAACAACAACAACAACATGAGTCAGAAGCGACTCAACAGCACCCAACAACAAAAAGACTCGTTCAGCGGATGAAGAGACGGGGTAGTTTCTAGAGTCTAGAGTCAAGTCCGAAGTCTGTGGATGGTGCTGGACATTCAAATCCACCAGGAAGTGCCTTAGAAGAAAGGTCTGGTGACCTCCTTCTGAGAGACTGGACGCCCAATGGAGCTCAGTTCCATTCTACACACATGGGGTTGCCGTGAGTTGGAATAGACTCAAAGGAAACTGGTTTAACATCCCATTGTATGAATAGACCACATTTTGTTTACCCAGTTATCCATTGATAGACATGCAGATTGTTTCCACTTTTTGGCTCTTACAAATAACGTTGCTGTGAGACTTCACGGAGTCTTGGTATGGATGTAGATTTTTGTTTCTCTTAGGTATATACACATAGGATCACATTTTAACACTGACGTGGTGAGTGTTCTAGATACCAGAAGGACTCTGGGTTTTTTCTCTTTTTTTCCCTTTAATTTTTATTGTGATTTGGGTGAAAGTTTCCAGAGCAATTTCATTTTCCATACAGTAACTCGTACACACTTTGTTTCATGATACTGAGTGCCATTCCCTACAGTGAAACAGCTCTCTTCTCACTTCCTCCCTGTAGTTACCTCTTCCTTGAGTCCTTTTCTATGCATTCCTGCCCCCTCC
>NW_006922164.1:606084-609459 GCF_000298275.1 Orycteropus afer afer
CCTGTGCAAACACTGCCCTTCTGCTCTCCCATGATAGATCGATCCAAGGAGTGTATCTACCTGACGTAAATGTTCACCTCATAGGCCTGTTGATTGTTTGGCTGGAAGCCACGGAAGTGAGTTTAGTTCCAGACCGAAAGGGTAACTTAGGGGCCACAGTCTCAGTGGTCTCACCGGGCTCTATCAGACCAGCAAACCTGGTCTCTTTTTTCTATGATTTTGAGTTTTGTTCCACATTGTTCTCCCACTCTATCTAGGATCTCTTGCACTGATCCCTTTCCAAATGGTTGAAAGTGGTAGCTGGGCACCATCTAGTTCTCTTGGTCTCATGGTTATATAGGCTGAGGATCACATGGTCTACTAGTCTCTTGGACTAATTGCATCAATTTGCATGGTTTTCTTCATTCTTCTTTGCTCTGGACAAGGAGAGACCCATTGTTGGATCCAGACGGCAGCTTGCAAGCTTTTAAGACCCCAGTTGCTACTCACCAAAGTAGGATGTAGAACAATGTTTTTGTGTAGACTGTTTTGCCAATTGAGCTTGCTGTCCCCTGCGATCATGGTCCTAAGAATGGTTCTGGGCTTCTTACCAAAGGAGTGGATGGAGGTGGAGCTACGAGGCTTTGTGAATGTAAAGCCCTCACAGCTCACATACTTCTTTTTACAGTCATTCTGGAAGTGGGCTGAAGCAGTAACATGGGGCCACAATTTCCTCATGCAGCTGGTTATGGACACAGAAAACGGAATCATTCGTGCTGACTGTGCAAATCCACACTTGAGGGGCTCTTGGTGAACACAGCTAGGAACCTCTGAGCCTGTGGAATGAATTAGTAACAGGAGGCCACGTGGTCTTTCCCTTGTGATGTCTCAATTCTATCCACCACAGTGAAGTGTGTGCCTTTAATTTACAATCACGCACCCTATATGCAATCAATCCTATCCACCAGCTTGCAAAAAATGTGCACAGGGATATGGGCACAAAACACTATATTTAATAGAGAATATAACAGAAGGCCCACCACCATCTGGGAGTCTGTCGGATCGTGGTGGCTTGAGTGTTGCTGTGATGTTGGAAGCTATGCAACTGGTATTCCAAATGCCAGCTAAGGTCACCCATGGCCCATGGCAGACAAGTTTCAGCAGAGATTCCAGACTAAGACTGACTAGGAAGAAAGGCTGGTGATCTATTTCCAAAAGTCCGACAGTGAAAACGCTAATGGTCACAGCAGACCCTGGTCTGATACGGTGCTGGAAGATGAGCCCTCGAGGCTGCACGGCACTCAAAATAAGCCAGTGGTGGGAACCATGGACTGGAGCCACCAAAGATGGTGAAGACGGGCAGAACCAGGCCCCTTTGCCTTCTGCTGTACAGGGCATCCCTGAGAGTTGGAGCCGACTCCAGGGCAACTAACAGCAGAAAGCAAAATTTCTACTCCTCACCAGAAACATTTAGGCTTTGCTGAACCCCCAGCGTTTTCTACCTTTAACACTAGAGACAGTAATAGGAATTCAAAACAGCTCTAAAGGATACAGTTAGCACAGTTATCTAGGATCTTGAGGGAGATGTATTTACTTTTGAGTTATATTGAGGGTTGTGAGGAAAAGGTTACTTATATAATCAGATAAAACAAACAAACCAAAAAAAAAAAAAAAAAAAAAAAAAAAAAAAAAAAAAAAAAAACCAACCCAAACCAAACAACCCAAACTCACTGCCCTCTAGTCCATTCCAACTCAGCACAGCGACCCCCAATGGGTTTTCAAAGGTGTAAATCTTTACGGAAGCAGACTACCCCATCTTTCTCCTGGGGAGTAACTGGTGGGTTGGAACCAGCAAACTTTTGGTTAGCAGCCAAATGTCTTAACCACTACACCACCAGAACGCCTATATAATTACACAAGGGGGAATAACTTAAGATCTAAAGGGCTAAAAGCAAGGGGAATATTCTCCAAGAATGCTTAATGGATTTTGCCACATAAAATTCCACATGATGGAACTGTAAGCTATCAGTAAAAATATGTCTTGGAAAAATATTTACTGACCTAGAAACATATTTATGAGGCTAGAGAACAAAACCAGAATGTTATACGGAATATACCTGACCTTTCCTCTTCTCTCAGCTCCCGTTTTTGGATGGAAGAATTTCTGGACACGGTAACACCGGTCGTCTCTGTTGTTGCTGTTGTTAATGTGCAATGGACTCGGACCCCACTCATAACGACCTCTCCTTGGGTTTCCGAGGCGGTATCTCTACGGAAGTGGATTGTCCAACCTTCCTTTCCAGGAGCGCCTGGTGGGTTTGAACCTCCAGCCTTCTGGTGAGCAGTCAAGTGCCTTAGGCGCTACGCCACCAGAGCTCCTAAGTGGTTATCTCTAGGCATTTGTATTTTCTTAGATCAGTGGTACTAGTTCCTTGTGTATTAGGAAGAGTAAAGGTTCTCTCACATGAAGTAGTAAAGTGACAGATTTCATCAGGTGGCTTAAGAACGAAGCTGACCATCTTGGGTAACTCTGGGAATGATCCTGGGCGGAATTACACGGCATCCGTGGTTTGAGAGGTTACATTTGTGGCGCACCTGATACCCAGCTGCCAACAGTAATGCCGAGCCAGACTCCGGCGGGTTCTTCCTTAGAGGTTTAATTATAGGGCTGGGTGGCGGGGAGGTCCTCCAACTGTTGCTGCGGGACCCCCTTTGCTAAAATTGTGAGCAGTCCTCCGGTGTCCTCCAACTGCACTGCAACAGAGTTCCAAAACCTGGGGCTCCAGCGCCTCCACCTCCTGCTGCTCCCCCCAGGCGTCCCTTTTCCCTCGGTCCTCTCATCCCTTCCTGGGCCGAGCCCTCCCCGCCCCTGCAGCCCAGCCCCCTGACGTTCCGCCCCCTTTCCCGTACCCGGACGCTCCCTATGGGAGAGACCCGCGGACTCTAGGACGCAGCCCCCCACAGTCCCCGGAAACAACGGGTGAGCCGGTGCATGTTTTGAGGGCAGCTTTGGGAGAGCCCGGGGCAGGCAGACGTGGGGGGGACAGGGCGCCGAGGGCGCTGCTCTTCGAAGGTCGTCGGTAGCTGCTTCGGGCGGCGCTGGGCACTGGCGTTGACCTCTTAACAAAGAACAGGTTCCGCCGCGGTCCAGTCGTGGCCCGGGCCCTGACCCCGGAGGTGGAGGGCCACGTGACCTTTGCTGGCCCCCGCCGCGCTGGGGGCTGGGAGCCTGGGACTTGGGGTTGGGGGAAGGAGCCTGTGGCTGCGGCGAGAACACGGAGGCGGGGGGAGAGGGAGGGAGGAAGGGCAGCAGGATGAGGGAGGGGAAAAAGCTGCAGGAGGCGGGGGATGGGAAGTAGAGGATGGGAATGAGAAGGGGGAGGGGATGGGCAAGGA
>NW_006922164.1:609681-622117 GCF_000298275.1 Orycteropus afer afer
GCAATTGCCAATTTTCTCTCTTTTTCTTTTTTCTTTTATTTTAAACCAGACTGTATAAATTTACAGTTTCCTTTTCAGCTGAAGCAGACAATGTTAAAACACATTAGATTTTCTGTTCCAGGATGCAAATTCAACATGGGCAAGCTCTTGGAAGGCTTAATTAAGGGCTTAAGAAAATATGAGCTGGGAAACGTGTGACGCTGGCGCAGCAGAAGATCTTAGCTTTGTGGAAAGGCGGTCTCTTTTCTTATTTATTTAAAAAGAGAAAATTGCTTAATAATAAAACGGCCTGAGCCTTCTTTGGAACATAACAGGAAGTACTGCTTATTATTATTTTGTCAAAATGCTTTAAACCACTACCGTGCATTTGTCCAAGGCAGAGGGCGGAGGGCAGTGGTTCGAGGCGTGGAAGGGTAATCACACAAGGACCCCAAAACTTGCTGGCTCTCCCCCTGGGACCCCCAGGCAGCTGGACTCCACAAGCCAGCCACCAGCCCTCCTTGCCCAACCTGGAGATGACTTTTTAAGTAGTGGCTTTCTTCTGCCCCCTGTTAACTCCTCTTCATCCCAAAGAGCAACTACAAAATTACATCCAAACAGAAAAGACCCCCAAACAAAAAGCAAACCGAGAACTAGCCCCCACTCTGCCTCAGCTGTTCTCGCTCAGGGTATGTGAGTTGGTAGTTTTTTTCTGCTCTTTTCTTCTGGGAAGAGTTATTTAAGGCGTTGAAATGCCTTTCTGGGCATACGTCGTTTAGGAAGGGGTGCACCCTGGGAGGAACTTGGAAATGGGCAGCGCTTAAAATGGGCCACTGGAACCCACGCCCGAACAGGAGTTGAGGATTTGTGTGTGGAAGTGAGAAGGGGGGCCATGAGTGCAAATACAGGATTTGGTGGTTCTCTTGCAAGTGTGCGGTACTGGGGGTGGGCCTGCGCATGTTCTGGTTTAGTGAGCCGGAACATTCCAGTTGAAAAAGTGCAGAGGCTCGTGCGTTTGAACTGCGTGGGCTTTTAAAATTAGGGGGAGAAGAAAGGCACCCCAAAGCGGGCGAGTTTCTGCAGGGGCTCTGCCTTTCCATGGTTGATATGCTGGTGAGAACAGCGGAGGAGAGAGCACCCTTCTGCACCTTGGCCTGATGGACTCCCAGGGCCTCTGGGTGCCAAGGGTGTTAAGTCTGGAGGGAGAGGCTGGTCACAGGAAGGGGGGTGGGAGAGGATTGTAGGCGCAGGGCAAAGACTTGGTCCATTAGCGACTTGACAGCTGCATTTTCAATTTTCTTTCCCGAGTGAACATCCAGTTGCCACTGAGTTGAGCCCACTCGTGGTGAGCCGGTATGTGTCAGGATAGAGCTGTGCTGCTTGTGCCTTCCAGGGGCTCCTCTTTCTTCCCGGGTTAGCAGCGGAATCACCCAGGGCCGCCTTTCTTGGGAGAAGAGTAACTTTATAAAAAGATCACTTCTATACTTCAGCTTTGTTCCTTACTGGAGGAGGGCTCAGAAGGAGGGGAGGTGTTTGAAATATACAAATGGGAAATAAAAGGAAACTGTGCTGGGTGATGATAGGGCCAGAGGAAGGTGGAAGTATCCCAGCAGACAGCTGTTACTTTTGTCTGGCCCATGGCCATCCCTGCCTTTTGGTTAAATGGCTTAAGTTTTCTGAAGAGAACAACTTACTGTCACTTTCAGGCCCTGTAATAATGAGCTTCAGGGGGTGCTTAGGGTCCAAGGCTGGTGAAACAGCATCTTGATTTCCCTTGGGTACTATGACTTACTAGCAAAAGACCTATGACCCTTCATGATCCAGAGATACCCAGGCTTGGCTTTTGCTAGATTACTGTCGAATAATTTTTTTTCCCCTCTCTGTGGTTACTGGGCTGGAATCAGGTAAACCTAAAGCCAAATTCGTTGCTGTTGAGCCGATTTGACTCATAGCGACCCCTCCTTGGTTTCTGAGGCAGGATCTCTACAGAAGTAGACTGCCCAATCTTCCTTCCGAACCTGTTGTTGTTGTTATATGCCGTCGGGTTGGATCTGACTCATAACGACCCCTCCTTGGGTTTCTGAGGTGGTATCACTACGGAAGTACATTGCCCAACCTTCCTTCCGAAGAGTGGCTGGTGGGTTTGAACCGCCAGCCTAGTGATGATAAAATCCATCTTCTTTATCTCTTCGGAGCCTGTAGGCAGCACTGAGATACTGGGGAATATGGAGCCAAGTTGCAGAAGAGACAGAGCCTATTAGGTAGCATTTGAACACCTAGATCTAGCCCAGCCTGAAGGCTATACACACAAACTTTTTGGTTGTACAAATCAGTGTGTTCTGTTGTATTTTTCTGAATCCAATTTGATTTGCATTTCTTTTGTTTGTCACTGAGGAAAAAATCCTGGCTTATTAGAATACTCACCTCTATTTTGTAGAAAATTAAAAATTATAATTCAATGCTATTAGGGCCACAGGGTATTTTTTCCCACTTCCTTTTGTATGGTGACGTATTACCATAGGCAAAGAAGTGCATTTAAAAATTGTACATTGGTCAACACCACCAGCTACTCCATAGCTTCCCATGAACACGGCTCCCCCTTCCCACTAGAAATAACCTCTGTTTTGACGTTGGGATTATCATTTGCTTGCTCTTCTTTGTAGTTTAACCCCTCCCCTTGTTTATTCCTTACACAGCACGAGGTTTGTATTCGTGGACTCATACTGCACGTGTTCTCTGGGGGCCTTGTATCTCTCACCGAACATTGTGTGCGTGATGTTCCTGTTTGTTGCCGTTCTCGTGCATTCATTTTCAGTGCTATTGCAGCCTTCAGCAGATGCCTAGACCACAATGTATTTATCCTTTAGAGAATCCTTTTCTGGTCCCTGATATTTACTGTAGAAAATTTATTGAAGGCGATCGCGCCAACAGAGCTCATATTGGGAACAAGCTCAAATGTGCGTGTCTCTGTGTAGAAGCCCAGTCTTGAATCCACCCAGCCATCTGCCTGCCTTGGTCCACATCCAAGCTGCTCATGGCAGCTCAAGAGAACTGCACAGCTGAGTGAATTCATGTGACCACCGCGTCAGGATCTTCAACCCCAGCTGGGCCCTCATGAGAGCGTGCGTTCTCTGTGCCCCGCTTCTGCTCTTTCCCCCATCCTCCAGCCCCACCTCTTAGCCCGTCATCACTGTCTCCCAGGCCTGTCCCTGGAGACTTTCAGCAGATGAGCATGGCTCCTCCTGGAGGTCATTAGGCAGAAAGTCAGTCCCTCTCTTAACTTAGGAGCTCTGGTGGCACAGTGGTTACAGCATTGGGCTGTAAAAAATCAGCAGTTGGAACCCATCAACTGCTCTGCAGGATAAAGATGAGGCAGTCTACTTCTGTGAAGATTGACAGCCTTGGAAACTCTATGTGGCAGTTCTACTCTGTCCTCTAGGGGCGCTGTGGGTCAAAATCAACTCCATCACAGTGGGTCTGGTTTGGGCTTTGCTTTTGTAAAGATTGACAGCTGTGGAAACCCTGTGGTGCAGTTCCACTCTGTCCTCTAGAGTCACTACGTGTTGGAAACGACTCCTCAGCAGTGGGTTTTTTGTTTTGTTCTGTTTCTTAACTTGGCAATGATGTACCTTATCTGCATCCATCTTCCTTGCCATCTCTGGGGACCAGATGTCCCTTTTTTCCCCAGATGTCTTAATTTCCTAATTGTTGAGTGCCATCGCGTTGATTCTGACTCATAGTGATCGCCTGTGACAGAGTGGAACTGCCCGTAGGGTTTTCTAGGCTGTAATCTTTACGGGAGTAGATTGCCCGATCTTTCTCCCACCGAGCTCCCCCTTCCCAGCCCCTCCGCGGAGGTGAGTTCGAACCGCCCACCCCCGGTTATCAGCTGAGCGCTTAACCGTTGTCCACCAGGGCCTCGTCTTAGTTTCTTATGACTGCCACAACAAAAAAATGCAAGTAGTGGCTTTAAAAGACAGGGATATATATTTTCCCATCGTTGTGGGGGCTAAAAGTCCAAATCAGGGCCTCGGCCATAGAGGAGGATCTTTCTTCATCTCTGTCACGTTCTATGAGGTGGTCTTGGGCCTGTAGATGCATGTGTGCTGTCTTCACACGCTGTCTCCCTGTCTCTGTGTCTGTTCTCCTTTTACAAGGCACCACTCAGTAGGGATTAGGTTTACAACCCACCCTCCTCCTATGACCTCATTAACATCACGAAAGAAACCCCTTGTTTCCAAACAGGTTCACATCAACAGATACCCTGGTTAGGACTTCAACTTCACTTTTAGGGAGGAACAGTACAATCCTGGCACCAGGTAAAACCTCCGCCCGAGCCCTGCTCAGTAACTCACATTCTTGGCTTCTTGCTCTCTCCTTGACAGGTTAAACCATTTGATAATATCTGTGAAACTCTTCTGCCTTAAGAACCTTATCTTCATTGTTCTCACCTGGGTTATCCCAATGGTCTTCCCCATTATTCTCTCTTTAACACTCCCACCTTTGTTTTTTCCAAACTCTTTTCCTCTGCAGAAACCATGAGCCACCCACTTTACGGTACTCTGTTACAGCAGCTACAGAAAGTGGGTGGCTCATGAGAAGAATAATTGATAGTCTCCCAGTTCCGGAAGCCGGAAGTCTGAGTTCAGGGTGGACCATGTTCTCTCCAAAGGCTTTCTGGGAAGATGCTTTCTGGTCTCCCAGCTTCTGGTAGTCCCAGGCATTCTTGGCTTCTAGCTGTAGTCACTCCAGTCTCTGCCTCCTTCTCATGGCAGTCTTCCCTCTGTCTCTCTCACTGTGTCTCTTCTCTTTTATAAGGACACCTGTGTGGTTGGATTTGGAGTCCTGGGAAGAGTTTAATGCAGTTTCCTTTATCCAATTGTACCATTGTGCAGCCATGTTGAAAAACAAAACCAATTTGTAAAATAATAGCAGACAATTGAAAAATAATTGAATATTGTTAGGCTAATAATGTGTGCCTCGATTTATATCACTTGGTAACCAGTTTTTAATAATCTATAGTTTAGTGAGAAAATAAATGCAATAATTTTAAACTTATTTATATGTTGACATCTCTGGGTGGTGCAGACGGCTAACGTACTCAACTATTAACTGAAACGTTGGAAGTTCGAGTCCACCCAGAGGCACCTTGGAGGAAAGGCCTGATGATGTGCTTCTGAGAAGTCAACTGATGAAGACACTATGGAGCCCAGTTGTACTCTGGTACACACGTGGTCTCCATGAGTTGGAATCAAGTCAGTGGCAACTGGTTTGGTATGATTGGATCAGAACCCACCCAACTCCTGTATGACCTCCTGTTAACCTAACTGATAACATCTTCAAAGACCCTATTTCCAAACAAGGTCGTGTTCACAGGTATCAGAGGTTAGGGCTTCAACGTATGCTTCCTGGGGGACCCAATTCAGTCAATAACAGTCATGTTTCTGAAATGCAAATCTGATGATATCACCCCTTGTTTAAAGCCCTCCAGTGGTACCCATGTCCCCTGGTAAACTGTTGGCCTCATGGATACATGTGCTGCTCCACTGTACACACGCATCCTCATGCAAAATGAGCTCTCACTCCCAGTGTCCCCCTGTCCCGTGCCCTTCCTCCTCTGGACTCCCTACCTTCCCCCCAAGTTCACCACGTGCCTTGTGTAGACTCTTCACCAAGAGACACACAAAGAGTGAGAATGACCTGAAAACCATTCCCAAGCCCAACCCATATAGCAGACTGGTGAGCATGGGGGAATTTGTTAGGGGCATTTAATCTGAAAGACAATGTGAAGCCATCAGTAAACTGAAAAACAGTTTAGCTTGATTAATAGAGAAGGTTTACCTGGAGTGTAGTCGTCTTGTAAAGAATTAACTATATGAACTTAATCTGACAAGAGTTAATGTAAAGCACCGATGAGAACTTTAAGGAGCAGAGGCTACAGTAATGGTGATGAAACTGTGGGTAGGGACAGAATGGTGACACAATGCGAAGGATGGAGCCATTGTCTTTGAACTGTTCACGTAGAAACTGTGAATGATGTATGTTTGGCTATGGAAATTGCCACTCCAAAGATATAAGCTAGACAAAAATAGTTCAAAATACACTCACTCCTAAATTACTTGTTAGTAGAAAAAAAGAAAATCTTCAGTAGGGTATGTGGTTGTTTATGAAAATATCAGCTATGGTGTCTCATTACTCAGAAATTGCTGTGTAGTTGCCAACAAAAGAATGAATGAGTTGTGGCTGTGGAATTCAGAGACATAACTGGATATTATGTTGTTGTTGTTGTTGTTGTTGTTATGTGCCGTCGAGTCGGCCCCGACTCATAGCGACCCCTCCTTGGGTTTTCGAGGCAGTATCACTACGGAAGTAGGATTGCCCAACCTTCCTTCCAAGGAGTGGCTGGTGGGTTTGAACCGCCAGCCGTCTGGTTAGCAGGCAAGTGACTTAGCCACTATGCTACCAGAACTCCTAACTGGATATTATGGTATTGTTTAATCAGAATTCTATTTGTATACACCCCCTGGGCCAAGCAACTGGACCATGAGGAGGATAGTCTAGTCATCCCTGTCATTTGACAGCACGTTTAAGTTATTGCAGCGTTCACACAGAGAACTGGATGGTGGATGGTTAGTGTAACCAAAGGCAGGCTTCGGGGGGTGAGCAGTCTCCGGTTCTTCAGGTTACGGAGGGAGGAAGAGGGGGCTTTGACATCACGGGACTGCCATGAGTTAGGGGTGACTCAGTGGCCACTCACAACCACAGGAACAAGACTCGCCATCATCATTGTCTCAGGAGTGGCATTTTATGCTTACTTGCTTTTATTTCATTTCAATGAGGAATTCTAGAATGAATGTTGTTGGCTGCCGTAGAATTGGCCCTTGACTCGTGGCAACCCTATGCACAACAGAGAGAAACACAACCGGGTTCTGTGCCTTCCCCATGGTCAGTTGCAGATTGGACCGTTGTATTCTATAGGGTTTTCATTGACTGACTTTCAGAGGTAGACCGCCAGGCCTTTCTTCCTAGTCCGTTTTAGCCTGGAAGCTGTGTGGAAACCTGTTCAGCATCATAGGCAATGCCCATGCTCCACTGACAGGTGGCAGCTACGCATGAGCATCATTGGTCAAGAATTGGACTGGGTCTCCTGCATGGAAGGTGAGAATTCTATCACTGAACCACCAATGTCTCAGAATGAGTATAGAATAACTTAAAATGAGTTGGCTTGAAAGTGCCACCTTTGATGGTCTATTTTTTTAAACCTATGAGAGAAAGACACCATTATGTCCAATGGAAGATGTTGAGATAGAGTGGGGCAGCTTCTAAGAAAATAAGACTGAAAGATGGCTCTAGTCCAAGTGGCAAGCCTATAAGATTTTGACGAGAATCCATGAAACTCCAGACACTGTACACATCCTATTTGGTAAAGCAGAATCCACAGCAAAACCAAACCCACTGCCATCGACTCGATTCTGACTCATAACAACCCCCATTGGGTTTTCAAGGCTGTAAATCTTTACAGAAGTAGATTGCCTCATCTTCTTCTCATGGAGAAGATGGTGGGTTTGAACTGCTGACCGTCTGGTTAGCAGCCAAATGCCTTATCCCATATGCCACCAGAGTTCCTTGGATAAAGCAGAGGGCCAAGGAGAATGAGGGAAACCCTTGATGAGATGGATTGACACAATAACCAGAACAATGGACCCCAGCATCCCAAAGATCAGCAAGATGGTGCAGGACCAGCCAGTGTTTCATTACGTTATACATAAGATTGCCATGAGTCAGAGCCCATGTGATTGATGGTCATTGAGAACAGCAACTGCAACACCAACAGACGGTTATTCTCCCTTGTAACACAGGTGATGCACTAAAACAAGGAAAACCCTGAGAATTCCATATTTCCAGATGGGGTGGAATCATTCCAGTGTTGTCCCAGATTTCCCTGTTGGAGTGACCTCGTTAATGTGCACACAGTTTTTGTTCTCATTCTGCACAGAAACATCTTGCATGTAATCACTGAAGAATGGATCCATGGTGGAGTACTTCCAAACTTGAGATCGGTAAGGAAGCCACAAAAGTTCTCTGTTCTTCTAGTGAGAAACTTTCTCTGGAGTGATTTTTCAAGACGAGTAAAAGGAAAAGTGCATAATTGTAGCTGTCACTAGACCACTTTTATTCTTCAGTTTTGGGCCTATTCTTACTCATTCAAATTGTGTAGACACCTTTGATCGTTCCATCAGTGAAAGTGATTGTCTCAGTGGCTAAAAATCCTCTGACTACAAAACCAAACTGCTGTCCCACCTGACAACACTTGCTTCCACGCAATCCAATTTTCATCCTGTGTTTTGAACGCTGTTTGAATTGCCTGCAGAAGAAAATATGTTAGGAAGGCTCTGTGTTGAGAATTGAATTGTGTCACCAACTTTTGAATATAGGAAACAGATCTCACAAGACTTGATTGTTATGACTTTGACATTTTATCCGGAAGCTTGTGAGGCAAGAGTAACATTGGAAGTGATGGTTAACATTACGGGCCGTGATTCTCAGTGGCTTGGCAGTTATGTAATTGTGTCATTTGGCAGTTCTTTAATGCAGTGGTCATCCTCCATTTTGTGATCTGATGTGGTCAGACTCCATTTTCCCATAATGCCGATTTTGTCATAATGTCCTTTGGAGCTTAGCCATGTTGGTAACTGAGGAGTGGGTGTATTTTGGGTATATTGGGTTAAAAAGCATTATTTAAATTAATTTCACCAGTTTCTTTTTATTTCTTTTTTAAATATGGGTACTAAAATTTTTAATTACTTATGCATCATGTTTCTGTTAGATAGCACTGCTTTAGAGCAGGGGTTGGCCAACTTTTTCTGTAAAGGGCCAGATAGTGATTATTTTGGACTTTGCAGTCATACAGTTTCCGTCAAAGCTACTCCAATTCAGTCCTCATAGCACAAAAGACAATAAAAAAAATGGGCATGGCTTGTGCCAGTAAAACTTTATTTACAAAGCAAAAACTGAAAAACCAAACTCATTGCTGTCGAGTCGCATCTGACTCATAGCAACCCCTCCTTGAGTTTCCAAGGCAGTATTCACTACGGAAGTAGATTGCCCAGTTTCCTTCTGAGGAATGGGTGGTGGGTTTGAACCGCCAGCCTTCTAGTTAGCAGTCAGATGCCTTAGGCACTATGCCACCAGAGCAAGCAGCATCATTTTTAGCCCACAGGCCATAGTTTGCTAACTCCTAGTTTAGAGGCTAAGTAGTTTTTAAAGTAAGTTTTAAATAGTCTATGTGTTTCTTCCTCTCATTGATTTGGACAGAGGTAAAAAAAAAAAAAAAGAAAATTCCCCTTCTCAAGAGTCAATTCTGACTTGTAGAGGCCCTGTAGGACAGAGTAGAACTGCTCCATAGGGTTTTCAAGGCTGGGTTTGTTTAGGTGCTCTGGTAGTGTAGTGCCTAAGGCTTTTGACTGCTAACTAGATGGCTGGTGGTTCAAACCCACCAGCCACTCCTTGGAAGGAAGGTTGGGCAACCTACTTCTGTAGAGATACTGCCTCCGGAGTCGCTGTGAGTCAGGTCTGACTCAGTGGAACACAGCAGCCACCTTTATGAAAGCAAACTGCCACATCCTTCTTCTGCAGAGCACCTAGGGGGTTCAAACGGCCAACCTTTTGCTTAGCAGCCGAGTGCTTAACCACTGCGCTACCAGGGCCCCTTATGTTTCAACTAGTAGATGGGAAAGTATTGTCAGGATTTCAATTTCTTTTTGTTTTGTTTTTAAATGGGAAGAATATGTGTGAAGACAGCCATTAGCTGTGTGGGTCCTTAACCAGTGATCATCCAGTCATTTGTGACTCCAGGTGATCCTTGTGTGTGCTTGGTAGGGTTTTCAGTAGTTAATTTTCAGGTCTTTCTTCTAAGGTTCCTCTCTGGATGGACTCTAATCTCCAAGCTTTTTGCCAGCAGCCCGGCGCATTACTGCACCACCCAGGGACTCAGTGCAGGTCCTTACTTTTGTCAAACTCTGCTGGTCAAACCACAGGAAGGCGAGGTCTCTGTCTCCGGTGCTGTGGAGTGTGGAGAGCACAGTCGATGCAGAGCCCATTTTAAGAATAGCAGATGCCACCTAACAGATGTTCCAGCCACCAAAGGAGAGTCACGGGGGACTTGGCTAACTGGCAAAGCCAAGAGAATTTTTACAAAGAGCCGCTGAAGAAATAAATCTCTTTTCTCACCCAATTAAAATGTTTGATCTACTGAGAGCATGGGATTATGTAATTTAGGAGAGTTGGGTTCCACGAGGTTGGAAAATGTCCGGAAATGTCAAAGCTGTTCAGGATCACATTAAATTAGGGAAAAAAAAAAAAATGCTAATGGCGCTGCAGAGAAATTTTTGAGGAGGTGGGCTGGGAATACAGACACATCCGCCACGATTTCCACATCAATGAGATGCTTAGAGGTTTCTTTCCTGATGGGGAAGCCAAAGACGTCCTTCCAGAGTAAAACGATCATAAATGAAGAGCGTAACTGCAGGAAATTCTGAAATTAAAGTTTGATTTATTGCCTGTTTTATGTTCTTCTTCCCAGAGTTGAGGAAAGCTGGAAACATTTTGTTTCCCTTCAGTTTTGCAGCCTGGGAATCGTGCCTGAGTGTCAATATTTCAGTGGAGTTTCTATTTTCATTGTTAGTTTTCCTTTTGGGCCTGGTGCATAAACATAATTTCCCTGCAACTAGTCTAATTGCCTAGGTGGCTGGGAACCCCTGTGCTCAGTGGGGGCTGGTGATGGCTCGTGACCCTGGGGCCCCAATGAGTGGATGGTTCACCAGAGTGCAAATTCTGGGGCAATGCCTCCACCTCGTCTTTCATTAATTTGCTGGAAGTCTAGGTATTCTACTGGAAGAAAAGTCAATAAAATGTAGCGCCTGCCTACTGTGGGATGGGCATTTAGTTCAGCACTTTACGATTATCATCACACCTTCAAAATTACCCTTTGAGTTGGGGCTAAATATATTTAGTTCTATAAAGATTACAAAATGCTTAGTAATATAAATTAATGGGTAAATACCATTTACCACTAAGTTGATCCCAGCTCATGGCGACCCCACTCGTGGTGTGTACCCATCACCCCATCTGTTTCCAAATGAGTCCACCACAATGAACAGAAACTCTCTGGAGGTGGGCTCCATGGGTTCTCAGTGGCTGAGTTTTTGCAAGTGGATCACCAAGCTCTTCTTCTGAGGAGAGTCTGAGTGGACTCAAACCCCTGGCCTCGTGGTTGAAGCTGAGCTCATTAACCATGTACACCACCTAGGAACTGAAATATAGAAATAAAGAGTTACAAATACATTGCATTTATTTTCTAATTAAATTATATATGATTAAAGGGGCTTACCAAGTGATACAAATCGAGGCCCAAATAATTTGTCTAATAATTTCCAAATTATAATTTCTAAATCATCTCTTGTATTTTAGATTTTTTTTTTAATATGGCCCTATAATGGAAAGATGCCTAGATTGGGTAACAGAAACTGCATTAAACTCTTCCTGGAACTTCCGCCCTTTCAGATAGCCAATGTTTAAATTGCCCGTCTTCTCCACCTTATGCTCTGAGGGGATAAGCATGTCCTTTTGACATGTGTTATAATTGAATACCCTCATTGTTCTTTTTGATGCTTAACTTGTCCCCGGACTGGCCAGTAGAGAGCCCGTGGACTCTTAAGGGGGCTTTTACCAAAGGCCGCCATTGTAACCAGCACTCATTGCAGCATGGTTCATGAGAGCTGTAGTGAAAAGATGGAAACAACCCAAGTGTCCATCAACAGATGGATGGATATTGGAAGTGGAGTATTACTCAGCCATAAAGAGGAATGAAGTCCTGATACATGCTACGACATGCATGAACCCTGAAAACACTAGGGTGAAATAAGCCAGACAGAAGGACAAGTACTGTATGATCCCACGTACATGAAATAAGCTGATGGCTAGAGCCAAAGCTGCTTAGCGGTCACCGGGGATGGGAAGGTGAGGGAAAGGGGAGTCATCACTTAGAGAGTTTCTGTTAATTATGGTGGACTCATTTGGAAGCAGATAGGGTGATGGGAACACAACAAGATGGCCGCAATAACGTCACTGAATTGTACAGGTGAAAACTGTTGAATCAGCGAATGTTCTGTTTATTATATATGTGTGTGTGTGCGCTTAAATGTAAATACATACTACCCAAAAAACCTAACCCACTGCCACTGAGTCAATTCTGATTCACAGCGACCCCTGTTGGATTTCCAAGGCTACAAATCTTTATGGAGGTAGATTGCCCCATCTTCCTTCCACGGAGCAGCTGGTGGGTTTGAACCACCAGCCTTCTTCTTCTTTTTTTTTTTTTTATTAGGATTTGGGTGAAGATTTACAGAATAAATTCACTTTTCATACAGCAGTTCACATATACTTTGTCTCATGTCAT
>NW_006922164.1:632700-650238 GCF_000298275.1 Orycteropus afer afer
AAGTCCATTGTAAGTCCCAAGGTTGGCAGAGCATGGCAGGCTGCTGAACAATGACACAGCTACATGCAGGGTCCAAGTGTGCCATAAGCTAGAGACCATGAGGTTGTCAGTCTCGTCATGGGGAATAACTCCCACCAGCTGCCCAGCCACTCAACCAGGCCCAGCCAAGTTGACACACAAACACAACCACCACAGTGGGGATGCTCCAGTCCTTTGTTGTGGTTACTGTGTATCTTGGGTGCCTTCCAACCTGGGGGGCTCATCTTCCAGCACTATATCGGATGATCTTCTGTTATGCTCCGTGGGGTTTTCTGATTTTCAGAAAAACATCTCCAGGCCGTTCTTCCTAGTCCATCTTAGTCTGGAAGCTTCGCTGACATTTGTCCAACATGCCAGCATGGATGACCTGCACTGCTGTCAAATCGGTCCTGACTCATAGCGACCCCTCCTTGGGTTTCTGGGGCAGTATCTCTACAGAGGTAGATTGCCCAGTCTTCCTTCCGAGGAGTGGCTGGTGGGTTTGAACTGCCAGCTTTCTGGTTAGTAGTCAGATACCTTAGGCACTATGCTGCCAGAGCTCCCATGGATGACCCTACTGGTATTGAAAATACTGGTGGTGTAGCTTTCAGCAACACAGCGGCCTGCAAGCCACCACAGAATGACACACTGACAGATGGGATGAATTAGTGAGGACAGGCTCTATAATGTTGCCAGAGCAAACAACCTTGATGCCCTGAAACAAAGTGTTCCCCTTGTTCATGCCAGTTTTGCTCGTCGTCATCACTTGGGGATCAGGTTGTGTAGACAAGGAATACGAATGACAAACCACAATCTGACACTGAAAGCTTCCCCCCACCTCTCTACCTCCAAATGCCATTAATTCTCACCTTTCTTTGGTGAAAACAAGTTTCATGGTCGTATTGTTGTTGTTATTGTTATGTGCTATTGAGTTAATTAAAGGAGCTCTGGGGATGTAGTGACTAAGGCATTCAGCTGCTAACCAGAAGGTCAGCGGTTCGAACCCACTAGCTGCTCCATGGAAGAAAGTCATCTGCTTCTGTAAAGATTTATAGCCTTGAAAACCCATTGGGGGTTGCTGTGAGTCAGAATTGACTTGATAGCAGTGAGTTTGGTTTGTTTTTTTGTATCGAGTCAATTACAACTCACAGTGACTCCATAGGGTTTTCTAGGCTGTAATCATTATGGAAGCAGCTTGTGAGGTGTTTCTCCCACAGAACAGCTGGTGGGTTCAAGCCGCTGACAAGCAGCCTAGGCTCAACTGGTGTGCCACTGGAGCTCCCTGGCCCTACCTGAGTTGAATGGGGCAGGGATGTTTAATCCTATGGGGAGTGGTGTGGAACATTTGGAGACTGGGAGCCTACCACAGCTGTTATCAGGCTGCACATGCTGAAGTGCTTCAAGGAAATTCCACATGGCCCTACCTGAGTTGAATGGGGCAGGGATGTTTAATCCTGTGGGGAGTGGTGTGGAACATTTGGAGACTGGGAGCCTACCACAGCTGTTATCAGGCTGCACATGCTGAAGTGCTTCAAGGAAATGACGTAACCATGGGAAAGACGTGCCTATTGGGTCCAGATGAGTCATCAGTGTATTGTATTTTGATGTGCTGAGAAGCCACAGCTAATGTGCTTAAGGCACCAAGTCGCCTGGGAACCTTTGCTCTTTTCTCCCTGGGAGTATTCCAATACTTGGAATTCTCTGGAAAAAATCTTAGCCTTCGGATCCTAACCCGTTCACACCTGATTTCTTATAAGCGTTTTTTTCTGGGGGGGGGGGGCAATGATTATTTTTTGCTTTATATAGAAGTAATAGATTGTCATTGTTCAGGATGTGGAAACTACAAAAAATATCCGTAAGAAAATACCAATTGCTTATCATCCCACCACTCTGAGGTGGGGCGTTTCAGTTCAGGGACACACACACACAAACACACATACACCCCCACCTCATAGATGTCATTGAGTTAAAAACAAACAAACCTCATTTGAAAAGAGAATCTGAATACCTTTAATCACTAAAAATATTGAACATTTTTCCATGGTATATAGGATGTCTTGTATTTATTCTCCAAAATTTATCTGTTCCCTTCTGTGTAGGGCTGTTTGGAGTGTGACAGAAACTCAGCTCCAAGTTGCTTTGGCAAAAAAAGAACATTAGCTGAAGTCAGCAAACACAGGACTGCAGCTGGCTACAGGACCTTGGGGCTCAGAGGCCACCAGTTGTCATGGAGATGCTGCAGCCATCCTCCTGGCTTCTCTTTGAGGCCGGCCTGAAGTTCCTGCTGGTGCACATCCTTATTAAGGATCTCTGGTAGCACAGTGCCTAAGGTTAACCAGAAGGTAGGTAGTTCAAATCCACCAGCCACTCCTCGGAAGGCAGACTTGGCAATCTACTTCCATAAAGATTTACAACCTTGGCAACCCAAAGGGGGTTGCTATGAGTCTTATTCGACTTGATGGCAGTGAGTTTGGTTTTGGTTTTATGTGCAACCATCCTGTAGAGATGTCTAGGGGTCTTATTGAGAAAGTGATGGGTTGTATATGGAGCACTGGTGGCACAGTGTTAAGCACTCTAGCTTCTAATTGAAAGGTCAGTGGTTTGAACCCACTAGTGGCTCTGCAGGAGGAAAATGTGTCAGTCTGCTTCCGTCACGGTTTTTTGTTGTTGTCAGGTGCCATCAAGTCAGTTCGGACTCATAGCAACCCCATGTCCAACAGAACAAAACACTGCCTGGTCCTGTGCCGGCCTCACAATCGCTGCTTTGTCTGAGCCTGTCGTCACAGCCACCGTGTCAGTCCGTGTCGTTGAGGATCTTCGGTGACCTTTTACTTTATCAAGTAGAAGGACATGATGTCCTTCTCAGGGCCTAGCCCCTCTTGATAACATCTCTAAAGTACGTGAGAGGAAGTGTGTCCATTGGAAGCATATCTACAGAAAATAGTGTGACAGCAAACAGTGAAATTGTGGTCATGTGTGAACATCTGACACCCATCTTAAAACATTTAGCTTCATGGAGAACCTTCGACAATTAACCCAGCAATCAAAATGATGCCTTCTGGGCCCAGTTATTCAAGTATTAGTTTCAACATGCTGAACGAACACT
Organism: Orycteropus afer afer; assembly: GCF_000298275.1. Classification (NCBI taxonomy): domain Eukaryota; kingdom Metazoa; phylum Chordata; class Mammalia; order Tubulidentata; family Orycteropodidae; genus Orycteropus; species Orycteropus afer. The sequence goes on from NW_006922164.1 coordinate 635,825, forward strand.
CTCTTGCAGCTGGCGCTGGAAGCTGCCATGGTTAACAGAAACTGCTCAGTGGCGCCCCCTTCTGGTGTCTCCCACTGCACGTGCCATACCTGCCAGACCTTAGATCCACCTCTGCTCTCTCCATCCCAGTTTCTAAGGAGCATTCCAGCTGAACTTCTTCCAAGACATGTTTGTTTGTTCCTCTGGCAGCCCACAGTATATTCAGTATTCTTCGCCAACACCACAAGTCAAAAGCATCACCTCTTCTTCTGTCTTCCTTATTCATTGTCCAGCTTTCACATGCATATAAGGTTACTGAAAATCCTATGGCTTGGGGTCAGGCGCACCTTAGTCCTCAAAGTGACATCTTTGCCTTTTAATACCTTAAAGTGGTCTTTTGTGGCAGATTTGTCCAATGCAATACGTCATTTGATTTTTCAGCTGCTACTTGCATGGGGCTCTGGTAGAGTAGTGCCTAAGGCACTTGACCACTAACCAGAAGGCTGGCAGTTCAAACCCACCAGCCACTCCTCGGAAGGAAGGTTGGGCAATCTATTTCTGTAGTGATACTGCCTCGGAAACCCAAGGAGGGGTTGTTATGAGTTGGATCGGACTCGACGACACATAACAACAACACTTACGTGGGCGCTCATTGTGGATCCAAGTAAAATGAAATCCTTGACGACTTCAATCTTTTTTCCTTAAAAGATCTTTTCTCCTTAAAAGCCTTGGAAATTCTATGAGACAGTTCTGTCCTGTCCTATAGGATCGCTATGAACTGGAATCAACTCAGTGGCAATGGATTGGGATGGGCAGTATATAGGAGTTTTTCTTCCACCCAGAAGGTATCTTCATGTCTTTGTTAATTGATTCTCTTTGGTAGCTATAATCTTGCAGCTCTTTCAAAATCAATGCATTCATTCACTCCTGCTTCATCCTGGGTAGTTACTGCTCAGTTTCTAAAACAGATCTTCCCGAGTTTATTTGTGGTGCAGTGCGTGGAACAAGTGCAAGTATTTCGCTGGACTGAATGTCAAGGATTTAATTGCAGCATCAAAGGCCACGTGGATATGAATTTTTCATAGCTGCTGTTAACTGCCTTTTAAAATCCCTCCCCTCATGGCATTTTAAACCTGTTCACCAGTTAGTAACCTGTTCACCAGTTCTCAAACCATGTCCCTCCTGCATGTTTCTCTACTCCTCTGCTGGTTTCGATGATCTGTTGCAGTGGCCACACAGAACGCACAGACTGTGGGGTTTATTAGGGCAGCAACAGGTTACAATTCAGGATCAGAAAGGACTCAGGATCCAGGACTTTGGTCAGGACAGCTTCTTCTCAGATGTGCCTTCAGGCATGTCTCTCTCTGACTGTTGGCGTCTGGGCCCTAGGGCCCTTCAGCCTCTGTCCTCCTCTGGCAAGTGTTACAAAGCTCTTTAGCTCTGCCAGTATAAGTGCCTGGAGGCACTTCCTTCCACTAACAAGCTGCCTTTTCAGAGGTGCCGGGCTCTCCTGCTCCCTGGGAGCCACCTGCTGGTCTCCTGGCTCCCCTGCCTCTGCCGCGCTGTTTCCCTGCTGCTCTTCTTGCCATCTCTGGTGTTACAGCTCTTTGTTCATCTTCTGGGTTGAGGAGGTTCTCAGCACGTGGATCCTGGGTCCAAAGGATGTGCCCCACTCCTGGCTTTTCTGTCTTAGTGGTTGTGTCGTTCCATTTCCGCCTCTGGGAGGGCTCATTTTAAACCTAGCAGGATGGCAAAACTGGCCAAACCCCTTGTTAGGGTTCCATCCACCTTACTTGTGAGGTCTCAGCCCCACAAGAATGCCATGCACCTTATTTACATTATTAGGAAGCTGTTCAGTCCTATTGGTGGGACATAAGCACCTCATTTGCATAGTCCCACCCAGTCATTTGCAACAGTACATAGACAGAAATTCAAGCCAGATTCAAATGAGGATATGGAACAAGGGATATCATTGCTGATGTCAGATGGATCTTGGCTGAAAGCAAAGAATACCAGAAAGATGTCTACCTGTGTTTTATTGACTCACGCAAAGGCATTTGACTGTTTGGATCATAACAAATTCTGGATAACATTGTGAAAAATGGGAATTTCAGAATCCTTCATTGTGCTCATGAGGAACCTGTATAAGAGGCAGTCATTCAAAGAGACAGTCAGAACAAGGGGATACTACATGGCTTAAAATCAGGAAAGGTGTGGATCAGGGTTGTATACTTTCACTATGCTTATTTGAGATCCTCTGTGATTTTTTCCTACTGATTTGATGCGTAGCAATTCCTTCCACATTCTTCTAGGTTTGGGGGCTTCATTTTCACCTTCTATCATTTTAAGCTGTCTGACTTCTTTGTGGCTAAGCTCTACCTGTGGTCATCTCAATTGTCTAGACCAGGGGTTGGTGAACTTTTTCTTTAAAGAGACAGATCATAAATATTTTGAAGTTTTGGGCTTCACATTGTTGGTGTCTGTTGGAGCTACTCAGCTCTGCCATTGCAGTGTGAAAGTCACCATAGACAAAAGGGCATGTCTGTGTTCCAATAAAACTTTATTGGAGTTTAGAACAGTATTTTGCTAACACCTGGCCTGGACAATTGCCAAATCTGTCATTTAATCTCTTTATTTTGGCACAGTGGTGTCTATTTAGAGGTAAGCAAAAAGCAGAGTAACTGCTTTTGCAAAATCAAATGGCCCATAATCAATTTGTGGCTAACTGCCAAACGCTGTTTTGCATATACAGAGTTAACAAATCATGTGGCTTGTGATGGCAAAGAAGGCCCGTTTCCTTCTAGGTGTCTGGGATTACTTCATTTGTCAAGAGATAAATGGATGGGCTTAGCCAAAGGGGCCTTATCAATTCCTTGTGTGGGATGTATGAGGCTCTATTTGGTGCCTTGTGCAAAGAAAAATAAACCCTAATACAGTTATTCTGCTAATGAGTGAAAACTGGAAGCTTCAGAGAAATAGAATTAGTTGTTTATCATCTTAAGGAAACAAACATCTGTGCAGAAAAGAGCTCACGTGGTAGACCTGTTCTCCTTAGAAAGGCCTGCTTGCAAGGTTTGCCCTTGGCTGAGTCTGGGAACTGGGATTTTGGGAAGGTTCCCAGGATTCCCTAACTAATGAGAGTGAGCACTGTGCCTAGACTGTGCAAATAATGAGGTTATTTTGAACATGTGCTTTCCTTCTGAGGGTTTGGAATTTGTATACATGCCAGGCAGAGGGTGCCTACGTATCCAGCCCACAATAAAAGCCTGGGTGCTGCGTCTCTAAGGAGCTCCCGTGGTGGACACCACTTCACATGCATTGTAATAACTCGTTGCTGGAGGAATTAAGTGCACACCGTCTGACTCCACTGGAAGAGGACTTTTGTGAGCTTGCACCTGGTTTCCCCTGGACTTTGCCCCATGCACCTTTTCCCTTTGCTGATTGTGCTCCGTGTGCTTTGGCTGTAATAAATTATACCCATGATTCTGACTCTATGTTGAGTTCTGGGAGTCCATCTGCTGAATTCCCAAACCTGGGGGGCAGCCTTGGAGACCTCTGACACAACACAATCAGCTACATCATTGATGGAAAAGCAAACATCGAAAGGGTGAAATTTAACTACAAACTGCACTCTCTTCTCTTTAAAATGTTGATTTGTTCATTGAATGATGACAAATGAACCAGAAGCAGGTGGCACACCCCTGCCAGGAGCTGTGTGAAATCTGGGTCCATTCCAAATTATTCTTTATTTCTGCAGGGAGGCCTAGAGTGGATAGTGGTGTGGACTGGGAACCTCTAGGCTAAGTGTTGCCTGGAATTTCGGATACAAATGCAGATTACTACTTCTGCAGCAACTAGTTCGCTCCTGGGACCTAGTAGGAGTGCCATACTGTTTGTTAAATGAATGAGGGACTTCCTGGGCCCATTCTAGTCTCTTGAACCAATATCTCTGGTGTGGGGCCTGAGGATCTGCATTTAAACACACAGCCTTTGTAATCTTTCTGAAGTCTTTTACAGTTTGAGAACCTCTTACATAAAATCTCACATCCTAAAATAAATTTGTAGTGAGTCTAATCAGTTGTAGGAGCAGTTCTCAACTTTTCCATTTTATGTCCAGGGCAAAGTGTCTGGACTATTTATGTCTGATTGTAGGAAGTGAGTCAGTGGAAAAAGTGACTTTCTGTTTTCAAGTTCAATTTATCTTCCTGGATGGGTTGTTTCAATCATATCATGATTTTGTCTTGAAAACTTTCTGGTGGTTTCCTGAGAGCAGGATTTGTTACTAAAATAAACCCCAACTGTTGGTTTTAGCTTTATTTCACTCTTAACCCTTCTTAGTGATATTACACTCAAGTTATTTAGCAATAGCAAATCAAACACACACATGCACACACAGATACAAACATACACAGGCAAAAATTAACATTCTTGGTTATTGGTATTTTATTATTTTTTGAAAGAAAGAAAATTCTTCAACCCCTATCTGTGTTACCACATGATTTCCCATTAAATCTGTTGCCCTCCAGTCGATTCTGACTCACAGCGCCCCTAGAGGACAGAGTGGAACTGCCCCATAGGGTTTCCAAGGCTGTCAATCTTCGCAGAAGCAAAGCCCAAACCACACCCACTGGAAGCAAAGCCCAAACCACACCCACTGCTGTGGAGTGGATTCTGACTCACAGCGCCCCTCGTGGACAGAGTGGAACTGCCCCATAGGGTTTCCAAGGCTGCCATCTTTAGGGAAGCTGACTGCCACCTCTTTCTCCTGTGGAATGTCTTGGAGGTTTGAACTGTGGGCTTTTCAGTTAACAGCTGAATGCTTTACCACTGTACCACCAGGGCTTACAGCACAAGACTTAGGAGGAGGGCAAATGAATTATGTGTCCATTTTGTTTCCTCACGTGACTTTTTTCCATATTCAAGGGAAAATGCTGCTGCTTTCATTTTTCACATCACCTCTTATAAATCAGATTGGCTGGGCATGGCATATTTTCTTAAACATTCATATATACATGTGTCTTCCTCAGTGCACTCTCGTCTTTTGGGGCAGTTTATGTCTTCCTCGTCTTTCTGGAGGTCTTCCTGATATAGCACCTGCCTCTTAATATGAACTTTCTGAAAGCTTGATGTCTGTGTAGAGGAAGGACCATCTTCATGGAAAATTCTGGTGCTCCAGCATATTAGCTACTTTTGATTTACAAGTTTATTTCTTTTAAAGACTGGTTGAATATTTTGATTCATTATCTCATCTGCATCTTTAGAAATCTGGGTGCTAGTGTCTGGCTGGATACAGTTTATGCAACCTGCATTTCCACAAGATACAGTAAGGCCCCTGCATCACTTTATGAACAACAAATTTGGATGTTTGAATACCAGCTGATGAGGGCTGCTCCTCACCGCCCCCCCAGCCCCTTTCTTGAGACTGCTCACTTTCTCATACCAAGTTTGATTTCTTTCACAGTTTGGCTGTCTTACAGCCTTGGAGACACATTGTCTGTGCCGTTATTTGGAGAAGGGGGAGAAACGACTGGATTTTAGTCACATTCCCTGCCTGATGGAGATCGCATCATCATACAGGGAGCAAGTAATGAAGTCCCAGAAGCCTGAGACGATAACTATTAAAGTCATCCCCTTAAGATTTTGACATTTGAAAGCAAGAAAACTCAGTCGTGGAATATTCACATGGGATGCAGCCATCTGGGATAGATACTCTGTCAAGGACAGAGGCGGGTATCTGACTTCTTGGGGAATTTTTTCAGTGAATAAAACATCTTCAAAGTCGAGTTTAAAATTCCTTGTTTAACTTTCTGTAAATCTGTCGGCTCATCCCTTGCACAACCACCACCAGCACATTCCCCCTCCAAACAATAAAATACATTTATTCTTTCAACAAAATTTCAGTTCAAGTAAGTTGAAGGAACTATTGTCTCCTCCCCTCCCCCCTGAAATATACATGTTTTTTCTGGTCTACCGTTTTCTGTTTGTTTATTGGAGTATATCTTACAGAAGGTAACAATTTACTTTAAGTTTATAGTTCAGAGGTGCTCAATCTGGTCCCAGCCTATTTTTGGAAATTTTCACGTGACTAGGGCCTTTCCCATTACTTTACATATTGTCTCTGGCACCGCTGGGTAGCTGCAATGGGGAATGCACGACTTGCAAAGTCAAAAATTTTATTATTTGGCCCTTGTAACTCCAAGTACAAATGGAAAATAAACGGATAAATTCTCCCGGTGAAAAGAGGGAAGGAACTCCATTGCTCTCTTTAGAATTCTCTTTAGATAACGTGTAAATTGTCCTCCTAAAAAATATGTAAATATAACATCAGGTAATTCTCCTGCACCTTCTCTTTCTGTCCTGGCGGTAGAATAGCCTCAACTCAGGGGGCTCAGCCTTATCTCCAGGCCAGAGGATTAGAAAATCAACAATTTTCTTTAAAATATGAATGTATCTCCTTACCTATATGATTAAGATTTCCTGTCTTTGCAATCTCTTTAATGGATTGCCTGTGATGCATTACATTCTGGATTAATGCTTATTCAAGAATAAAACGTTTTTTTCTCTTCTGTTTTTGTGGAGAGGTTTTCTGAGTTGGGAGTAAATTTTATTTTTAGTAACATTTCTCCGACACCCTTAACAGATAGTCTACGGACTTCGCCATAGTTTTATGGGTTTGGAGCAATTTAAATAGTCATAGAACTCATTCCTACAATCAAGATATAAATTATTTACATTGCCCTTAAAAATTGGAACAATATGAGGTAAAAAATGATTTTAGAAAATGAAAAGTTTACTCCCTATTTAATACTGACTGTGGATTTTTAAATCTTTAAATCATTATGCATGTACAATATATTGCACATTTGTAGTTCATCATTCCAGCAGCGATTTCCCACTTCTCTGTTCAACAGGACCAGGTTCCCTCTGGGCAAACAGTCCGCCATTTGTCTATGTGGGTGGGCAGGACCTTGGCGGAAACTCCTTGCACTCGTGCTGACCACAGTGATGCATGCTGGGATTGGCAAGCACACCACAGCCAAGGGGATATTAGAATGTGCTCTGCTTCCAGGAAGCAAAGTGGTCTGTTTGGGTGCTGCCAAAAGCGACCCTTTTTGCTCCTGAACATGAAAGCAAAAGCCATGGCCGGCGCCATCTTGGGCCCTTGCGGCCGGCGCCATCTTGGGCCCTTGCGGCCGGCGCCATCTTGGGCCACTGTGTTGACAGGCATTGGGTTGTGGAACTCAGGTGGGCTGGACGGAGCTGACGAGCTGGGAGAGTGATTCCATCGTAGTTGCTTTGATGTTTTGGAGATCTGATTCAAATCTCCCCTGAAGTGGCTCGACCCTTTTAGCCTCCTGGTTACGGGACCCAACAAATCTCCTTGAGAGTGTAAGTTAATGGAGTAGGAGTTTCTGTTATTATTATTATTATTATTTACTAACTGAGCCCCAGTTGATGCCTGGAATCCCTTTGGTTGGTGCAAACAGTTAAGGCTGGAAGATTGGTGGGTCAAGTCTGCCCAGGGCACCTTGGAATAACGGCCCGGCGGTCTACTCTCGAAAGATCAGTGCAGTTTAACTCTGACTCACATGGGACCGCCATGAGGGAAAAGTTATAGGTCAACCTAACACTTAGTGCTCCGCTCCAAACAGCTTTACTGGCCTGGTTCTCGGTTGCTGTGGAGTCTTCAAATTACTATCAGCATCTGTGGCTTCCAGAAATGTGGAGAACCTTTTTAAGGGAGACAGGTGCTGGCTTTGGGCTCAGTTCAGGGCTTGCACAAGCGATGCTTCAAGTCAGTGCTCTGCTGCTTTTCCTCAGGGTGTTTCCAAATATAGCAGACCACCTCCAGTTCAATGGCCCCAGACTTCCCCCTTAAACTGTAAGAGTGGGGAGGTCTTTTGCAACCCGAGTATTTGGAGCAGAGGGGAAAGCTCTAAGGAAATACACACACTCTCGCCCTTTTCTCATTTCTGCAGATCAGAGATGACTTCTTCCGTCTGCAGGCCTTGTGAAACTTAGCACACAGAGAACTGCTTCAAGAGGCCGGCCTCTTTGTGGCAAGCATTTGGGTGGAAGGAAAGAGGTGGAGAGAAGGCGGAGAAGGAGAGTTCTCCACTAATTAACCTGAATTGGCAGTGACAATCAATTAAAAGACTGCCTCCTACACCTGAGGTCATGGCGAGGGCCCCTGTAAATGACTGTTGTAATTCAGGACTAGTCTGTGCACTTTCCTTTGCTTTCCTAATTTATGAGCGAGGAGGAAAAAAAAAAAGAATATGAATTGACCAACTGTCATTTGGCAACTGGCGAAAAGAGCATTTTTCTTTTTTCCATTTTCATATTCTTTATCTAGGGACACAGTAACACTTCTCCCAATTTTCACCACGTGTTGGAGTGGTCATTTCTTCTTTAACATTTCTGATGCTTTTGCCCAGTCATTGAAGGGGCTGTAATGTAATGAAATAATTTCTCTTGTGTGGGATTGTGGGAGTGAGTTTCATTAAGTTAACCACATACTCTGTGCAACAACAGCTGCATACACGGAAAATTCCAGAATCTTTTTTTTCTTTTTCTTGTTGTAATGTTTTCCATTTTTATATATAAGAGGAGATGTGTGCTTAACTGAACTCAGCTGTTTGAAAAATCAGAGAAAATATGAGATAATACCTGTCTTTGACGTTTAAGCAGTTCTAAGATGTACTTATCTTGAAAGAGTTTATTAAATGTGTATTTTGTGATCAGTATTGTGCCAAACACTGGGAGGGTTTTAAAAATTGGAGTGTTTCAATAATGATTGGTACTATAGGTGCGTGTGCAAGAAATAATTTGAGTTTTTTTTTTTTTTTTTAATACAGAGAAAATGAAAAATCGATGTTGGGACAGTTTCATGGTTCATGGAAGAGGTGAGTTTTGAGCTGCACTTCTGAGATGGAGAGTTTGTTATTTTGTATTCTGTTTGTTGCACGTGGTTGCGGATTGCTTATTTGCATTGGTGTGTAGTTGATTTGGTTGTTCCTTGCTGTGTAGTCGGGCTCTGATTCTTGGCGGCCACCTTGTGTGTAATAGAACCAAAGTTGCCTGGTCCTGTGCCATCTTGTTGATCTTGCTCTGTAGTGATTTGCTCTGTCAATATATACTTGATCCTCATTATTTGGGGAGTCCTCATTTGTGAATATGTCTATGGCTAAAATTTATTTGTAATCTCAGAAGTGAAACGTGCGGTGCTTTCACAGTCACGCGTGGACATGCTCAGAGTGGGGAAACGCACGTTCCCAGCCGAGGTTGAACAAAGCTGCGCTCTGCTTTCTTGTTTTGGCTCTCACATGTCAACAAGTATCCTTTTCGAAGTCTATTTAGTGCAATGGTTTTTGCATTTCTGTGCCTTATGTTTGTGATTTCGCTGTTTCAAATGACCCCCAAGTACAGTGCTGAAGTGCTGTCTGTGTTCCTAAGTGCAGGAAGGATGTGATGTGTTTCATGGAAAAAATACATGTGTTAGATGAGCTTCATTCAGATACGGGTTACAGTGCTATTAGCAATGAGTTCAACATTAATGAAAAAACAGTATGTATTAAGTAAGGTATGTAATCAGAAACGTATAAAACAAGGTTATGTGTCGATCCGTTGATGTTGTGACCAGAGGCTCACAGGACTATAACCCCATACTTCCCCTGAGAGCAACGGTTTATTATTTGCTAATTCATTGTGCTGGGTGACTTTACAGAACATAACCACTGTGAATAGTAAGAATCGACTGTAGCACATTTATCCATTCCATTGTTGTTGAGGAAGGTCCCTGGGTGATGCAAATGGTTTGTGCTTCAGTACTAACCTAAAAGTTGCTGGTGCAAACCCACCAAGCAGTGCCCAGGAAGAAAGGCCTGGCTATCTATTACTGTAAGGATTATAGTGAAGAAACTCTATGGGGCACAGTTCTCCTCTGCACCACATGGGTTCACCATGAGTTGGAATTGGCTCCCTAGCAACAGGTTTGAGTATTGGTTTTGTTTGTTGACGTTTTGGGTATTTCCAGTCTTAGGCTACTCTGAATAATGCTGTCATGGGTATTTAAGTGTATATGTACGCATTTCTGTTGACTGGGTCACTAGGAGCCCTGGTAGTGCAATGGGTAAGGGCTTGACTGCTAACCATAAGGGTCAGCGGTTCGAACCCATCTGCAGCTTTGTGGGAGAAAAGAACTGGCAATCTGCAACCTTAAAGATTATAGCCTAGAAAACCCTGTAGGGCAGTTGTGGCCTGTCCTATAGAGTGGCTATGAGTTGGAATTGACTTGATAGCACACAGCAACAACAGGATTGGTCAGTGTTAGTAGATACCTAGAGACAGTTTTCCCAATTGGTTGCACCAGTTTCCACTCCTGCCAGCAGTGGATGAGGTCCCAGAAGTTCCGCATCCTCTCTGTGCATGGTTAGGGAGCCATGGCGAGAGCGTCAGCATGGCAGCTGAATTCCAGTGAGCAGATGACCGGGTTGCCTTGGGAGCAGTGAGAAACAAGGTGGCGAGATAATGGGAGGAGGAGAGGAGGGACGGGATGGTTGCTGCTTCCTCTACAAGGTTGAAAGCTTTCCACTGGTTCATGGTTGAAGATGATGGTGCTGTGTGGTGGCTGTGCCTACCAGACATCTCACCGAGTGACTCCAACGGCTTTGTTGTGCTCCAGGTAGAATTCTTTTGAGAACCGAGCATGATTCCTGTTCTAGGTAGCTCAGTGGCGTCACTAGGGTTGGTGTTCCCCACTGCGGTACTCATGGCATCCCTCTCCATGGGTTGGCTGGCTGACAAACTTCCCCTGGTGGTGGAGCAGCCCTGCCCCTCCTGGCCTGCCTCCAACAGCTCCCCACGGTTCCTCCACTCTCTCATTGGCCAAGGTGAAGAACCCTCTTTCCACTCAGTGGTACACCCACCTGCACTCTGACTGGCAGGTGACGTGGGGGATTTGACACTGGGTGATGGGTGACCCTAGTGATGCCACTGCCTTGGTGGGCCCTTCCCCTGTGATGACATTGTGACTGCCACCACTGTTGTTGCTGCCATTGCCAAAGACCCTGAGGTCATTTTGGTGTCACACCTTCTGACTGTCAGGGTGTGGTCCACACCTCCCATATTATCCCCATAGTGAAGCCACTGAGGCAGCTCTTGTCTTCATTTTGTTGGCCCATTTTAAATACAAAGCAACATAGTGCTGGTCCCTGTTGTACAAGGGGTCAAACCACCCTTATCGCAAAGGGGAGGAGCATCAGTTGAAGACCTTGGATGGGCTTTCTTCTTAGCTCTTGGCTGACTTCTCAGCAAAGTTTCTCAGATTAGGAGCTGGTCCTAAGAAACTCCAGAGAAACTGAAACACCAGGAAACAGGAGGCTAGTCGCTTTCTGTAGCTCTTTTTAAAGATGGCTTGAGATTTTGGAGTTTTCAGTTCCTTTCTATCTGTCTTTGGAAAAACGTAATAATTTTCAGCCTGACTTTGATCTAAATTACACTAGTTTGCTTAAGAGCACCCATATCTCCAAGATTCTGTGGGGAGTAGTTCTAAAGCAGAGTTGCTGTCCAATACAATAGCTTCTAGCCATGTATCTAGCCATGCCAACTTATATTTAAATTAATAAGTAATAGTATAAATATAAAGATAATAATTAATTAAAAACTAAGTAAATAATCAAAATTAAGCAAATAATTAGTAGAAAATGAAATATTAATTCAAGTGAAAGTTATTATAATTAAAATTAACAACAGTAATGACATTAATATTAGTAATGATAATAATAGCCACTGTTATGAAGTTAGTATTAATAACAGTAATAACAGTCAAGTGCTCACCAGCCACATGTGGCTAGTGGCTGCCACATCAGACAGCACAGAACATTTTCACTGTTACAGAATGTTCTATTGGCCAGCGCTAGTCTGGACAATAAAATGTTGAAGCAGTGGGGGAGAATCGGGTTGAAAATGTACATGGGATGTTGCATCCTGGTTTAGTGATTACTGTAAAAATGTTTGGTCGGATCCAGGGCTTTGAACCGGTTCAGCTCAGTTCAGTCACAGCTGACAAAATGACACTGGAATAGACCTGTGTTTTGAAAGTGTGGGTAAAGGAGAATGCTGCCCAGAACAGGAAATATTATGGGTCAAGCCCAGTTAGAAACTTCATCTTCCCATCAGAAAAGAAGGGCAGCATTTACGTTGCATAGCAACCCAATCTCTTGACTGACAAAGTCATGCGTCAGGCTCCGAAAGGGCTCCCTACACCTCTTCTGCATCTCCCATTCTAGGGTTTCGATTCATACTTTTTCCTGTTCCCGTAAGCAATTGGATCACCTAAATTTTAAAAATCTGGGTCTGTTCCAGTTTAGCTTCGTCAGGCATGACTGCAACTGGTTCGAACCGGTTTGAAGCCCTGGGCTGGTCCGAGCTGTGTTGTTGTAGCAACGTTTTGTCTTGGGTTTCTTATTTCAGTCATGTCTGAGAGAAGCTTCCCACAGTCTGTTTCTCTCACATATTTTTTATTTTCCTGGCTGTGAAATACACCCCAGGTGGTTATAGGCATTTCCCACAAAGTATAGAGTTATCTCAACTTAGTACCACATGCTGATTTATCGTTCAAGTGTGAACAACTGACCCACCCAGAACAATGGCAGTAACTGCAGACCGGGCTCCCCTCTGCAGCTGGGCTGTGCGATGAGGTCATTGGTAGCCCAGCCACTGTCGGAGGGAATGCTGCCAGAACCTCCAGTTGGCCTGGACCAGGAAGTGAAAGAAAGTGGGGAGGATGGAGCAAGATGCTTTTGATTAGGAACGTACCATTGTTCCTGCTTACCCTGGGGGATTTTTGCATGCTATTGAAAAACAGTCATATATCCTGCTCTTCAAAGTATGTTCTTGATCACAATCAAACAGATTTCTTCTGGGGAACACATATCATTGATGTGAATTCTAACTCCAACAGAATCCTTTCTCCCTCTTTAGATAGTCCTAAAAGGTAGACCACTTGTGTCTTTGTATTTTGGCCCTTCATTGACTCATTTATCCAGAAATCTGTAGTGAATGCTTCTTACTTTGTTGTTGTTGCTAGTGGCCATTGAGTCAGCTCAGACTCACAGTAATCCCATGAGAAGCTGTCTCACCATCATTGCCGTTCTCGGGTCCATTGTCGTGGCCATGGTGTATTTCGAGTGTCTTCCAACCTAAAGGGCTTATCTTCCAAAACTATAGCAGATGATACTTTTTAATAATAATCTTTGATTGGATTTTTGGTGAAAATTTACACAACAAATTAGGTATAATAGTTTCTGTACGTATTGTTTAGTGACATTGGTTACATTTTACACAATGTGTCAGCATCCTTATTATTTCCCTTCTGGTTGTTCCGTTTCCATAAATCTAGCTTCCTTGCTCTTCCCACCCTTTACCTTTTCATTGTTCTTTAGGGTGAATCGTGGCTGTTTGGTCTCATATACATGATTTGTTAAAAGAGCTTGGTGCTCACTGTTGATATTGTTTATGAGTCAGTCTATTATTTAGCTGAAAAGTGGCCTTGAAAAGGTTTCAGTTCAAAGTTTAAAGGGTATTTCAGGGACACAGACTCAGGGTTGCCTCCAGTCTTTATCAGTCTAGTAAGTCTGGCCTTTTTGTAAGAATTTGAGTTTTGTTTTACATTTGTCTCCCGTTCTATCTGGGACCATCTACTGTGTCCCTGGTCAGAATGGTTGGTAGTGGTAGCAGGGCACAATCTAGGTAGGTCTTCTGGTCCCAAGATAGATGACGACATGGTTTGTGTGGGTTATTACTGTATTTTAGTGCAAATAACTACTTATATGTATTTTTGGCCAACCAGGTCCTCCCCTGGGAGGTGTTTCTGTAAGCACGCTGTGCTAATTTTTGGTATAGCAACATGTAAAAAGCATGTGTTTTGGCCATTCCATTTGGAGCAACCAAAATGGAAATAATGGGAATGTTGACACACTGTGAAAAATGTAGCCAATGTCACTGAAGAGTATGTACAGACATACCTTGGAGATACTGTACGTTTGGTTCTAGACCACCCCGATAAAGTAAATATTGCAATAAAGTGAGTCACATGAGTTTTTTGGTTTCCAAGTGCGTATACAAATTATGTTTACATTAGACTGTAGTCTATTAAGTGTGCAATAGCATTATGAAAAAGTTTGAAATACTGTGAGAATTACCAAAATGTGACATAGAGGAACAAAGTGAGCACATGCTGTTGAAAAAATGATGCTGATAGACTTACTCAACACAGGGTTGCCACAGATGTTCAATTTGTCAAAAAAAAAAAAAAGGTATCTGTGAAGTGCAGTAAAGCAAAGCACAATAAAGTGAGGAATGCCTGTATAGAAACTGTTATATCTAATTTGCTGTGTAAATGTTCACCAAAAACACAATAAAATATTATTTAA
>NW_006922164.1:650768-651758 GCF_000298275.1 Orycteropus afer afer
TATATAACTTTCCCCCAAATGTTCCTTCTTCTTGTGTTCTTCTTAGTGTCATCATTTACCTTGGTCAGGTTGTGCAGACTTCACCCACATTTGGTATTGCCTTTCCCATCACCAAAAAGAATAAATGTCTACTATTTAGAGAGCGATTTTCCCTCCCTGTCCCTTCCAGATTTGGGTAACATTGCTTTTTGTATGTATACCTTTTCATGTCTTTTTACAAAAGTGAGATCATACAGTAATTGTCCTTTTATGATTGACATTTCATTAAGCACAATGTCCTCCAGATTCCTCTGTTGTAAAGTGCTTTGTGAACTCCTCATTATTCTTTATAGCTGTGTAGTATTCCATTGTGAGTATGTGCTACAATTTGTTTAAAAAATTATCTGCTGATGGGCATTTAGATTATTTCCATCGTTTTGGTGAGCCTGTTAGAACGTAAGTGTGCATATGTCTATTTGTGTCACTGATGTTGTATCTCTGGGTATATACCTAGGAGTGGGATTGCCAGATCATAATGTGTCTGTGTAGCTTTTTGAGCAAGTGCCATACCATTTTCCATAGTGATTGTACCATTTTACAGTCCCACCAGCAGTGGATAAGGGTTACAGTCTCCTTACCTGGTCAGCATTTATTGTTTTCCGTTTTTTGGATCAGTGCTGTTTTAGCTAGGGTGAGATGGTATCTTATTGTAGTTTTGATTTGCATCTTTCTAATGACTAATGATTAATTACGATCATCTTTTCATGTGTTTGCTGGTTACTTGAAGTGTCTGTTCCTGTCCTTTACCTATTTTTAATTGGATTGCTTGTCTTTTTGGTTGAGTTGTTGAAGTTTTCTATATATTTTAGTTTAGACCCTTATCAGTAATACTATTCCCAAAGATTTTTTCCCAGCCTGTAGAATCTCTTTTTAGTTTTTTGATAAAATCTTTGATGAGCACCAAAAAACAAAAAAACAAACTCTGTCGCTGGGTCATTTCTGACTCATAGC
>NW_006922164.1:651938-658180 GCF_000298275.1 Orycteropus afer afer
TGTAGTTGTGTTTGATAATCTATTTTTAAAGAAAATTACATTCCATAGATTTGTCCCAATGTTATCTTCCAGGAACTTTATAGTTTTAGCTTTAACATTTAGGTCTTTGATCTGTTTGAGTTTCCATTTACATTCAGCATGCTTAGTGAATGATAAGAATTTAGTCCGGTCATTTTGTTAACTTTTTTTGTTTTTGGATGTGTGTGGTGTTAATGACTTCTTTTCTCTCATTTTCTATGCTGAGTTCTTTTTGTATATGGGTTTTCTTTTCATTTGTTACTGTGGTTTTTGTGTTTACTGATTTTCTTCTTTAATTTGATGAGCGGATTTGTTGATTTTCTTTGTGATTACATCAGATAATGTGGTGTGATTCTTAGGGTTTTCACTGACTAGTTTTTGGAAGTATAACACCAGGGCTTTCTTCCTAGTCTGCCAGGGGTGACTCTGTTGGTATTTGCTATTTGATGTACTGGTGGTGTAGCTTCTTCCAGCATATACCATGCCAGGCAGCATATTATAACAATCTGACAGACACGTGGTGTGTTTATTGCTTACTGAGCACTAAGTTTGGTTCTGGGGATGCCATGGTAGCCAAAATTGGTCTATCACTTGCTCTCATGGACATTATTATCTGGAAGGAGAGGTGGTGTTTCAGGAATACAAGAGCTACTGTGAGATAACATTGGCAAAGATTAAAGTGAAGGTTGGGAGAATGTGTGTTAAATAAAACAAAATATTTTGATTTTATGTGATCAAGTACAAAAAAAATAATGGCGTGAAATGAAAAGGGCACAGGCTTTGGAGTTAAGACCGTTGGTTTCAGTCCCTGATATATTAGTAACTGTTGCTATGCAACAAGTCAAAATTTAGCAGCTGAAATCAACAAACATTTCTGGGGGTAGGAGTTTGGGAGGATCTTATCTGGGTGATACGGACTTAGGGTCTCTCATGAGTTTGCTGTCAAGAGTTCAGACCTGGCTGAAGTCATATAAAGCCATAATTGGGACTGGAGGATCAGCTTTCAAGATGACGTGCTCACATGCTTTTTGGTGGGAGGTATCAGTTCATCACAGACTATTAGCAGATAGACTCAGGTCCTCACCATTCGGTCCTTGCCCAAGAGCTGCTTGAGTGTCCTCACAGTATGGCACTGGCCATCGCCAAAGCAAGCGATCCAAGAGAAAGCAAAATGGGAGCTTCACTGACTTAACCTGACCTAGACTTGGAGGTCACACACCTTCACTTCCTTCCTTATTCTGTCAGTTAGAAGCAAGTCACTAAACACAGCCCACACTTTCGAGAGGAGAAAAAGGAAAGAATTTATGGACTTATTTTAAAACCACTGCATCCTGTGCTCACTTAGGCAGCACATGTACTAAAACTGGAATGAAACAGAGAAGATGAGCATGGCCCCTGCGTAAGGGTGGCATGCAAATTTGTGAAGCGTTCCATATTGTTAGCAAAATAAGAAACTTGCTTCCGACTAAAGCCTATGTGAATTTTATTTGATTATTTTCTTCTTGTTAGAAATAAACCCTTAGCAACATTTTCTTTTTTTTTTTTGGGGGGGGGGAGTCTAAAACACTGCGTCCTGATTCTGTTATTCTCTAGCTATGGGATGGCTGGTTAATTTCTATAGTTTAATAATGATACCCATATTACAAGGTTGCTAAGAGGATTAAATGAGATGCCATATGGGAAGAAAGCTTTGCAGATTCTGAGGAGTTAAGTGAAGGCTAGTCAGGGGGGTGCAGAGAAAATGTCAACTCTCACTGTGTTGTTGTTGTTGGGTGCTGTCTAGTCGATTCTGACTCGTGGGAACACCATGTGGCAGAGTAGAACTGCCCCATAGGGTTTCCAAGGCTGTAATCTTTACAGGAGCAGGTCACCAGGTCTTTTGTCCTGGAGAGATGCTGGTGGGTTTGAATCATTGACCTTTCAGTTAGCAACCGAGTGCTTACCCGTTGTGCCACCACATTGATTCAGTTTGAGGTATTTATTGACCATGAGGGATTTTCAGGGTGATCCAGATGGGATGTGAGCTGTTGAGGGCTTTCCAGCTGTGGGGTATGTTTTCAAGTGAGCCTGTTTACGTTGGCTCATTATTGCCACGTCTCTGTAGTGGGACCACTGAGCTTTAACCCAAGCTACCCCTCCAGAGATGCAGAGAGTTGACTTGAGTCGGGACTGCTCTCACGTTTGTGGGGTTGCTGCATGGATCTCTCTTCAGATTGGAGACCATCACTCAAAAGTTGACTGTCAGCCCTGTGTGGGAAGACTAGGAGAATTGATTATTTCTGATATGTATTATATATGGACAATTATTATAATTTTTTTTATTGTCATGTGAGTGAAGAGGGAACTGTCATTTTGCTGGTAACTGTTTTCTTTTTGGGGCCATTTGAGTCCTCCTGTCTTCTAGTTTCCTGCTCATAGTGACGTGTATGTGTGTGTACACCTGCACATTTGTGTATGCATGTGCTTATGTGTTTATGTGTATAGGATGCACGCCTCTGTGTATGCATGTGTGTATGTGTACATGCTCATATCTCTGTGTGTGTGTGTGTGTGTGCTTGAGGGACAGCCATCACTGCCAGCCTTGTGCATTATTAGGTGGTTCTGGGGGCCAGTTGTTTCATGTGTGGACTTTCCCTCATCTCTCTTCTCATCTGTGCCTCCATCTGCCTGTGTTCAATCAGTTTCTGATTGAGCTCTCTGAATCGATTTCTCCAGAAAAATAACCCCACAGTCTCCTGGAATGGTGGGGTGTAAGAGGGGTCCTGTGGGTTCAATTTAATGCATCTTAACTCTGTGTCTCCCTGTAGATTCCTGGATATAGCCTTCTAATCAGTTTCTTTTCTTGGCTGCATTTAGCTTAGAGTAGATCTGGTCTGTTGCCGCTTACATTTCAATGACTTTTTTTTTTTTTTTTTAAATCTCCAAGATTTCTAATTTATTTTCTCCCATCCACATGTTAAGGAGCTCTGGTGGTGTAGTGCCTAAAGCATTTTACTGCTAACCAGAAGATTGGTGGTTCAAACCCACCAGCCACTCCTCGGAAGGAAGATGGGGCAATCTACTTCCGTAGTGATACTGCCTCGGCAACCCAAGAAGGGGTCGCTATGAGTCGGGTCCGACTCGACAGCACATAAGAACAACAACAACACCTGTTATTTTATTTATTTATTTTTCCTGCCAACTCTTATTTCCATTCAGAGACGTTGCTGATCCCTGCACATTAGGAGCTTACAGATGAGTGCGGTTAGACCAATACAGACACCCAGGAAAGAAATACCAAGTAAAACAGTTGGAGGTAAGGAGGGACTGACTGCCACTAATGGAGAGCAAGTATTAATGCACCAACATAAGACATCATGCATAGCAGTTTCTTACGAGATTGTCATAAGGGGTGAGTTTGGCCCATTTCTTCTAGTTTCTTTGTCCATGTCTTTAACTGAGGATGCCAGTAACAAGTGGTGGGGTGCTGCATCCGCTGGAAGGAGCAGTGAGCACCCCAGTGGTTTTCTTGAGCATGCATTTCTGTGTGTCTGTGTAGGTCTAATTCTTTTTGTTTGTAACCCTCTAATGAAGCTGGGAGGAGCTCTGGTAGCATAGTGCCTAAGGCACTTGACTGCTAACCAGAAGGCTGGCAGTTCAAACCCACCAGCCACTCCTCGGAAGGAAGGTTGGGCAATCTACTTCCATAGTGATACCACCTTGAAAACCCAGAGAAGGGTCGCTTTGAGTTGGATTCAACTCCACAGCAGTGCATTTGGCTTTTGGTTTTGGAATGAAGCACTTAGGTGTTAACTGAAAAGTTGCCCTTTCAAACCCCCTTGGCAGCTGTGCAGGAGAAAGACCTGGTCGTCTGCTCCTGTAATGATTGTAGCCAAGCAAACCCGCCAGGGTGGTTCTGCTCTGTCACACGTGGCTGCTCTGAGTCAAAGTGGAGTGGGTGGCACCCGACCACAGCAGTGTGAGGAGTCAGCTACCTCTGTGACTAGGGCGTTACTACGTGCCTCCTTTCTTGCGATACCCCTGCTCGGCCACTGGGCTCAGTTTTAACAAGAGGGCTCACTTGCCCTGTTCTGGACAGTCTAAGTCTCTGTCAGAGTCCCTGGGTGGTGCCAACGGCTGCTCACCAAAGGTTGGAGGTTTGAGTTTACTCAGGGGCACCTTGGAAGAAAGGCCTGGCAATCCACTTTCAAAAAGTCAGCCATTGAAAACCCCATGAGCACAGTTCTGAGTCGCTGTGAGAGTCAGAGTTAACTCACTCCTGATATTGACCATCTTTGCCTTTTTTATTTCCCACTGTTGGTCTCATTTTCTCCCTCTTCCCCAAGGTCAGTACCAGAAGGGATGAGAAAAGTGCTCAAGGACTAACAGAAAACCGCACCAGAAACCCTCCAGCACAGATTTCATGGTGCATTCAAGAAATCCTCACTGCACACACGCTCTGGGCCCAGTAGCCGACTGCTGTGCCCCACACTGTACGTTTGAAGAAAATGCGGCACGATTCAAAGCTTTCACTTTTCAAGAACTCAGTGTTCATGGTTTCTGGACTGACTGGGCTGCTCCGTGGCTGTCAGCATCGTTTGCACAGCTGTGGATGGTGTTTTGGCCCTAGACGTTGTTACTGGGTCTTACGATGATTTCCATGGACAGCCTGTTCATCCCTCTGTGTGGATGTGGATACTTTTCTGTTTTCTCCTGGAAGTCAGACGGTCTGGATCTAATGTGAGCTTGGCCGTGGACTCACAGCTGGGCAGGTTGTGTGGGCTCAGCATCGCCATTGCTCAGTGTGATTTCTGGCTTCAGCTGCATTTGCGGAGTGAAAGCATAGAGGCATGGATCGAATAAGAGTAGCATCCCGGGGAGTTCAGCCAACTTGTCTAGGCTTCAGAGTCACTGTCGTGAAAACGAGACAACTGCATGAAGACTCTTCTAGCTTGTTTTTTTTGGTACAATTCTACATTACATTTTGGACATTGGACTGGATATCGTGAAAAAGAAAAGAGGTCAATCATCTAGCATAGAGCTACAATATGAATTAAATATTACCCACTGATGATTTCTCAGGAAGTAATTTTTTTCTCTAAGAAAGTACCTAGGCCCAAGAGGATCTTCTTATTAATATTCTCATCATGAATATTGATCTTCTCAGAAGACGCTTTGCTTTCCCAAGCAGGCACAGGCACTCAGCTGTCTTATCCTTAGGTGGGGGGATCGCACTCAGATTTGTGAGTCTTAACTCCTTACATTCCTTTATGTGCATTCCTTTATCTATCTGCCTGTTAATGGGTCATCCAGTCCCTCACACAGAAGGAGTTAACCTTTAGGTTATACTGCAGGCACCCCTCGCTTGTGTTTCTAGCACGGCTTGCCGTCGGCAGGGTAGGCTTGCTTTTCAGTGTATGTGTGAATTGCTGTTTTCCTTTGCTGCATATATGGTATCAAATTCTACAGATGAATTTATCTTTTAGAAATTCATTCTGATTTTGGCTTGGCCGCTGTTGTATCTCAGGTGGTAAAACTGATCGAGAACATGTTCAGTGTGATATCTGATGTTAGGACTTGGACATCCATGAAATCTGACTTGTTGCTGCTTGATTGCACACCTACCTGATTCTTGACTGCAAACATTTTTTTAAAAGGCATTCTGGGTTAAAAGTCACTTGCAATAGTTGAATTAGATAAATCCTTGCCTTTTTGATTACAGTCTTACCAGTCAGGCAAACCCCCTTTCAATGTATTTCCTTATACATTAAGTAAATCACACGTGGCAGCATTGCCACCATCTATGTCAGGTTTTGGGAATGTCTGAGGGACTGTGGAGGATATAAGACATCAAACAACTGTACAAGGGGTTTCCAGGTCCCTTGGAAATACTGCAGTCTGTTCTGCCCTATGAAACCAAACCAAACCAGATTCTCTGCCATCCAGTTGATTCCGACTCATCGCGACCCCTGTTGGGTTTCTAAGGCTATAAATCTTTATGGAAGTATACTGCTCCATCTTTCTTCTGTGGAGTGGCTGGTGGATTTGAACCACTGACCTTTTGGTTAGCAGCCAAATGCTAACCACTATATGACCAGAGCTCCTTCATTCTTCCCTGGTTGGTTGGTATGTGCCGTTGAGTCAGCCCTGACGCATAGCGACCCCTCCTTGGGTTTCCGAGGCAGTATCACTACAGAATTAGATTGCCTCATCTTCCTTCCGAGGAGTGGCTGGTGGGTTTGAAC
>NW_006922164.1:659275-659836 GCF_000298275.1 Orycteropus afer afer
GAACCTGTGGGCTCGGGACCATAGTCACAGGGGACATCAAGCTCAATTGGCATAACATACTACACAAAACATTGTTCTACCTCCTACTTTGGCGAATAGCGACTGGGATCTTAAAAGCTTGCAAGCTGCCATCTAGTTGCAACAATGGGTCTCTCCTCATCCAGAGCAAAGAAGAATGAAGAAAATCAAAGATTCATGGAAACAATTAGTCCTAGCAAGTGGTACACCATGCGATCCACAGCCTATATGACCATGAGACCAGAAGAACTAGACGGTGCCTGGCTACCACTGTCAGCCACTCGGAGGGGGATCTATGTAGGAGATCCTAGAAAGAGAGGGAGAACAGTGTGGAACAAAACTCAAAAACACTTTTTTTGGGGAAAAAATAAGGCGAACAGGTTTGCTGATCTGATAGAGCCTGATAGAACCACCGAGACATGGCCCCTAGCTGCCCTTCAGGTCTGGAATTGAACCCACACCTGTGACTTCCAGCCAAACAAAAGACAGCTATAGGAGTTGAACATTTACCTGAGATAGATACACTCCTTGGAGAGAACAATC
>NW_006922164.1:660242-662994 GCF_000298275.1 Orycteropus afer afer
AATACCATGGCTTGGGTTAGATGCACTTTAGTCTTCAAAGAGACATCTTTGCCCTTCAGCACTTTAAAGAGTTCTTTTGCAGATTTGCCCTGTGCAATACGACATCTGATTTCCTGACTGCTGCTTCCATATCTGTTGACTATGGATCCAAGTAAAATGAAATCTTTGACAACTTCAATCTTTTCTCCATTTATCATGATGTTGCTCATTGGTCTAGTTGTTAGGATTTTGGTTTTCTTCATGTTGAGGTGTAATCCATATTGAAGACTGTAATCTTTGATCTTCATCAGTAAGTGTTTCAAGTCATCTTCACTTTCAGCAAGCAAGATTGTGTCCTCTTCGTATAGCAGGTTGTTAATGCTTCTTCTCCAATCTTGATGCCATGTCTTCATATAGTCCCACTTCTTGGATTATTTGCTCAGCATACAGATTGAATAAGTATGGTGAAAGGCTACAACCCTGATGTATAGCCTTCCTGTTCTGTTTAAATAACAGCCTCTTGGTCTATGTACAGGTTCCTCATGAGCACAATTGAGTGTTCTGCCATTCCCATTCTTTGCAATATTATCCATATTTTTTTATGAACCACACAGTCAATGCCTTTGTATAGTCAATAAAGCACAGGTAGACATCTTTCTGATATTCTTTGCTTTCAACCAAGACCCATCTGACATCAGCAATGATATCTCTTGTTCCACATCTTCTTTTGAATGCAGCTTTCATTTCTGGAAATTTCCTGTCAATATATTGCTGCAAAAGTTCTTGAATTATCTTCAGCAAGATTTTACTTGCATATGATATTAATGATACTGTATGCTTTACTTGCACGTTTTTACAAACTACATTGAGAATGAGAATGTGCTTAATAAATATAACAATTTCCCCATAAACTAGTGGATGTGATGGACTTGTTTATATAGAACAAGGAACAATTTAAGGTTAGAAAAATGAGTTTAAAAACAGCAAGTACAAGAAATATGAATGTGATCTGCTTTTAAACAAAAGAATAGTTTTAAGGATATTTCCATGTTCCATGGATGCAAGATTTAAAAGATTTTATCTATTTACTTGTTCTTAAGCTTAGAATTATACATTTTCCGAGCTTGGCTATACGTTATGTATGCTGAAGGATGCTAACTCCTGCAGTGTTAATGTTGGGTTCTCCAAAGGAGCAAAATCAAGGCAGCATGTATATAGAGAAAGGTGTGTGTGGGGGGACAGAGACAGAGGGTGGGGGGAGAGGGAGACAGAGAATTATTTCAAAGAAATGGCTCATGCAGTTTTGGAGGCTTGGAAGTCCCAAATCCATGGGTCAGGCATCAGGTTGGAGGCTTCTCCTGACTCACATGGTTGTAGGGGCTGACAAACCCAAAAGCTGCCAGTCAGGTGGCAGACTGCTGGCTCACATCCCAAGAACTGGAGGTCAGAGGATGACAAGTTGGATGCAGGATGGAGAGACAGGCACTTTGCCAGAGCATCCGTATATATTAGATGCAGGCTGTACCCCTACGGAAACACCCCTTTCAACTGATTGGCTGGTCACATCAGATCACAGAATGGAGGATGATTACATAACATCTGCCAAACCACTGAGAGTCAGGGCCTAGCCAAGTTGGCACATAACCTTAACCGTCACAGGGGTAATTCAAGCAAACAAATCATTAGATACCGAATACATTTGCACGCATTCTGGTGAGATCATGGATATGTCCATGTTGATGAAAGTCTGGAGTCTTTCAGGATTTGCCAGCTAGCTGATGAGATCTGATGTGGGTTCAATTCCTTAAAATTCTCTCCACCCTTGGCAGCCTCTGACGGGGAGTGCAGGTGTCTGTCAGTAAGGCAGGAAAACTCAACCTGCCTGCTCAGAACCTAGGAGATGCACCGAATGTGTCCTTGTGAGGAGCAGCTTTAGATTTTCAGGGTGCTCTGTGACAAGAACTTCACATTCTCTGGAGAGCAGGACACAGGAACAGGTTCAAGGAAGAGTCTGTTAGAGAACAAGATTAGTCCGAGGGAAAGCGATCCCCAAACTCAGGGAGTCCTGGTGCCTTTGACTGGGGCTGTTGGGGGCAGTTTTATATGACCAAATTTCAATGATTGTACCATCCTTCTAGGCGCTCTGGTAGCACAGTGCCTAAGGCATCTGACTGCTAACCAGAAGGCTGGCGGTTCAAACCCACCAGCCACTCCTCGGAAGGAAGGTTGGGCAATCTACTTCCGTAGAGGTGCCGCCTCGGAAACCCAAGGAGGGGTCGCTATGAGTTGGGTCCGACTCGACAGCACATAACAACAACAACAACCATCTCTCTGGCTTAACAAAATCGAGGGCAAATTTATCTATCTTTGCAGGTTTTCTGTTTGCTTGTTTGTTTTGCTTGTTTTTTCTTCTTTACTGAAACTGGCTTTCAGGAGCAGCAGAGTTTGAAAAATGGAATTGTGGGGTTGCCTTCTACCCTAAGGTCTTATGGTGAAAAACAACCTTAGCACTGTAATAAGAAACCACAGACATGGTGGAGGCTGCAATAAAGGAATGACTGAAAATTTGTCTTCAAGGTACCAAAATAAAATGTGCAAGCTCCATATTTATATATATGGAGTTTTGGTGGTGCAGTGGTTAAAGCATTTGGCTGCTAACCAAAAGATCAATAGTTCCAACCCACCAGCCGTTAAGCGGGAGAAAGATGAGGCAGTTTGTTTCTGTAAAGATTGATAGCCTTGGAAACCCCGCAGGGCAGTTCTGCTCTGTCCT
>NW_006922164.1:663094-666336 GCF_000298275.1 Orycteropus afer afer
AAAATGTATTTTTCCCTTTTTAAATTAGGCTTTTTGGATGGATTCTTATCCAGGCTCCACTTGCCAGAGGCCTATTTTTGGCCAGGTTCTTCCTTTTATAAATCTGTTGGAGAGAATTATTTTCTCAGGACATCACATTCTTGGCTCAAGTTGTAACCAGACAGGCTGCATTTTTTTTTTTTTTTTACTATCTTTTTCTTCTTGTTTCTCATCTTTTATCTCTGAAAATACATGTGCTTTTTATAGATATGGAAGAAATGTTCAGATCAGGCTCTCTGGAAAGGTTGAATTATAATAAACCATAAAAACCAAACCCATTGCCCTTGCGTCAAATTCCTACTCGCAGCAACGCCATAGGACAGAGTAGATCTGCCCCAGAGGGTTTACAAGGCTGTAAATCTTTACGGAAGCAGACTGTCACGTCTTTCTCCCACGGACAGGCTGGTGGGTTCAAATCACCGCCTGTCGGGTTATTCTAATATATTAGGGAAAATCATAATTTGCCCACACAAGCACATCAAGCTTTATTTTATTAAAGGTGGTGCTCAGAGGCTGCAGACAGGAGACAATGAGGTGGAGATTTTTCTCTCAGCAATTACTTCAACCATAATTTTGTTGATAGGAATAACTTTTAATTATTGGACACGTGAATTAAAAATCCTCGGAATAATTTTTAATTTTGGACACGTAAATGAAAAATCCACCTCAACCCAGCTAGTTCCTGTTCTGCATTGCCTTGTTTGTTTCTTTCCTCAGACATCTTCCTGAAGGCTGAGGAAGGCCAAACGGTCATGTTTTACCAGAATGTTCTTTATCTGGTTGTGGAATTAGCTCTGTAAGATTCCGAAGAACCTTTCCTCTTACTCCGTTTCTCCCTTCCACTCGGCCCACAGCATCCTGGGTCATGTCCTATGTCCTTTTACCTAAGATGACAGTCGTAGCTCAGACTCCTCAGGATCAAGTCCATTCCCACGCTGCTGTGACAGCGCTGCTTTCATGGAGTAGTTCTCGGATTGCATCCTGTCTGCCCTGCTTTTCTGAACACTTTCCATTGCTATGAAGTAAAGTCAGAACCCTTCTAGCTTGGCATTGATAATTTCTTCAAAAATCTGTCTCCATAAAATAATGCAGCTCCCATATGGCCCAGCAGTTGCCGTCCTGGGCATTGGTCCCAGAGAAATGGAAACTTATGTCCACACAGACACCTTTGTGAATGTTCATAGCAGCTTTATTTGTAATAGCTGGAAACAACACAGATGTCCTTCAGTAGATGAATGGTTAACAAACGGTGGTCCGTCCGTACCATGGAGTGCAACTCAGCAATAAAAAGGAATGAGCTATTGACACACATGACAACTTGGATGTATGGCCAGGGAATTATGCTGAGTGGAATAGATTCGTGGTTGCCAGAGGTTAGGGCGTATTGGGAGTGGGAGGGAAGTGAGTGTGGCTATAGAAGGGGAGCACGAGGGATCCCTGTGATGGGGGCCATGTTTGCTGTCTTCACTGTGTCAATGTCAAGATCCTGGTTGTGACTTTGTATTGTAGTCTTCCAAGATGTTACCACTGGAGGAAACTGGGTACACAGTTTCTGTGTTATTTATTTATTTATTTTTCACTGCATGTGACTCTAGAATGATCTCAACATAGCTTAATTAAGAAAAGGAAAACGTACCTGGCATCCCAATTCCATTGTACCTTAGCTTTGCTACTGTCTAGCATGGACCTTACTCGGTGGTCAACATGGGTTATTCACGGTATCCAAGACACGTGTATGCTTTCCTCTCATTGTGCCTTGCGCTAGGTGGTTTTGTGTACCTGCAATTTTGTTCCCCATGTTTCATATCCTTTAAGGCTCAGCTTGGGTGCCACCCTCTCCCGCTTTCCCAGATCGTCCTGGTCTGAGTGATCTTGTTCACTTATGTTTACTCCTCATTGTATTTCAACCACTAATATATAGCCTTGTGTTATAAATATTTATCTAGTTCATTGGAAGCATAAGACCACAGAAAAATACAGGGACCTTCAAGATTATCATACTGTCAGCAAACAAACAGACAAAACCAGTGCCATGGAGTGGACTTTGACTCATTATGGCCCTATGTGTCAGAGTCCAGCTGTGCTCCCCAGTTTTCAGTGGCCTTTCAGACGCAAATTGCCAGGCCGTCTTCAGAGGTGCCTCTAGGTGGATCTGAACTGCTCATCTTTTGGTTAGTAGTAGAATGCTCCCTATCATATAGCCAACAAATATTCATTGAACACCTACTGTGTACAACTTCTGTGAATGGTCATGGAAATTTGTCAATGAGTAAGACAGATAGGATCTTTGACCTTGCATAAACTTGCATTATAAAGAAATAACTTTCTGTTATGTGGAAGGAATATAGGAAAGGTACTGCTGATGAAAGAGCACCATATTGGATGATGGCATTTAGGAAGAAAAATGGAAGTCAGATTGAAATGTAAGCATGAGGTCTGTCATGGCAGATGGTGCATGCTAATTGGCCATTCACTTCCAGAATGGAATGTATCCTAGCCCCTTCGAGTTCGATTTAAGTCTTTATGTGCTCACAGTTCTGTATGAAGAAGTATAAAGGTGGACTCACAATGGGGCGTGGGTAAGGGCTGTCCCTAATTCCTCTTGGAAATTGTCTTGCTTGTCCCCATCTTACCCTTCTCATTTTAGCTCCACGAGGTCAGAGCCTTGTGGGTCTTGCTCAGCAATCAGAGTAGGCCTGCACGTACGTAGCAGGTACTCAAAACATAGTTAGTGACTGAATAAATAAATGAAATGGGAGAAGGGCTTCTCTGGGCACTGTTCTATTCCCAACCGGTCAGGACACTGCAAGTGTCTGACTGCGCCCTTCCTGTTGCTGTTACGGGGTGCCATGGAGTCCA
The DNA here is from genome assembly GCF_000298275.1 of Orycteropus afer afer. Classification (NCBI taxonomy): domain Eukaryota; kingdom Metazoa; phylum Chordata; class Mammalia; order Tubulidentata; family Orycteropodidae; genus Orycteropus; species Orycteropus afer. The sequence goes on from NW_006922164.1 coordinate 665,993, forward strand.
TTCTGACTCTAAGCCACTCCATATGAGAGCACCCCACAGAGTTTCTGTGGCTGTCAGTCGTTACAGGAGCAGATTGCCAGGTCTTTCTCCCATGATGCCACCGGATGGGTTAGAACCTCTGACCTTTCAGTTAACAGCCAAGTGCTTGACCAGTGCACCATCAGGGCTCCCCCATGAGGTACTTCTCTTTAATGTCTGAGTAGAGTATTCTAACTGGATTCCTTGCAGACACAACAAAGACGTTCCTGGAATGACATGCACTCATACCACCAAATGCACTGCATACAGTCTAGTAACAGTTTGGCATAGTGCCTAAGGCATTTGACTGCTAACCAGAAGGCTGG
>NW_006922164.1:668210-669491 GCF_000298275.1 Orycteropus afer afer
AAAGGATACAACCCTGACGCACTCCCTTCCTGATTTTAAACCATGTAGTGTCCCCTTGTTCCGTGGAATAGTAGCTGGCATATATTTGTTGTCTTTCTGAAATTCCCTTCCTGTTGGGAAGCTAAGTGAGAAGTTGTGACTTCAGCAGAATGACTGAAACTGACTAATGCTCTGCTGTGGGCGGCGTTTTGAGGACTTTCGGGCTTTAAGCAGGGTCCCCGGACGGTGCTAACTGAAAGGTTGGAGGTTTGAGTCCACCCAGAGTCACCTTGGAAGAAAGGCTTGGCCATCTACTTAAAAAGCCACTGAAAACCCTGTGGTGCACAGTTCTCTGCCATTGCCATGAGTCAGAGTTGCCTTGACGGCAACCAGTTTACTGGTGTTTTAGACTGTGGGCTGTGAGCCGCCAGCTGCTAGGAGGGTGTCCCTCCATTATTCAAATGACTTCTTCCAGGGTAGTCTTTTCTGTCTCTGTGAGTAAACATTCTCACTTTCAAGACAACCACTGTCTATTAAGAGCTAGCTTAATGTGTGGGGAAGATTTTAATGAAAGCATTAAATTTAGTATGTGTTCCTGTCCTGTGAAATTGATACTAAAACCTTAGGGACTTTCCCAGAGTTCTGTGGCCAGAAAGTGGTCGATACAGGACTCGACCCATGGTTTCTGGCCCTCAGCTCAACTAAATGTCAATTTTCTTAAGAGTTGAAGAGGGAAAGAGGGGAACCACGGTGTTCACAATTTACAAATGCAAACATGGTGAGCAATGCCTTCCAGTCACCTCATTTGGGAAACTGAGGCCCAAAGATTTCCCCAAGTCGATCCAACATGGTAATGGGAAAACAGTGTCTAGGACGTGTTGTCTAATAGGACTATAATGCAGACCACAGACACGGGTCACGTGTAATTTTAATTTCTCAAGGAACCCATTACAAAAGTGAAAAAGAAACAGGTGACATTAATTTGAATAATACATGTAATCTACCCAGTACACCACAATTATGATCATTCACCATGTAGTTAATATAAAAATTCTTTGTAGATATTTTCCATTCTTTTTTCCATACTAAACTCTTGGGAATCGGGAATACTCAGTGGCTGCCACATGAAGAAAATGAAGGATTAAAGTCAATTGTTTAAGATTTGTTTTTTGCGTGTCTGGGAGGGACGTTGTTGTTGTTGCTGTTATGTGCCCTTGAGTTGGACCTGACTCATAGCGACCCCTCCTTGGGTTTTCAAGGCAATATCACTACGGAAGTAGATTGCCCAACCTTCCTTCTGAG
>NW_006922164.1:669725-682415 GCF_000298275.1 Orycteropus afer afer
GATTGTCCCATCTTCCTTCCAAGGAGTGGCTGGTGAGTTTGAACCGCCAGCCTTCTGGTTAGCAGTTAAGTGCCTTGGGCACTGTGTTACCAGAGCTCCCTAAATTTTTGTATAATTTGTTACACAGCAACAGAAAACATATCATGGTTCAGGCACCAGTCGTAGCCACCAGGACTCCCTCACAGCACCTTGCCCTTTTGCCTGACTAAAGTAATGCCTGTGCCACAGCGTTGTTGCATGCCGTCAATTCCAACTCATAGCGACTCCATGTGACAGAGTGGAACAGCCCCTTAGAGTTTTCTGGGCTGTGAATTATAGGAGCAGCTTGCTAGGTCTTTCACCTGTGGAGCCACTGGGTGGGTTCAAACAGCCAACCTTCTGATAGCAGCTGAGTGCTGAACTGTTGCACCATCTGGGCTTCTTTGTACTATAGTAGTGCCCATATACTATTTTCCCATTTGGGGCATGAATATGTACTTTTCAGTACTTAGTCAGTACTTCATAAGTACTTAATTATTTTCAGTACCTGTTCATTTGGAAAAATCAGAAAAGGTGTGAAAATTAACAGAAAAGAGGTGAGATAATATTAAAAAATGTAATTGAAATAAAAAATGTAATTGAATTTTAGAAGCAGAGAACCCCAGCCCTGGGGAGTTTTCAGGAGACAGACATGTCTGTACTGAGTTTTTCAGAGGGTGGGGCAGGGTCACCATCTTCTCGTGCTGTTGGCAGCCATGGGAGCTGCTGGGATGGGGTGTGTAACTTTCCAAGGTGGACTCTCTTTCCTTCTCACTTAGGCAACTTTAGAGCCTTGCCCAGAAACCAAAATGGAGGCATATACGCATAATGTGAGAGATGAGTGTTTTTTTCTCTTCGAACAGTGAGGGATTTGCTGGGACGTGTACAAGTACACTTCAGAGAGGTGGTGGGTTTGGTTTCAGACCACTGCAATAAAGCAAATATTGCAGTGAAGTGAGTCACTTGAATGTTTTGGTTTCCCAGTGCCTATAAAACTTATGTTGACGCTGTACTACACAATGGAATACTATGCAGCCCTAAACAATAACGTAGAATCTGTAAAACACCACATAACATGGATGAACTTGGCGGACATTGTGCTGAGTGACATAAGTCAATGACAGAAGGACAAATATTGTATTCGTTCATTATTGTAAAAAGTTAAGGAAAGGTTTATAAATGGAAGGAAACTTTGTTGGTTACCAAGGGTGCGAGGGGAGGGGAGGAAACACTGCTAGATAGGGTAGAGACAAGTATTGATTTGGGTGAAGGGAAGGGCAATGCACCAAATGTGAGTGAACAACACAGTGACATTGAGGAAGAGGAAGACATAGAGAGGTACATGGAAGATAGAGATAACAAAGATGAACCCTTTTGCATATATAGTACTGCATTGTGAGTGATGATGGCAAACATTGCTTTACATACAGATGGATAGATAGGTGGACAGGCTGAACGATTAGGTATATCTAGGCGGGGGTGGTGGTGTGTGTGCTCATGGCCATGTATAGGGCTGGCAGACGATGTTTCTACAAGCGTATTTGTATGTTCTGTAAGAATGTCCAGGTACATAGTAGAGCTGACAAGGGACAAGGTTGTGGTGACTTCTTGGCCACAGCCAGCTACCCAGAGGGAGCAAGTAGTTGGACCTGTGGGCTCAGGACCATGGTCCCAGGGAACATCAAGCTCAATTGGTATAACATACTACAGAAAAATACTGTTCCACATCCTACTTTGGTGACTAGCGACTGAGATCTTAAAAGCTTGCAGGTGGGCATCTGGATACAGCAGTGGCCCTTCTCATCTAGAGCAAGGAGGAATGAGGAAAGCCAGGGACTCATGGAGACAGTTGGTCCAAGGGACCATGGGACTAGAGGAGCTGGATGGTGCCCAGCTAGCACTGTCAAACACTCAGAGGGATATCGGTGTGGGGGATCCTGGATAGAGTGGGAGAACAATGTGGAACAAAACTCAAAATTATACATATAAAAAAAGACCAGGCTTGCTGGTCTGATAGGGCGTGGGGAAACTCCTGAGACTATAGGCCTTAACTGCCGTTCAGGTCTGAATTGAACTCCTGTGGCTTCCAGCCAAATAAAAGACCAGCATATGGGCTGAACACATCAGGTATATTTACTTCTTGGAGAAATCAATCATGGGAGAACAGAAGGGCAGTATATGCACAGGGAGACAGCTCAGGGGGCCAGAGGTGCATGAGAGGGAAGGACACAGGGAAGAGAGAACTATGGGGAGGAAGTGTGAAGAGAGCTGTTCCATCATGGGAAATTGCAGTCAGTGTCATGAGATGAAATGTGTGTGAACTGCTGTATGGAAAATGAAATTGCTCTGTAAACTTTCACCCAAATCACAATAAAAATTACAAAGAGAAAGTTACATTGACATTGTACTGTAGTCTATGAAGTGTGCAATAGCATGAAGAAAACGTTTGAAATATTGTGAGAATCACCAGAATGGGACTAAGAGACATGAAGGAGCACATGCTGTTGGAAACATGGTGCCGATAGATCGGCTTGACACAGGGTTGCCACAAACCTTCCATTTGTCACAACATCTGTGATGCCCAATAAAGTAAAGTGCAATAAAACGAGGTGTGCCTGTAGAGTGGTGAGCGGGGTTGAGTGATTCGGCTCTGGGCCTGCAGCCTGGACTCAGCCTGGCTCCCTGCAGCGTGGGTGCTGACCGAGATCCGTCCTGAGTCTGCTTGCTCCTGACGGGGTGCAGCCAGGTGTTCCTGCGGGGCTTGTTGTTAGCTGCTGTGGAGTTGGCCTCGGCTCACAGTGACCCCACGCACAATGGAAATCAATGCTGCTCGGTCCTGTGCCGTCCCCATGATTGGTACTGATCAGACCTTTGTCATCATAGGGTTTTTATTGGCTAATTTTTGGATGTAGATCACCAGGTCTTTCTTGTTAGTCTGTCATAGTCTGGAGGCTCTGACGAAACCTATTTGGCATCCTAATGGCATTCAGGCCTCTGCTAACAGACAGGTAGTGCGTGAGATACCTTGGCTGGGATTCGAACCTTGGTGTCCTGCATGGTAGGTGAGAAATTATCTGTGAGCCACTAGTACCTCACTCTTGTGAGGGTTAAATGAGAAAACTCACTTACGCTTCCTCCATTCCGTTCTGGTTTTTTTTTTTTTTTGGTGTGTGTGTGACTGTCATGTAGGATAAATTTCATATTGCTTCCAACATAAATGTGACATTAAGGGACAGGGCCAGCAGCACACGTTGCAATGCAAATAGAAAGTGTTCACACTGAGTCTGACAAACTTCAATGGATGTTTAACCTGATTCAGTCACAATGAGTAAGCTGCTGTGTTAGCTTAATATGGTTAAAATATAGCAATGGAGTCATTTAATACACAAATATGACTCCAAATTTTTACCTTGTACAATTACAACAAAGTTTCTAGCCATTGTAATTATCTGATTATGGCTAAAATAGCATGAGTTGTTCCTGGTGAAGACGAGGCAAACATGAAATGTAATCTCTCCTTTCATCTGCGTATCACGGGTTGTTAATGAGTTTCCTACAATCCTAATACCACGTTCTTCATATAGTCCAGCTTCTCGGGTATTTGCTCAGCATACAGATTGAATGAGTATGGGGAAAGCAGAGAACCCCGACACACTCCCTTCCTGATTTTAAACCATGCAGTGTCCCCTTGTTCTGTTCAAATGACTGCCTCTTGGTCTATGTACAGGTTCCTCATGGGCACAATTAAGTGTTCTGGAATTTCCATTCTTCTCAATGTTATCCATAATTTGTTATGATTCACACAGTCAAATGCTTTTACACAGTCAATGAAACACAGGTAAACATCTTTCTTGTATTCTTTGTATTCAGCCAAGATCCATCTGACATCAGCAATGCTATCCCTTTTTCTGTGTCCTCTTTTGAATCCGGCTCGAATTTCTGGCAGTTACTTGTCAATCTGCTGCTACAACCATTTTTTAATTATCTTTAGCATAACTTTACTCATGTATGATATTGTGACATTGTTTGATATTTTCTGCATCCTGTTGGAGCACCTTTCTTTGGTATGGGCACAATTTACACAAGAGCACAGACTTGACAAGAGAAGAGTAAGGAAATGAGGGTTTGATCCCACCACTGGCCCAGAAGTGAGCGAGTCTGCAAATGAGGACAGGTTAGGGGTGGTGGCAGGATATAAACGGGGGTGCTCTCTTCGGCCCTTCCCACTCTCACCCACACTTGGGCCAGACGTCCCTGGGCATCTGCCTACCTGCCACTAGGCCCTAAAAAAATCAGAACAAGCCCAAACCAGTTGCTGTTAAGCCACCTCCGACCCATGGCAACCCAGGTGTGTCGAAATACAACTGTGCTCCGGGGGGCTGTCGGTGGCTGACTTTTGGAAGTAGATCACCAGGCCTTTCCTCTGAGATGCCTCTGGGCAGACTCGAGCCTCCAGCCTTCCAGTTCACAGCCTGTGACGTTCACCTTTGCATTGCTCAGGTTCTGGTGTAAAGTGCAGAGAGGTGGAGGAGAGAGGAGGTCACCATTTACCTCACTCTGAGTGGGTCCAGTTTTATCTTCGTATTGTTTCACGTTCTGTTGTGCACAATTTTTGCCCTTAGCTCTGGGAGGGTGGAACTTGCCCATTCTGTCCAGGACTATGCCGTGGAATCCAAGAAGTTTGGCTTATAGGCTCATTGATGATCGTGTTAGTGGAAGATGAATACGTGGAAACACAGTGGCCATGGCTGTCCTCTGACTTGGTCTCCAGTTCTGGAACCTTCGTTGGGGTTAACAGGAGTTCTTGGTGCTGGCAGACCTGAGGGCAGGTGATCATTGGTACAAGAGAAAATATGAATGTCTCTCCAGAGCCCAAAGACTTTCAGTTCCTGCACTCTAAGGAGGAAGGGCCCCTGCAGTTCACAACCTTGGAGGCCAAATCCAGTCTCTTGCTTTAGAATGTTGCCCTTCAGCCCACAGTCTTAAATCATCACGTCTTCCTCAAGGGATAGCTTTAGCAAAGGTTTCTCGCTCTCCAGTTTCTTTGTCTTAAAGAACCAACTCCAGACTCACTGCTATCGGGTTCAGTTCTACTCCTAGTGACCCCTATTGGGTTTCTGAGGTTGTAAATCTTTATGGAAGTAGATTGCCCTGTCTTCCTTCTGTGGAGCAGCTGGTGGGTTTGAACCGCCAACCTTCTGTTTAGCAGTCAAATGCATTAGGCACTGCACCACCACAGCTCTTTTTCTTTGTCTTGGGAAGAGAGAATTTGCTGCATTAATATGTATGGGTACATATGGGAGTGTGTGTGAATGCATATGTGTGCATGTATGTGTATATGTCTGCATGAATATGCATGAATGTGTGTATCGTGTGTACTGTGCATATGTGTACATACATATATGTGAATGAGAGCATTTGTGTATGTGTCTGCATGTTTACGCGCATGTGTGTAAGTGTATGTACGTTTACACTTTTATGTGTGTGGATGTATGTTTACATGTTTGTGGGCACTATGGCTTGAATTGTGTCCCCCCAAAATAAATGTTATAAATCCTATTCCCTGTAGTGGTTATAATAAAGAGCTCTGGCAGTATAGAGGGTAAAGCATTTTGCTGCCAACCAGAAGGCCGGTGGTTCAAACCCACCAGCTGCTATGAGGAAGGAAGATGAGACAACCCATATCCTTAAAGATTTACAGCCTTGAAAACTCAGTGGGGGTTTCTAAAAGTCAGAATCAACTTGATGGCAGTGGGTTTGATTTTGGTTTTGGTACTGGTTATAATCCCATTTGGAAATCAGTTTTGTTATGCTGATGAGACAGTGGGAGTTCTGGTGGTGTAGTGCCTAAGGCATTTATCTGCTAACCAGAAGGCTGGTGGTTCAAACCTACCAGCCACTCCTCAGAAGGAAGACTGGGCAATCGACTTCCGTAGAGACCCCGCCTTGGACATCCAAGGAGAGATCGCTATGAGTGGAATTGACTTGGCGGCAGTGAGTTTGGTTTTTTTGGGTTTAATGAGACAGTGTTGGGTGTGTCCTAAGACAATCTCTTTTGAGATATAAAAGAGATTAAACAAGCAAATGCCACAAGAAGATCTCCCGGGAACACGAGAGACAAAGACCTTCCCCCAGAGCCAATAGGGAGAGGAAGCCTTCCCCTAGAGGTGGCGCCCTGAATTCAGACTTCTAGTCGCCTGACCCGTGACAAAATCAATTTGTTAAATTGTTACATCCACTTGTAGTATTTCCATTACAGCAGTAGTAGATAAATAAGATAGTGGGCATGTGTGTATGTGTGTGCATATATACATATGTGTATGTTGTTTGTGCATTCATCTTTGTAGCTGTGCGTACATAGGTGTGCACGTTTGCAGATATGCATTTATGTGTGCACACGTGTATGTGTGGACATAATGTACATGCATGCATACACGTGTATGCCACGTGAGTGTATGTGTACATGCATGTCAGTGTGTGCATGTGTATATATAGTTATTTATTGCCTCTGCCCTGTGGTATCCTCTCTCTTCTGTCTTGCCCCACTACTGATCGTGCTAATGTTTGTGTGCAATCAATCAGCAATGATTTGGAGGCTCTGCTGAATGAGCGGCTTGAGAGGAGCACGCTGGTTATGGAATGGAGAGGTTCTTCCTGCAGCAGTCAGCACTGGTGGGAGGTACCAGAGAACTGCACCTGGGTGGTGTGGACTGCACTCCCGGGAGCAGACTATGGGGCTGTGACAACAGCCCTGTGCATCCTCCTCCTCCATGTAGCATGCTGGCTGCCTGCATCAGTGTTCCCAAAAATGTCCTGCGGCTCCGGTGAAGGGCTGGAGCTTCAGGGCCTGAGACGGCACTGGCCCTTGTGTGTGTTCGTTTGGGATGGGAGTTTCCGATGACTATGTGAGAGCTGGACAATGAATAAGGGAGACCGAATAAGAGTTCATGCTTTAGAGTTGTGGTGCTGGCGAAGAATGCTGAAAGTACCGTGGGCTGCTAAAGGAACTAACCAATCTGTCCTGGAGGAAGTGCAGCCAGAATATTCCTTGGCAGCGAGAATGGCCAGACTTCGTCTCACCTACTTTGGTCATGGTGTCAGAAGGGACTATTCCTTGGAGAAGGATGTCATGCTTGGTAAGGTGGAGGGTCAATGAAAGAGGGGAAGGCCCTCAATGAGATGGATTGACATGGTGGCTGCGACGATGGGCTCAAGTATAGCAAGGATCATGGAGCTGGTGGGAGATTGGGTAGTGTTTCCTTCTGCTGTGCATGGGGTCACTATGAGTCGGAGACTACTTGATGGCACCTAACAACAACAACAGCAACAACAATTTAGATTGAGTGAGCAGAGTCCCATTGGAGCAGTGGATAGAAAACATCACTTCAGTGAGCCTGTTAACCCAACTGACTCTTGGATGCACTTTTTTCCCTCCCCTTCCTTTTCCCCCTTTGCTCTCTCTTTCTTTTCCTTTAAAAAATAATTCAAATGGTTTTACCATCATGTTCTTTGTAGGCAACCATGACATAATGAGGTGAAAACCTCACCCGATACTCGCACTGCTGTCTAACTACACTTTCCTGTGCAAGTAACATTTACTCTGTAAGATTTCCTTATATTTCTTCTCTTGTTTTCCTTTTTTTCAAAATAACTAAGTTTTTGTCTTAGTTCTCTAGTGCTGCTATAACAGAAATAGCACAAGTGGGTGGCTCTAATGAACAGATGTTTATTTTCTCCTAGTTTCAGAGGCCAGAAGTCCCAGGGCTCTAGAGGAAGGCTGTCTGGGTCTGCTCTGAGTGAGGGTCCTTGTCTTACCTTCTCTAGAGCTCTTGGCTTTCCTTGGCAATCTCCATGTGGGGTCTGTCTGTCTTTCCCCCATTGGTGCTTGCTTCTCTCTGCCTGATCTGCCCTTTTTAGATCTCGGAAATGAGCAGGTATAAGGAAGGCATTACCCTGCCCTGATATGGCATTGTGAACATAGCAAAGAAAGCCCTATTCCCAAATGAGATTACATCCACAGGTATATTGCTTAGGATCCTAACACATGGTTTTTGGAGACACAATCCAATCCATGACAATCTTCTTCTAAAACTTAAAAATGTCATATCCTGGCCACTTCCACTTAGTGTGAGCTGGACCACAGAGACTCCAGGGACAGATCTGGCTGAGCAAAAGTCCCTGAAAGCAACGGGGAGGCTAGACTTGGAGGCTTTGATCATAAGTTACTGATGTTGATTTACTTAAGTGCGGTGCAGTGAATTACTTAATATGGCCCTTCCAGCCATAGTCTTTGTAACTGCCACCAAATGGCTGGATGAGACTATGCAAATGAGGTCCTTGTGGCCCACCAAGAGGATTGGATAGCTTGCTAATAATGTCAGTAAAGTGATTGGTCAGGTTTGCCATCCTCTACGCTTAGAATGAGCCATCTCAGAGGCAGAAATGGAGGACAGCTACCACCAAGAAGAAGACATGGGAGCAGAGCATGTCTTTTGGAGCCAGGGTCCCTGTGTTGGGAGCCTCTTAGACCCAGGTGACAGAGCAAAGATGGTGAGAGTTGTGGAGAAGCGGCAGCAGCTGAACAGTGACAGCAGAGGCAGTGGAACCAGGAGGCCGGCAGGAGACTGCATGGGGGGCTTCCCGGCCCACAGGATGGGAGAGCTGGCAGGAGGCTTGCATGTGGAGTGGGGTGCCTTTGGGCACTCGACAGAGCTAGGCTCCCCAGTCTATGGAGCAAGAGAGCTGAGCGCCTTTGGCCTGAGGCTTACTGGCAGCATGAGGTGCCTCCAAGCACTTATTGGTCCTGACTGAACAACTGTGTCCTGATCCTGAATTGTAACCTGTTACTTGCCTAATAAACTCCGTAATTGTGAGTATGGTCTTTTAGTTCTGTGTGGCCATTGCAACGAATTACTGAACCCAGGAGAGAAGTAGAGAGTCCCTTGGGAGGGACAGTTGATGTCAGAATTGGTGAGAAGGTTGGAAGGCAGAGGCATGTCTGACCTCTGCCTCATAGGAATCAGCCTTGGGCGGTTGATATTGTTGCTGATCCTCTGTCCGCCTTGTAAAGTTAGAGTAGGTCAGATGCTTCTGCGCCATTTTTACGTGTAGTCCATTTTGTTCTATCAGTTATGTTATGGTTGTTAGCTGCCTGAGCGGGTCCCGACTCCTTGTGAGCCCCAGCACAACAAGCAAAATGCCGCTAGGTCCTGTGCCATCCCCATGATCAGATGCGGGTCAGACCATTGTGACGAATAGGGACTTCCCAGGCTCATTGACAGAAGCAGGTCGCCAGGTCTGGTGGATTTCATCATAGAAAGCGACTTCATTCCTAGAGCATCTCAAAGAGTGCCACAGTGGGAGAACATGGTTTTAGTTGTGGTTCCCTCCCAGCTGAGACTTAAGAAAACAAAAAAACAATTTCACACAGTACTATTAGCAAACACATGTCCCAGAAGCCCTGACATCATGCCTTTTGATTGCATTATCACCTCTGTTTTGTTGACTTAGTTGCAGAAAGAATTTTGCTGTACAAAGAAGGGGAAATTATTTCACACTTGCTTTGATCCGAAATCTGTTGAGGTGGTTAAACTGCTCAGTATATTCAAATGTGGTTAGCACTTTGAACAGGAGAAAAAGACGATCAAATTCTCAGCACAGATCAGGAGGCTTACGGCTATTTCCGGATGGGTTTAAAGGTAGTTTAAATTTAAGAAAGTCATGTCCATTGGTCATTATCTTAGCAATATCTGATGTCATTTCTCTTCTGTGCCATCTCACCTCTAGATTATGTAAAGCCAAAATAAAATCATCCTGACAATCTTTGGTGCCATTAATTTATTGCCATGAGTTAAGGATCCCTGGTGGCACAGTGGTTAAAGCATTTAGCTGCTAACCAAAAGGTCTGTGGTTCTAACCCACTGGCGGCTCTGTGGGAGAAGGATGAGGCAGTCTGATTCTATAAAGATCACAGCTTTGGAAACACTATGGGGCAGTTCTGCTCTGTCCTATAGGGTTGCCATGAGTTGGAGTCGACTCAACAGCCAACAGAGTTTGGTATGAGTTAACTTGGATGGGGAGCTCTGATGGCGTAGTGCTTAAGGCACTTGACTGTTAACCAGAAGGCTGGCTGTTCAAACCCACCAGACACTCCTCAGAAGGAAGATTGGGTGATCTATTTCTGTAGTGATACAGCTTTGGAAACCTAAGGAGGGGTCGCTATGAGTCGGCTCTGACTCGGTGGCAGTGAGTTTAGTTTTGGTTTTGGTAAGTTGGATGAGGATCTTGGCTAAATGATAAAATACTGGCTCTTTGTTTTAGCTGAAGACAGTTTGGTGATGGTTTGTCTTGCTTCTGGTTTCTGGTTGTGGGTAGCTAATGTTGCCCTCATCATCTGCCCTCCACGAAAAGGAGTGGCTCTTTAGAATAGAATTTGTAGTTTCACATGGTAGGGATTATCCAGTACCGAATAAAGAAAGCAATCATTTTTGATGTGCTTTGCAACTTGGAGGATGATATTTAGTCACTATATCAACCACTTGCCCATTGGTGTCTGGCGTTATGGAAGCTTGTGAAGGCCAAACTTAATTGGTGATAAGCCAAATACAAATCATGTCTGCAGAAGCAAAAATGACCCACATTTATGAAAATCATGTGACGTCACCTGGTAGTTGTTGTTAGGTGCCATCGGGTTGGCTCTGACTCATGGCAACCCATGCACAATGGAACGAAACTCTGCCAGTCCTTTGCCACCCTTATGATCAGGTGCACATTGGTTCCTTGTGCTCCATAGGATTTGCATTGGCTGATTTCAGAAGTAGATCACCAGGCCTTTCTTCGTAGTCCATCTTAGTCTGGAAGCTCCACCTACCTGCTCAGCACTGTAGCAACATGCAAACCTCCCCTGACAGCCAGGTGGTGGCTGAGCATGAAGTGCCTTGGCTGGGAATCCAGTCTAAGTCTCCCACGTGGAAGGCGAGAATTCTGCCACAGAGCCAACCCCCAGTGCACACAGTCAGCTGGTAGTAGTTGTTACTTTCAGAAGGCAACAAAAGCTGTTCCTCTGCTGGACTGGAGGGCAAGTATGCAGCTGTTGGGTATGGCAGGGCCTGGTGGGGCCGAGTAGTCTTGGACAGACATAGCTGGCCTGGAGGTGGGCAGTAAATGATAGGCCAGCAGAAAGAAGCCCTGCTGGCCAGCCTGAACGGGTCTGCTGGCTCGTACATTTCAAGGCACCCTTGTTGTGGGTTAAAATCAGGTAAGGAAAAAAGATGATAGATTGCAGTATTTGACACAGGTATGAGAAAGTGTTCGTAGTTTCAATTTGTTGCAGGATTGATCAGTGCAATGATGTTTTAGATAAGAGTGACACAGTGGTAGAATTCCTGCCTCCCGTACAGACTTGGTTCGATTCCCGGCCAGTGCAGCTCATGTGCAGCCAACGCCTGTCTGTCGGTGGAAGCTTGCATGTTGCTATGATGCTGAACTGGTTTCCATGGACCTTCCACACTAAGACAGACTGTGAAAAAGGCCTGGAGATCTACTTCTGAGAATCGGTCAATGAAAACCATAAGGGGCACAATGGAACACGGCCTGATTCACAGCCAGTCGTGGATATGGTACAGTCCCAGGCAGTATTTCATTCCATTGTGCATGGGGTCAGTGTGGATTGGAGTTGACTTGGTACCCGGCGACAACAACAACCACCACACAAACAGTTGCTGTTGAGTCAGTTTCAACTCATGGTGACCCTATATGTGCCTAGTAGGACTGTACTCCATAGTTTCCAAGGTTGTGACCTTTTGGAAGCAGATCACCAGGCTTTTCTTTGGAGGCCCCTTTGGGTGGGTTTGACCCTCCAGCCTTTCAGTTAGTAGTATAGTGCTCTTTGCTTCACCCGCAGACACCATAACAGCAATAATAGATAAGAATGAATGAGTCACAAAGTTGAGATCAGGAGTTAAAGTGTGGATCTGATGAAAATGGAAGTGTTTAAGTGGATATATTATACTAGTTTCCTAGGGCTGCTGTGACAAAATACTACAAACTGGGTGGCTTCTAAGAACAGAAGTTCCTTATTTATTTATTTTATCTTTGCAGTGTTCCCTCTCCTCACACCCCTGGTAACCAACAAAGAAAGTTTCCTTCCATATATAAACCTTTCCTTGACTTTTTACAATAATGAGCTAATACAAGATTTGTCCTTCTGTGATTGACTTACTTCACTCAGCATAACGTCTTTCAAGTTCATCCATGTTATGTGGTGTTTTGCTAGATTCTACATTATTCTTTAGTGTCGCATATTATTCCATTGTGTATCATAGTTTGGTTATCCATTCTTCTGTTGATGTGCACCTAGGTTGTTTCCATCTTTCTGCTATTGTAAATAGTGCTGCGATGAACATGGGTGTGCATATATCTGTCTTGTCCTGGCTCTCACTTCGTTAGGATATGTACCTAGCAATGGGATTGCTGGATCAAATGGTATTTCTGATTCTAACTTTTTAAGGAATCGCCATACTGCTTTCCATAGTGGTTGTATCATTTTACAGTTCCACCAGCAGTGTATGAGGGTCCCAATCTCTCCGCATCCTTGTCAGCGTTTGTCATTTTCTGACTTGTTGAACTTTGCTATTAGTGCTGGGGCAAGATGGTATCTCATTGTTGTTTTGA
>NW_006922164.1:682515-689595 GCF_000298275.1 Orycteropus afer afer
TGTATCATTTGACAAGCCCACCAACAATGTATGGCAGTCCCAATCTCTCCACATCCTCACCAGCATTTGTCATTTTCTGACTTGTTGAACTTTGCCACTAGTGCTGGAGCCAGGTGGTATCTCATTGTTGTTATGATTTGCATCTCTCTTATGGCTAATGATCGTGAACGTTTTTTCATGTGTTTGTTGGCTGCCTGAATATCCTCTTTGGTGAAGTATCTATTCATATCTTCTGCCCATTTTTAAAATTTCATTGTTTACCTTTTTGTTGTTGAGGTGTTGGAGTTTTCTATAAATTTTGGACATAAGTCCCTTGTCAGATATGTCGTTGCCGAGTATTTTTTCCCAATCCGTAGGTTTTCTTTTGATTCTTTTGGAGAAGTCCTTGGAAGCACATAAAAATTAAATTTTTAGAAGGTCCCATTCATCTAGTTTACCCTGTGCTGTTTGTGCATTTTAGGTTATGCTTGATAGTCTATCTATCCCATAAGTTTAAAAAACCCCACCAAACTCACTGCTGTTGAGTCAGATCTGACTCATAGCGACCCCTCCTTGGGTTTCCAAGGCGGTATCACTATGGAAGTAGATTGCCAAAGCTTCCTTCTGAGGAGTGGCTGGTGGGTTTGAACCACCAGCCTTCTGGTTAGCAGTCAAATGCCTTAGGCACTACACTAGCAGAGCTCTTATCCCATAAATTGTTGTTGTTATGTGCCGTCCCATAAATCAGGGCCTCTAAATTTGCCCTTAGTTTTTCCTTGAGGAACTCTATAGTTTTAGGTTTCACATGTAAGTCTTTGATCCATCTGGAGTTAGTTTTTGTGTATGGTGTTAGGAACGGATCTTGTTTCATTTTTCTGCAAATGGATATCCAGTTTTGCCAGCACCATTTGTTAAAGAGACCATCTCTTCCCTATTGAATGGATTTCAGCCCTTTGTAAATAATCAGCTGACCATAGGTCGACGGATCTATTTATGGGTTCTTAATTCTGTTCCATTGGTCTATGTATCTGTCACTGTACTAGTACGAGGCTGTTTTGACTATTGTGGCTGTATAGTAGGTTCTGAGATCTGGGAGTGTGAGACCTACTTTGTTCTTATTCTTCAATAGTGCTGCTTCTCTGAGGGCTCTTTGCTTTCCATATAAAATTAGTGATAGGTTTTTCCATATTCTTAAAGAATGTTGACGGGATCTGGATTGAGATTGCATTGAATTGTGTAGATTGCTTTGTGTTGACATTTTCACAATGTTCAATATTCCTATCCATGAGCATGGTATGTTCTTCCATTTATGTAGATCTCTTACAAAAGTAGCTTTTTGTAGTTTTCTTTGTACAGGTCTTTTGCGTCCCTAGTGAGATAGAATCCCAAGTATTTTATTTTATTTTTTGGAAGCTATTGTAAATGCACTCCTCGGAAGGAAGGTTGAGCAGTCTCCTTTCGTAATGATACTGCCTCAGAAACCCAAGGAGGGGTCGCTATGAGTCAGTTCCGACTTGATGGCAGTGTGTGTGAGAGAGATCATAAATGGTATTGATTTCCTTATTTTCTTTTCAGCAATCTCTTTGCTGGTGTAGAAGAATCCAACTGATTTTTGTATGTTTATCTTGTATCCTGCAACTATGTTGAATCTCTCAATTAGTTCCAGTATTTTATTTATTTTTTATTTTTTGCTGAGTCACTTGGGTTTTCTATGTATAGAAAACAAATATCATCAACAAACAGGGATAGTTTTATTCCTTCCTTACCAATTTGGATGCCTTTGATTTCCTTTTCTATAAGAACAAACAAACCAAAAAATTAAACTCACGGCCGTCAAGTCGGTCCTGACTCATAGTGAGCCTTCCCTGGGTTTCCAAAGTGGTGTCTCTATGGAAGTAGATTACCCAGTCTTCCTTCCGAGGAATGGTTGGTGGGTGTGAACCACCAGCCTTCTGGTTAACAGTCAAATGCCTTAGGCAGTATGCCACCAACAGAAGTTTCTTATCTCAGTGTTCTCAAGGCTGGGAGTCTGAGATCAGGGTGTTGGCCATGTTGATTCCTTCTGAGGCTTGAGACTTGGGGGGAGTTTCTGGTGGCTCCTTGTGTTCCTTGCCTTGTGTTGTATCATAACTATAATCCCATGACATCCATCCTGTGTCTCCTTATTGCTGGGATTCTTTTCCTTTATAAGGACATCAGTCATACAAGATTAGGGCCTGGTAGCATAGTGCCTAAGGCACTTGACTGCTAACCAGAAGGCTGGCGGTTCAAACCCACCAGCCACTCCTCGGAAGGAAGGTTGGGCATTCCTACTTCCGTAGTGATACTGCCTCGGAAACCCAAGGAGGGGTCACTATGAGTCGGGGCTGACTCGACGGCAAATAACAACAACAACTACACCAATATGACCTCATGCCAACCTAACTGATAACCTCTTCAAAGACTATTTCATATATTCAGGGGTTAGGACTTCAGTGCATCTTTTTTTTGGGGTGACACAATTCAATCCATAATAATAGGAATTTGGGTTTCGGCAGAGAAAAAAGACCTAGAGATCAGATGATGTAGGCTGGAACTAAATGATACATATATGTGGGAGGGGGGTGGTAGGTAGTAAATTCACCACTTGTCTGTCAGTTTGTTGTACTGAGATGGCTTCTGTGTTGCTGTGAAGCTGGAAGCTATGCTGCTGGTAGTTCAAATACCATCAGGGTCACCCATGGTGGACAGGTTTCAACAGAGCTTACAGACTGAGACTGGGAAGAAGGATGGGGCCATGCACTTCTGAAAAAAAAATTGTCTGATATATTACTGGAAAACTTTATGAATATAAGTGAAACATTGATATAGTGCTGGAAGATGAGTCCCTCAGGTTGGAAGGCACTCAAAATATGACTGGGGAAGAGCTGCCTCCTGAAAGTGATGTTGACCTTAATGACGAGAATGGAGTAAAGCTTTCGGGATCTTCATTTACTGATATGGCACGTCTCAAAATGGGAAGAAACAGCTACAAACATTAATTAATAATCGGAATGTGGAATGAACAAAATATGAATGTAGGAAAATTGGAACTTACCAAAAATGAATTGGAATGCATAAAGGTTGATATCCTAGCTATTACTGAGCTGAAATGGACCAGTATTGGCCATTTTCAGTCAAACAATTATATGTTCTACTATGCTGGGAATGACACATTGAAGGCGAATGGTGTTTCACATTCATCATCAAAAAGCATATTTCAAGATCTTTACAGAGGTATAATGCTGTCAGTGATAGGATAATATCCTATACCTCCAAGGAAGACCAGTTAATACTATTATCATTCAAATTTATGCACCAACCACGAAAGCCGAAGATGAAGAAATTGAAGATTTTTACCAACTTCTGCAGTCTGAAATGGAACAAACATACAATCAAGATATATTGATAATTACTGGTGATTGGAATGCAAAAGTTGGAAGCAAAGAAGTATTGGTAATTGGAAAATAAGGCCTTGGTGATAGAAATGACGTCAGAGATCACATGAAGGAATTTTGCAAGACCATTGACTTATTCATCACAAATACCTCTTTTCAACAACATAAGCAGTATATGTGGATCTTGCCAGATGGAATACACAAGAATTAGGTCAACTACATCTGTGGAAAGAGGTGATGGAGCTCAATATCATCAGTCAAAACAAGGCCAGGAGCTGACTGTGCAACAGACTACTAATTGCTCATATGCAAGTTCAAGTTGAAGCTGCAGAAAATTTAAACAGCCCTCAAGAACCAAAATACAACCTTGATTATATCCCACCTAAATTTAGGGACCATGTGAAGAATAGATTTGATGCATTGAACACCAATGACTGAAGATCAGGTGAGTTGTGGGATGATATCAAGAACATCATACATGAAGAAAGCAAAAGGTAATTAGAAAAGAAAGGGAGAAAAGACCAAAGTGGATGTCAGAAGAGACTCTGAGACTTGCTGTTGAACAGAGAGTAGCTAAAGCAAATGAAAGAAATGATGAAATAAAAGAGCTGAACAGAAGATATCAAAGGGCAGCTCAAGAAGACAAAGTAAAATATTATGATGAAATGTGCAAAGACCTGGAATTAGAAGACCAAAAGGGAAGAACATGCTTGGCATTTCTCAAGCTGAAGGAATTGAAGAAAAAATTCAAGCCTCGAATTGCAATATTGAAAGATTTTATGGGCAAAATATCAATGCAGAAAACATGAAAAGAAGATGAAAGGAATACAGAGAGTTAATGTACCAAAAATAATTATTTGACATTCAGCATTTCAGGAAGTAGCATATGATCAAGAACTAATGGTACTGAAGGAAGAAATCCAACCTGCGCTGAAGGCAGTGGCGAAATCCAAGGCTCCAGGAATCGATGGAATAGCCATTCAGATGTTTCAACAAAGAGAAGCGATGTTGGAGGCGCTTACATGTTTATGCCAAGAAATTTGGAAGTCACCTATCTGGCCAACCAATTGGAAGAGAGTCGGTATTTGTGCCCATTCCAGAGAAAGGTGATTTCAAGACAATGTGGAAATTATCCAGCAATATCATTAGTACCAAACACCAGCAAAATTTTGCTGAAGATAATTAAAAAACGGTTGTAGCAGTATATTGACAAGGAACTGCCAGAAATTCAAGCCAGATTCAGAAGAGGGGGTGGAATGAGGGATATTATTACTGATGTCAAATGGATCTTGGCTGAAAGCAAAGAATACCAGAAAGATGTTTACCTGTGTTTATTGGCTATGGAAAGGCATTTGACTGTGTGGATCATAAAACATCATGGATAACACTACAAAGAATGGGGATTCCAGAACACTCAGTTGTGCTCATGAGGAGCCTGTATATAGAACAAGAAGCAGTTGTTATGACACAACAAAGGAATACTATATGGTTTAAAGTCAGGAAAGATGTGCGTCAGCGTTGTATCCTTTCATCATACTTATTCAGTCTGTATGCTGAGCAAGTAATCTGAGAAGCTGGATTATATGAAGAAGAACGTGGCATCAGGATTGGAGGAAGGCTCATTAATAACCTGCGATATGCAGATGATGCAGCCTTGCTTGCTGAGAGTGAAGAGGACTCGAAGCACTTACTGATGAAGATCAAAGGCTACAGCCTTCAGTATGGATTACACCTCAACATAAAGAAAACAAAAATTGTTACAACTGGACCAGTAAGCAAAATCATGATAAACGGAGCAAAGATTGAAGTTGTCCTTTTGCTTGGATCCACAATCAACACCCATGGAAGCAGCAGTCAAGAAATCAGATGTCATATTGCACTAGGCAAATCTGCTGCAAAAGGCCTCTTTGAAATGTTTAAGACCAAAGATGTCACTTTGAAGACTAAGGTGTGCCCACCCCAAGCCATGGTATTTTCAGTAGCCTCATTTGCATGTGAAAGCTGGACAATAAATAAGGAAGACTGAAGAAGAATTGATGCCTTTGAATTATGGTGTTGGTGAAGACTGCTGACAAAACCATGGGCTGCCAGAAGAATGAACTAATCTGTCCTGGAAGCAGTGCAGACGAACTCGAGAATGGCCATATTTTGTCTCACTTACTTTGGTCATGTTGTCAGAAAGGATCAGTCCCTGAAGAAGGATGGTCAGTGAAAAAGGGGAAGACCCTCAATAAGATGGATTGACACAGTGTCTGGGACTGTGGGCTCGAGTATAGCAAGGATTATGAGTATGGCACAGGACTAGGCAGTGTTTCGCTTTGTAATACACGGGGTTGCTGTGCGTCGGAGCCCACATGATGGCACCTAACAACAACATGGCTGTAGTCCAGTAAAACTTTATTTACAATCATGAGAATAACTCAGTCACTGGAGGAGAACACAATGTTGGTGAAGTCGAGGGAGAGCAATGGACTAGTATGCTGGCGATTGTGAGGATGATGTAGAACCTGGCAATGTTATCTTCTGTTGCACTCGAGGGCACTACTTTCAGAGTCCTTTTGGCACAATGGTTGAGCACTCTGCTGGTAACTAAAAGGTTGGTGGTTTAAATCCGTCCAGTGGCTCCAGGTGGGAAAGACTTGGTGATCTGTTGCTGTAAGATTACAGCCTAGGAAGCCCTATGAGGCAGTTCCACTTTGTCACGTGAGGGCACAAAGAATTAGAATGGACTCAGTGGTACCACCACCACCATCACCTGTCTGTCTACATGTGTATGCATTTGTACACATACATGTTCCATATGTAATCTAGGAGCTCGGGTGGCATAGTGCTTAAAGCATGAGCTTCTAACCAAAATGTCAGTGGTTTGAACCCACCAGCCATTCTGTGGGAGAAAGATAAGGCAGTGTGCTTCTGTAAAGATGTACGGCCTTGGAAACTCTCTGGGGAGTTCTACTTTCTCCTATAGGATCTCTATGTGTTGGAACCAACTCGATGGCAGTGTGTTTATTTATTTTTGGTTTTATATGTAATCTCTCAGATTTTCATGCAGTCGATATAGCCATTTTTGCTTCCTTATACTAGAGTGTGGGTGCTCGACACCCCCATTCTTCCAGAAAATTTCCTGAAAGCATTGCACTTGCAATCCTTCTTGACTGCATTTCAAGAACGTTCACTCAGCCCAGCTGGTATGGTAATCATTACATGTCAGAAATGAAAGTAGGGTCTCGGAGTAGCTTTGTCATTGGAAAGCTTTTCTTTGCTTTCATGCCGCATTTCGGCCTGGACATTTAATAGTGTTTATCGTGATTTCATTGAGTATCATTGACCTTGACTGGCAGACTTACCTAGGCAGTCGAGAAATTGCTCTACTTTCTCAGATTTACAGTTTAATTTACTCAGCAGTTCCTTAAGCATATGGTTTCTGTAGGGGGGACATTTTAACTGTTTAAAACATCAGGCTTTTACTTTTCACTTTTGGCTGAAGTTGGAAACGTTTCCAAGAAGTCAAAGATTCAAAGATACAGAAACGTATTATATGGTCCTGATGTTCAAGGAGGGAGCCCCTGGGTGTTTGTAAATGGTTAATGTGCTCCACTGCTAACTGCAAAGGTTAGGGGTTTGAGTCCACCCAGAGGCACCTCAGAAGAAAGGCCTGGAGATCTACTTCTGAAAATCGGCCCTT
>NW_006922164.1:690720-691310 GCF_000298275.1 Orycteropus afer afer
GTGGATAGATGGGTGGACAGGCTGAACGATTAGGTGTGTCTATGCAGAGGGGAGTGTGCCCATGACCATGTGTAGGGTTGGCAGACAATGTTTCTACAAGTGTATTGGTATGTTCTGTAAGAATTTCCAGGTATGTAATAGAGCTGACAAGGGACAAGGTTGTAGTCACTTCTTGGCCACAGCCAGCAACCCAGAAGGAGTGAGTAATTGGGCCTATAGGCTCAGGACCATGGTCACAGGGGACATGAAACTCAATTGTCATAACACACTACACAAAAACATTGTTCCACATCCTACTTTGGCGAGTAGTGACTGGGATCCTAAAAGCTTGCAAGCAGCCATCTAGATTCAGTGATGGGTCTCTCCTCGTCCAGAGCAAAGAAGAATGAAGAAAAGCAAAGATTCATGGAAACAATTAGTCCAAGGGACTGGTACACCATGTGATCGTCAGCCTATACAACTATGAGACCAGGAGAACTAGATGGTGCCTGGCTACCACTGTCAACTATTTGGAGGGGTATCTCTGTAGGAGATCCTGGATAGAGTGGGAGAACAATGTGGAACAAAACTCAAAATCATAAAAAAAAAAA
>NW_006922164.1:691840-712404 GCF_000298275.1 Orycteropus afer afer
CTTCTTCCTGGCCTGTAATATTTCCAAGGTTGTCTGTTTTCCTACATCCCTGCACTAGCTATTGAATTTCAAGTTTGTTCTTCTTATTTTCATATGTGAAATGAAAAAACTATAAGGAGCCCTGGGGTGCAATGGTTAAGTACTTGGGTCCTAACAGAAAGGTTGCCATTATGAACCCACGAGCCACCCCATGGGAGAAAGATGTGGCAGTCTACTTCCGTGAAGACTGGCAGCCTTGGAAACCTGATGGAGGCAGTTCTACCCTGTCCTCTTGGGGCGCTGTGAGTCGGAATCAACTTGACAGCAGTGGGTTTGTTTTGGATTTTACTTCTGTGAAGACTGACAGCCAGGAAATGCTATGGGGCAATTCTCTTGTGTCCTCTAGGGGCGCTGTGAGTCAGAATCGACTTGATGACAATGGGTTTGGTTTTTGGTTTTATTCTTATTTTTGCTTTGAATTTCATCCAGAATTAGCTTTTATTTGCTTCAAATTTGAGCCCAGCAAGGAGAGGGGAAAATAGGTAATCCTATGAAAGCATTGACCATTCCTGCCATTCTACTGGAAGAGGGAGCACATTCCTTAGACTATAGATTCACACTTCCGGAGATCTAAAAAAAAAAAAAAAAAAGTTGCTGTGGAATCACCTTTGAGCCGAAGGTTGGAGTAGAACTGATTTTGAGAAAAGTCAGAACTTAGGAAGAAAAATTCTTTTCCTTTTGAACACAGTGAGAAAGCATAACCCCCATTTCCCACAAACTGTTGCTGTGAGAAAAAAAAAAGAACCCTGTTAAATGTAAATCAGGAAAAAAAGCCTAAGAAGGTGGAAGGTAAGATGGTGTGAGGAAGTCAGATTTTTATTTCTGTTTGTGCTTTTGGCCCTGTGGGAATGACAGGTTCTGCATTTAGAAAAGGATGACTTTTTTGTTTTTTAACTTTGTACTGCGATTTGGGCGAAAGTTGATTTTCTGCCTGGTTTCCACACTGCGTGGCGTCTCCATCCCTTCTAGGCTCTGTCTGCTGCAGACTGAACTTGGTGCCAGCCCCTCCCTGCCACTGGCCCTTGCTCCTGGTGGTCCTCAGAGCCAGCTGCTAGGAGGCGGTTTGCTCCTCTGCCCTTCTGCACAGTCCTGCATGAACGTAAACAGGGGATCAATCTTTGCCTTGTTTTCCCAGCTACAGGTAATTAGCTCTGTGCTTTTTAATGGGAACGTCTGAAACTGCATCCCCTACATCTGTCTTATTATACAGCCGTGAGGCCACCACTAGACAAAACATCATCTAAATGAGATCTGCTCTCAAGAATCTGTGTAGAAGGAAGCAGCAAATGAAACAGTGGATGTCGCAAATCTGTCCTGGAAAAATATACTGTATGCCAAGAAAAGGTGCCCACAAACTCGCCAAAAATTAAATACATCTTGTTGTAATAACCAAGGTTAAGGAGTAAGCATTTCTATTCTCAACTCTTGTTTCCGAGGTGCGGGTGAACCATACAAGTTTTTATAGCAATGATTTGTTTATTTTATGACTCCCCTTCCTGACCTGTCTCTCTCTGGCTGTCTGAAAGGCAGCCTATTTGGCTTCTTACCAGCTTGCATGAACTTGTGCAATTCAAATATGATTGCTTTTTCAGAATAAAACTTATCCTACAGGCAGAGGGTCATCTGGCGAGGGCCATAGGTGCATAGAACCCTACCAGGATTCCAGCAACACGGGCCTGAGAAACACTGTCTGTCTACAGGCTGTAAAGATTTTATCTGAGGTCTTTCCAGACTCCAAATTCAGTTTTTCATGAAGCTCCTAAATGTACTGGCGCCAATATCTGACTCAGGCTTGGCTCAGGCAAAGATGTGGGGCTGCAGGCCTCTCTGAGTGCTCTCCAGCCGCCCTGGTCTTTGCGTTCCCCTCCCATCAGGAATTCACCCTCCTTTCTTTAGGTCCCGGGTGTCTTCTGGCAACTCCTTTAGCTCCTCAGATTAAAAACAAACAAACAAACCGTATTGATAAATGATGGAACGGCTTGGCTGTATTTTTATATCTCCCAGAAGACTGATGTGTAACTATCCAGCTATTGCAAGGTAGGTGAATGACAATCAAGGCAGAATATCCATTCATTGGCCAGTAGGTTTGGATATTCTTGGGGTGGTGGACCTTCTGGTTCCTTAGAAGCCAACCCTAGTGAGTCCTGACACTCTTTCCATGTGGCTAAACTCGCCCTTAGTGAAAATCACTGACGTTGGCTTAAAAGGACAGTATGCTTGATTATGGAAATCAAGTTAGATGGAAAATTGATTCAGAAAGACAGTGCCTTTTGAGTTTTACCTTCCCAGGCACCATCTCTCTATTCTTTAGCCTTCTCCACTCCATTTTAGTACTCAGTGTGATGGGCCCTTGGTGTTAATGAAATAGAAATGACCAATTACTGCATCTTATTTACTGACCACATTCTCTGTGCTGCTTCTTTCTCGCTCCCCTTACCTACCTACCAAAGGCCCCACGTGGTCTCTTTCCTCTATCCCAGTCCCCACCCTCAACGTAAGTGTACACAAATGCTCATGTTAATTTTATCGCGTATACGCTCTTCCTAGACATCTTTTCTTCCTCCATGCTCACCCTATTTCTCTTACCCTTTGGTATGGATGGAATTGCGTCCTCTCAAAATACATGATGGAACCCTAACCCCTGTGCCTGTGGATATGATCCTATTTAGAAATAGGGTTTTCTTTGTTATGTTAAGGTGTCCATACCAATATTGAGTGTGACCTAAACCGAGTCCCTTCTGAGTTATAGAAAGAGTAGGGCACACACTGGGTAGATGTACGCCATGTGAGGGGTGCCAAGAACCAAGGAGCGCCCAGGCTACGCACACGGAAGGGATCTGCATGGCTGAGACCTTGGTTTGGACTGGTAGTATTTTTGTTACAGCAGCACTTATTTGTTACAAGAGGCAGTGTTACTCCGATGCAGGTTTTGGCACCCTATGGCCTGTAGGCCAATCAGGCTCACTACCTGTTTTTGTAAATAAAGTTTTTTTTGGAACACAGTCATGTTGTTAGGTGCCATTGACCTGGCTCTGACTCATGGCGACTCTATGTACAACAGAATGAAACACCACCAGGTCCTGTGCCATTCTCACAGTATTTGCTTTGCTTGAGCCCGTCGTTGCAGCCACTGCGTCAATCCATCTTGTTGAGGGTCTTCCCCTCTTTGGCTGACCCTCTACTATACCAAGCATGATATCTTTCTCCAGGGTCTGGTCACTTCTGACAGTATGACCAAAGTACACAAGACTGAGTCTGACCATTCTTGCTTCTAAGGAGCATTCCGGCTGTATTTCTTCCAAGACAGATTTGTTCGTTCTTCTGGCAGACCATGGTGTTTGCAGTACTCTTCATCAACACCACAATTTAAAGGCATCAACTCTTCTTCCTTTTTCTTTACTCATTGTCCAGCTTTCATATGCATATGAGGCGAGTGAAAATAGCATGGCTTGGGTCAGGCACACCTTGATCTTCAAAATGACATTTTTGCTTTTAAACACTTTAAAGAGGTATTTTGCAGCAGATTTGCCCAGTGCAATACATCGTGTGATTTTTTTTAACAATTTATAAAATGTCATTTATTTTTAAGAAAAATTTACTTAAAACATTTACTCTAAAACTTTCACAGAGAAAGCTGTGCTAATCTTTAAAATCCCACATTTTCAGACATTTGTTGCTGCCACAGGAAATGTAAAATATACAAAGATCTAACTAATTTATCTTTATCATAAAAAGTGTAAAATGCCTAACAATTAGTCATAGGAAATGACAGATAATAGTGTTTTAACAATATCCCAGAAATAATTTCTGTAACCCTACTTTGAGGCAAAAATCACAAAAAGTGCTAGTTAACATTAAATTTGCTAGTAAGTAAATAACAACAACAACATACATATTAATGAATGCAATTTCTTTTAAGTCACATTAAAAATCTATACAACAAATTGATATTAATTAAAAACATAAAATTCTTCTTTGAATTCACCTTTAGCATTTTCTTTTTAAATTCACTTATGTAGTCATTAATTCAGTAATATATTCGGGGTACCAATGAAGCACACATTATATTTAACAGTAAACTGCTGTTTTTGGAGTGAATGTCACTTTTTGAAAAGTGAAAATATATTTTGAGTGGGAGCTCTAGTGGCGTAGTGCCTAAGGCACTTGACTGCTAACCAGAAGGCTGGCAGTTCAAACCCACCAGCCACTCCGGAAAGAAGGTTGGGCAATCTACTTCCGTAGTGATACGGCCTCAGAAACCCAAGGAAGGGTCCCTATGGGTCGGATCTGACTCCACAGCAATGGTTGTTGTTGCTATGATGAGTGAAGTGAGAGAAAGAACAGTTCATATAGTTTTAGGTAAAACAGTAGGACTTAGTTTCTTATGGATTACCGACTATAAAGACAGTTCCAACGAGAAGCTTCAAAATTGTTTTCAGTATCTTTATCACTAGAGGAAGTGTTTAGTTTTCCAAAATGACTCCTTGAAAGGATTGCCTTATTTGCATTAATTGCCTTAATTATGTCATTGTGGTTTTTTAAATCACATTACTTTGTAGTCATATCTCATAATCTAACATAATGAGTTAGGATTGTGTTTAGTAAGTTTTTTTTTTTAGATTTCTTTTTTTTTTTATTGGGATTTGGGTGAAGATTTACAGAGCAAATTCACTTTGCATACAGCAGTTCACATATACTTTGTCTCATGTCATTGACCACAGTTTACTACAATGCAACAGCTCCCCTCCCACTTCCTCCCCATAGTTACCTTTCCCCAGTGTCCATCCCACCATACCCTCCTGCCCCCTGAGCTGTCTCCCTGTGCATAAGCAGCCCTTCTTTCTCCTATGATTGTTCTCTCCAAGGAGTGTATCTACTTGAGGTAAATGTTCAACTCATATGCCTGTATTTTGTTTGGCTGGAAACCACAGGTGTGGGTTCAATTCCAGACCTGAAGGGCAGCTAGGGGCCATAGTCTCAGTGGTTCCACCAGGCTCTATTGGACCAGCAAACCTGGTCCCCAATCGTGTGATTTCTTGACTGCTGCTTCTAAGAGGATTGGTTGTGGAGCCAAGTAAAATGAAATCCCTGACGTCATCAATCTTTTCTCCATTTATCGTGATGTTGCTTATTGGTCCAGTTGTGAGGATTTTTCTTTTCTTTATGTCGAGATGTAATCCATGCTGAAGGTTGTAGTCTTTGATTTTCATTAGTAAGTGCTTCAAGTCATCTTTACTTTCAGCAGGCAAAGTTGTGTCATCTGCATATCACAGGTTGTTAATGAGTCTTCCTCCAATCCTGATACCATATCCTACTTTATATAGTTTAGCTTCTTGGATTATTTACTCAGCATATAAATTGATTAAGTATGGTGAAAGGGCACAGCCCTGATGCATACCCTTCCGGATTCTAACCACGCAGTATTCCCTTGTTCTATTCAAATGACTACATCTTCATCTATGTAGAGGTTCCACATGAGCACTATTGAGTGTTCTGGTATGCCCATTCTTCACAATAATATCAGTAATTTGTTATGATCCACACAGTCAAATGCCTTTGCATAGTCAATAAAACACAGGTAAACATCTTTCTGGCATTGTTTGCTTTCAGCCAAGCTCCAGCTGACATCAGCAATGATATCCCTTGTTCCATGCCTTCTTCTGAATCCGGTTTGAATTTCTGGCAACTCCCTGTTCATGTACTACTGCAACCAATTTTGAATTATCTTCAGCAAAATTTTACTTGCGTGTGATATTACTGATATTGTTTGATAATTTCCACATTCTGTTGACTCACCTTTCTTTGGGATGGGCACAGACATGGATCTCTCCCAGTCATGGTCATCCATTTATGTACTGTCTGAGTGCTTTCTTGTTACAGTAGCAGAGTTGAGTACTTACGACAGAGACCACCTGGCTCTCAAGGCTGGAAATGTTTACTGTTGACCCGTGATAGAATACATTTGCCAACCAGTGTTCCACCTTATACAGAGCCTCAGATGTCTGCTGAGAAAGCAGCACCAGGTGCATGAGAGGTACTCCGCCTCCTCTCGTGCGTCCCTCCCTCTCCTCGACCCTCCCTGTCCCGTCCTGCTCTCACCTTTGCTGAACATTTTATCTTAAAGCCTACCACCAGCCTTACCCGGATTGCAAGAACTCTGGTGGGATGCCACCTCCGTTTTTGGCAGAAGAAGAGACTTTTGGTCTGCATCCCACCTCCCCAACCCTCCCAGCCGCCTGTCAGCCCAACTTGTTTGTCTGACATAGAAGAGAACCTGCTGAGGGAAGGGCCCAAAGAGAAGCCTCCAAGGGTACTGGTGCTGAGACGTCCCCACAGCCACATGCATAGAACCTTCCAGGTCCCTGCAAAGGAGCCACCCTACAGCTCCCCTGGAGAGGGAGTGGGACTACGTGACAGGACTGTCTGCTGGCATGGTTCCTCATCTGTAGTCAGGTTAGGCATTGGTGAACTGGGAATGAGTCATATTGTATGACTTTGTTTATTCTCAAGTAATCATTGGTTTAGGAAAGTCACAAATCTGTATATAAAAAAATCAAGTTCAATGCTTACTATTAGCTGATAAATTAGGCCAGCAGTTCTCAAAGTGTGGTCCCAGGACCAGCATTATGGGCATCACCTAGGAACATGTTAGAAATGCAGAATCTCAGGCCCCCCACCCCCAGACCCACTCACTTCCCTAAAGGCGTAGTCTAAATCAGTGGGTCTCCAGCTTGAGCAGGCATCCTGTCCCACCAGCTGTACCAAAAGGTCTGTAGTGCGCCCCCCCCCGCCTCCACAGCAGGTAGATGGAACAGTCTGCTCCTGTAAAGATCACAGCCTAGGGAAGCCTATGGGGCGGTTCTGCTTCGTCACAGGAGCTCTCTCTGAGCTGGACTCTCAACCACAAACCCAGAAGACCACAAAGATGATACTGTTTATAACTGTTTTCTAACCCAAACCAACCCAACTCGTGGAGTATACTAGCATCCTATTCCTTCCCTCATCAATCCTTTTCCCTTAATTTCATTTTACAGCGAAGTAGTTTACATTCATTTTGTGAAATGTACAAGGAGCCCATTGACCTGGAATCACCTGGGAAGAGCCCAGGTCACAAGAAGGGAGCCCTGTTGTCTGTGTCACCTGGGTTCTGCCACTTGACCTGCCAACATCTGGGCTAATGTAAATGAGTATCAGATTGTGTGAAAACAGGATCTTACAGGAAAACAGATGTCAGGTCAGATTTTTCTAGCATGTGGAACAGCTGAAATTCCACAGGTAGCTCAGAGTCAACCTACTAATAATGACGACTTTTCCAAATGCCAGCGCTTGAATATAAAGAGCTAACAACTGTCAGATTTTGGAAAGGTTAAAAAAACAAAAACAAAAACAAAAACAAAACCCCTAAACCCTGACCACCAAAAGTCCTTATCAGTGTATGAAACCACCTTCAGAAGGGAGAAACAGGCTCTCCCTGAAGTCTTCCCTGAAGTCCACAGGTGACTTGTGCTCTGCTAGCCTCCCCCCATCTCTGCCCAGCCCCCATAATTCTTCCCATATGGAAATGAGAAGTTGCCAAATCAGAGAGACCTTTTAAAACAGTTCCATGTATGTAACTTATCTGGCAGATCACGGCCACATGTGGCTGGGGAGTCTGGAATTATTTTAAGTTCCAGGTTTTAAAAATGACAAGCAGTTTTGACCCTCTTGGAGCATTTACCACTACTAGATGCTCTCCTGGGACCCTCAGGTGGGGCTCAGGGTTCTCGCCTGTCATCTTAAACTACCCTCCCAAGGAAAAAGACTTTGATTTGGCACCTGTTTGCATAAGGCATTTGCTTTGCTTGAACTCTATTGTGTTAACGGCATGTCACGAGTTGGTGTTCTCCTTCGGGAACTACCTGCAGAAGGACATTCTAGTGGTGGTTACTTAGAGCTGGGGGTCCCCTGGAAGAAGCACGGCTCGCGGTTAGACTCAGCAAGGTCTCAGCAGATAGGCTCACGGCCCCTCCGTTTTTGATTTCCTTGCCACTCCATGTAGCCATTTGGACATTTTGTAAAACATATGGAATTTTCAGTCTTACAAGGGTGTTCTGGAGATAAAAGCATGGTTATTTATTGAGGCATGACACCACCAGAGAGGCTTGGCCTTGAGAGTCTCCTTAGAGTTTGATAAATAGCATTCAGCTTGTACCTCGGAGAACAACAGGGAAGAAAAAGTAAGCAGGGTTCTCACAGAAGCGAGAGGAGTCTTTTGAGACCTCCCAAAGAGCAAGAGCAGAGTTTTTTTTTTGCGTCTACTTTCCATGGAGCCTGTGAGTTTCTTGTATAGCAGAGTGGAAGACATGAGGAATCCTGGCCAGTGTCAGGCTGGGGAGAGTGTTCACGGGAAATCGTGTACAGCATTGTTGTGCTCTTGAAATCAAGCCCTTGTTATGGGTCTTGAACCTGCTTCACCACCAACTTCTGGGTCTTATTGTCGTATTATTAGTATCTGTCTTGAGTGGTTGTTGTGAGAAAGGATGTACCCATTGAAACACTTACCATGCAATTGTTGTTGTTGTTGTTATGTGCTGTCGAGTCGGACTGACTCATAGTGAACCCTCCTTGGGTTTCCGAGGCAGTATCACTATGGAAGTAGGTTGCCCCATCTTCCTTCCAAGGAGTGGCTGATGGGCTTGAACTGCCAGCCTTCTGGTTAGCAGTCAAGTGCCTTAGGCACTATAGGGTCTAATAAATTATAGCCACTGTGGTCCCTGGGTGGTGCAAACAGTTAACACGCTGGGCTGCTAACAGAAAGGTTGGAGGTTCGAGTCTACCAGGAGGTGCTTCAGGGGAAAGGCCTGGAGATCTGCTTCCTAAAAACCAGCCATGGAAAGCCCCCTGGAGCACAGTTCTAACGTGAGTAGGAGTTGACTAGATTACTGGTTATTGTTTGTCTTATAAGACACAATGAATTGATCGTACATGAAACTCAGAGGATTTCTCCTGCTTAAAAGGAGAAAAGGGTATTTCTTTTGAACTTTGTCTGGTTATGGTCATGGCAGTGGCGTCTTGAATGCATCTTCTTTATACTCTGCTGTTTAGGCAAGAACATTGTGGTTGTTGGTACATACAGTCGTGGGTAGTTGTGGGGAATGGAGGTGTCAGCACAAAATGCCCTTGTGCGTTTTCATGTGGGTCTTGAGAGAGTTCGAGGGTCCCGGGGGAATGTGGGATAAAATGCCTTTGGAGTGAAGGAGACCTCACGAGGATCTAGCCCATGGCTCTGGCAGGCGCGTGCTGATGCGTGTGGTCTGTGTCAGGAAGTGAAGAGCAGAGGAGACCTGCAATCGTTGTTTCTTCCTGGGCATAGGTTTTGCTCTGACATTTCCATGTGGCTCCAGAGGACAGGGCTGACTATATTCTCTCAATTCTAAAACACACATTTTGGCAGGGCTGCACTTTTCTGAAATCAGAATGCTTCTTACAGATAGTGGCATCTCATAATTATTGGTGCCAGTTTTTCCTTGTTGTTGTTAGGTGCTGTCGAGTCGGCTCTAACTCGTAGTGACCCTGCGTATAACGGAATGAAATACTGCCTGGCCGTGCACCATCCTCACGATCATTGCTGTTTGAGCCCGTGTTGTAGCCACTCTGTTAATCCATCTTGTTGAGGGTCTTCCTCTTTTTGCTGACCCTCTACTTTACCAAACATGATGTCCTTCTCCAGGGACTGGTCCCTCCTGATGACATGTCCAAAGCACGTGAGAGGAAGTCTTGCCATCTTTGCTTCTAAGGAGTGTTCTGGCTATACTTCTTTCATCACAGATTTGTTTGTTCTTCTGGCAGTCCATGGGATATTCGATATTCTTCACCAACACCGTAATTTGAATGTGTCGGCTCTTTTTCAGTCTTAAGGGTGTGTCTTACAATCAGTACCTTCTTCTATTTGATGAAATGTGGTAGACTGAATATGGATGTAATAAAACTAAGTACTTCCTTCCTTCTGTCATAAGGGCAAAGAGAGAAACACATGACGCATTGTGATCGGTGCTCTTCTCACTCTCCATTTCTGCCCAAAGCACAGAAGAAAGCCTGGGGTTCCTTTATCTGGTGCCGCGCTTCTCAAAGCGGGCTCCCTAGTATCAGCAACACCTGGGACTTAGTGAATCAGAAACTCTGAAGCCCTCCACCCCCAAGTCTGTGCTATAGCAAGCCCTTGTACTGATTCAAGGAGCTCTGGTGGCGCAGTGGTTAAGCATTCAGTTGTTAACCAGAAGGTCGGTGGTTTGAACCTTCCAGCCCTCTATGGGAGAAAGATGAGGCAATTTGCTTCCATAAAGATTTATAGCCTTGGAAACCCTATGGGGGCAGTTCTATCTACTCTGTCCTGTTGGGTCCCTATGAGTTGTAATAAACTCAATGGCAGTGGTTTCTCACTCTGATCTTGTAACTCACATCAAATAACTGAGTGAGGCTATGCAAATGGAGTGCTTATGGTTTACCAAGGGCATTGGATAACTGGCTAATAATGCAAATAAGGTACATGGCACCCCTGTGGAGTGGGACCATGCAAATAAGGTGTATGGAATCCTAATGAGGGGATTGGTCCATTTTGCCATGCTGCTAGGCTTAAAAAAGAGCCAATCCCAGAACAAAGTAGAGGAACCTCATAACCATCAAGAAAGAAAATTCAGGAGTGGAGTACATCCTTTGGACCCAGGGTCCCTATGATAGGAGCCTATTAGAACCAGGACACTGAGAAAGAGCTGAAACATGCAGATGGCAAGAAGTGGTGGCCGAAGAATGGTGGCAGCAGAGGCAGCAGAACCCAGAGTGAGAGAGCTGAGCGCCTTTGGGCAGGAGGCTTCCTGGCAGAGCAGGGGTCCCTCTGGGCACTTATTGGAGGACCTAAAGAGCTTTGGAGCTCTGGTAGCATAGTGGCTAAGGCACTTGACTGCTAACCAGACGGCTGGCGGTTCAAACCCACTAGCCACTCCTCGGAAGGAAGGTTGGGCAATCCTACTTCCGTAGTGATACTGCCTCGGAAACCCAAGGAGGGGTCGCTATGAGTCAGGTCTGACTCGACGGCACATAACAACAACAACAACAAAGAGCTTTGTAAAACTTCCCTCAGCAGGGCTGAGGCTAATGGCCAGTGGGAGGCTTACTTGTAGGCAAGGCTGAGAAGAAGCTGTACTGATCGAAGAACTATATCCTAAGTTGTTTCTGATCCTGTATTGTAACCTCCTATTTCCCTAATGAACCCCATAATGCTGAAAATTGTCTGTGGGTTCTGTATGGTCATTGCAATGAATTATCAAACCCAGGGGAGAAGTAGAGAGTGCCGTGGGAGGGAAGGCTGGTGTCAGAATTGGTGGAAAGGTTGGAGAGACAAAGTATGTCTGACATCTGCCTCCTAGGAATCAGCCTTGGGGTGTTGATCTTGACTTTTCTTTTCCCCTTGTGAAGTTAGAGGAAGTCAGATGCCACGCCCATGCTGTTTGTCCAGGGATTAGGATTCCAACACATATTTTGAGGGGCCATGATTCAATCCATAAATACCCATCGTGACCACTTGACCAGCTCCATTTCTGAAGCCATTTCCCTTCTTCCTAGTGATCTGGCCTTCTTGGGTCACCGCAGCACACTCTCCATTCTCATCCCCCGTCTTCTGCAGCCTGGCTTATCCGCTTGTACTTGGCCTCGCTTTTGAATGGTGATGTTCTGCAGGCCTGCTCTTGTCCATCTTTTCCTTTCACTCTACACACATTCTCTGGCCAGCTGTCTTGAGGCCAGTGGTCTCACCCACCTTTCCATCACTGACTCCTGACATATTTATATCTTTAGTGTGGTCTTTGGAAAACCCCTGCCATGTACCCATTTGATAATTCATATTCCCTGTACAACCTACTACAACTGAACTCCTTCTCTTTCCCCTCAAATCGGTCTTCCTTCCTACGCTTTCTTTCTCAGTGAATGGTTGGACCATCTCCCCTACATCTAAGGTGGACATTTGGGCACCTTTCTGTACCTCTCCTGCTCTCTAAGGACTCCCATCCTTTGCCCCCTATTATGTGTTCCTACCTCTTTACATTTTCTGAGACATTCCACGCTCTTCATCTTACTACTCCAACAGCCTATTGGAGCTGTCATCACCCTTTTTAGAATATCACAGGGGTCTCCGGCATTGAATTTGGTTTGACTTAGGTGTTCCATGGTCCATGTTGACCCTGCCTCTCCTCCCACACCAACCTCTCACCATCTTTAGAGACATTTGTGTCCGCTGAGTGTATTTTGGGAAGGGCTGTCCCTTCCATCAAAGGCCTATTTTGAGCTGGCCCTAGCCTGCTTTCAGCTTTCTTTCTGTAACTCCACTAATTACACTTTTAGATTGTAATGACTTTTAATTTTAATTTGCAAAACTTGTAATGAAAACTTATGCCCTTTAGCATTTGCCAAATATTTTTACCTCCACACGAAACACTTTTCATTCTTCTTGCCCCCTGGCAAATTCCCTTTGGTCCTCCAAGTCTTAGGTCAAGCATCACTTCCTCTAGGAAGCCCTAGATACACTGGACACCCCTCTGGCACCTTTGCGCCATCACTATCACAGACTGTCATGATTGCAGTGACTGATCAACCCCAGTGTTTGTATAGTGTAAGGTAAGTCACTACCTTTACTAACCATATTGATCAGAATGAAACTGATCTAACACAGTGTTGGTACAATGCAGGGGTGTCATCACAGACTGTCTTACTTGCAGTGACACTGGTCTAGCATAATGCCTGGTGCGGGTGCTCAATAAATGTTTGTTGAAGCAAAATTAGGGTGTGAGATGATGTCAGGATGTTAAGGGAGCGAGCAGGATGAGTAATGGCAGTTTGTGGCAACAAAGATGATGATAAGAGCTACTTCTTACAAAGCATTGCTTCAAATTTTTCTATGTACTGACTCCTTTAATCCTCACTAGTCCATAGTGAAGTAGGTTCTAGTGTTATTATCCATATTTTTAAATGGAATGAACATGGAAGAGTTTTAGGATGTGAGCTTTGGGCACCTGTAAACTCAAGAAAATGACCAACACTAGCGTCCCTGATAGAAGTTCTCTGTCATCATATTTTGAATTAAAAGCCTCATTGGTTCTAATAAGAAGCTGAGCAAGAAAAAATTCAAAATGATCAAAGAGACTCTTTGAAATATGACTTTATGTCCAACTTTATTAATGATAAATCTTTTCTTACATACATTTTGTGCTGTGAGATATTAATGATATTAACACTTGTAGGTAATTTGTCAATAAGCAAATATACATATATTGAAGACTATTAGCTAGAGAGAGGGGCTCTGGTGGCTTAGTGGTTAAAGCATTCAGTTACTAACCAAAAGGTTGGTAGTTCAAACCCATCAGCTACTCCTCAGGAGAAAGATAAGCAGTCTGCTTCCATAAAGATTGACAGCCTTGGAAACCTTGCTGGGTAGTTCTACTCTGTCCTCTAGGGGCGTTGTGAGTTGGAATCGACTCCATGGCAGTGGGTTTTATTAGCCAGAGAAGTTATTTGGGTGGCAGCTGAGGTATAAGTGCAGGTGGCAGCCTTGCCGTTGCTAGCCTTCTGACCTGCGACAAGGTACTTGTTATATCTATTGATTGACTGATTATTTTTTACACTTCATTTTATTGATGTTTAATTCACATATAATAACATGCATCTACTTTAAGGATACTTTTCTTAGTTTCCTAGGGCTGCTTTAGCACAAACCCACAAGTGAGTAGCTTTAAAGAACAGAAATGTAGCGAACATCTCACAGTTCAGGAGGCTGCAAGTCTGCATTCAGTGTGGAGCTCTATGGGAAGGTTCTTCTTGGTCCATTTTAGCTCCTATTAGCTGCTGACAATCCTTGGTGTTCCTGGGGCTGTAGCTGCCTCTGCCTCAGTCTCCCCCCTGTGCCTGTGTGCATCTGTGGTACAGGGAATCACTTCATAAGGCCCTTCTAGCCATGCGCGGTCATGTGACTCACAAAATGGGTGGGACTATGCAAATAAGATGCTTGTGGTCCACCAACAGGATTGGGCAGCCTGCTAATAATGCAAATAAGATACATGGAACCTTGGAGGAATGGGACTATGTAGAGAAGGTGTATGGAACCCTATTGAGGGGATTGGTCACTTTTGCCATCACACTAGGCTTAAAATGAGCCAATCCCAGAGGCTGAGAGTACCATGAAGAAGAGCCAGGAGTGGAGTGTGTCCTTTGGATCTAGGGTCCTTGTTCTGAGAACCTGCTAAACCCAGGAGGCAGAGAGAGTTCTAACACTAGAGACAGCACAAGCCGGCGAAGCAGCAGCAGTGTGGTGGGCTTCTTGGCCCATCCAGCGAGGCGGCTGGGTGTGCTGACCCCTGGAGGTACAGAGCTGAGGGCCTTGGGGCAGGAGGCTTGCTGGCGGAGTGGCATGCCTCGGGGCACTTATTGGAGGAGCTAAAGAAAGGGCTGTAACACTTGCCTGAGTAGGGCAGAGGCTGAGGCTGAGAGGAGCCTTTCCTGAGGGGACCGGGAGGGGTCTGTCTTCATGGGACTGAGAAGAGACTTGCGTGGCTGAGAAGAGCTGAGAGAGCTGTCCTGCACTGAAGAAGGGAGGGTTGTGCTCTCCACTTTGGGGGAGCTTTCGGCACTTGGCCTGCAAGCTTCCTGATCATGATCTTGATCCTGATCCTAATTGTAAACCCCGTAACTGTAGGTGTGGTCTCTCAATTCTGTGGCTATTGCAATGGATTATCAAACCCGGCAGAGAAGAGAGGGCTGTGGGGTGGGCGGCTGGTGACAGCACTGAAGGTTGGAGAGAGGTGTGTCAGACCTCTGCCTCCTGAGCAGCAGCTTTGGGCTGATGATCTGGGTTCTCTCTCCTTGCCCTTGTGAAGCTAGGCGAGGGCTGACATCACCACGCCATTCTTACATCTGTTTGATCTAATCTGTTCTTTTAATAACCCGGAAGTGATTCGATGGAGAACCAACCCTATTCGAGTGTGGTCTAATTAGCATCACGAAGAAAACCCTATTTCCAAGCAGGATCACCTGCACAGGTTAGGATTGCGGCATTTATTTTGGGGGCCACATTTTAGCCCATCACAGCATTGTCTGGTGAATGTTGGCAGATGCTTGTAGTAAGCACACCCCAGTCATAACATAGAATAGTTTTCCATCAGCCCTGAATTCCTGCTCGAGGCTTTGTGGAGCTAACTCTTCCCTTGGCAACCTCTGATCTGATTCCTGTCTGCAGTTTTGCCTTTTCCAAAATCTCTTATAAGGTAAAGCATATAGTTGGAGGTTTTTATGCCTGCCTTCTATTATAATGCCTTTCAGCTTCATCCATGTGATGTAATTCTTTCCTTTTTATTGCTGAGTAGTATTCTGTTAGGAGCCCTGGTGGCGCAGTGTTTAAATGCTTGCCTGGTAACCAAAAGGTCAGCAGTTCGAACCCACTAGCCGCTCTGAGGGAGAAAGATGCGGTAGTCTGCTTCTGTAAAGAACTTCTGTGGGGTAGGTCTAGTCTGTCTGATGTGGTTGCTATGAGTTAAAGTTGACTGGACAGCAGTGGGTGGTCTGCCTTTAGTACTGTATGGATGTAATATAGCTCGTTTGCCCACTCATCATCGAAAGCCTTTGCACTGTTTTCACTTTTTGGTGGGTATGAGTAAATCCTCTGTACACATATGCATACGAGTCATTGTGTGGCCTTTTGTTTGTATAAACACCTAAGAGTGTGATTGCTGTATTCTATGGTAAGTGTGTGGTTAACTTTGTAAGAAACTGCCAAGCAGTTTTCCAAAGTGGCTGCGCAATTTGACATTCCTACCAGCCATCTATGAGAGTCCTGATTGCTAGACATTATCCAGTTTTTGGTGTTTTGTGTTTGTAAAATTTAGCTGTTCTCATACATGTGTACTTAGGTCTATGTGTGTGCTTCACTTTTGTAATGGCTAAAGATGCTTAACATCTTTGCCTTTTGTTATCTGCCATTCTTGCATGTTTTTAAGTAAAGCACACTGACACTTTTTGAGTGTCAGTTTCCTCCCGTATTGTGACAGTCATCTTGAGAGAATTTTTCAGGGGATTCAAATGAAGTAATTCAAGTGAAAAAAATTCTTTTCCTTCTTCTTCTTCTTTTTTTTTTTTTTTTTTTTTAATTTAACCTAGTGCCTGGTATTAAGCTGCTGCTCAATTAGAATTTTGGTTTTTCAGTTGTGGCTATTAGGTAGTGCGTTGCATGTGGATTACAAAATTCTAACAAACTGAATGACACTTTTGTCTCAGTTTTTTATAAGGATGGGAAATAGAGGACCAGGGCTAGGGATCTGTGGCAGCGACTTGAAGGGTAAGATCTGAAAACTTGCTTATGGAGGCAAGTGGCTGGAGAGTGTTCTGGAGAACTGGCTAAGCTGGCCCTGCTAAGAAATTGGCTTTTCTTCTGTGGGTGATAAGGAGTGGTTGAGGATGTGAAGATGAAAATGTCATCATTAAACTTGTGTTTCAGAAATGCAAACAGGGCAGTTCCCTACCATTTAACCTCCTTTGCCCATATGCTGTTGTCAATTCCTACAATATGAACAGTATTCTGTTAAGTAAAGAAGGTTATCATCACGAAACCAAGGAGGAGTCAGCGCTGTAGACGTCTATAGTAAGAAATGGCCTGTGAGGAGTCACCTTCTCTGTTAAGCAGGTAGAAGGCTCCACTGATGCAGATAGTTTTGTGTTAAGATAGCACAAGACCTGGAATCCACACCATTTGTCCTTGAGAGGTAACAGTGATGAATTTAGTTTGGTTGTTTGTTGTTATGTTACATGGATGGAGAACAATACACCCCACCTCCAAAAAAAAAAAAAAAAAAAACACATTCACTGCTATCAAGTTGAATCCGACTCATAGTGACCTGCTTTGGGTTTCCAAGGTGGTAAATCCTTAGAGAAGTAGATTGCCCAGTATTCCTTCCGAGGAGTGGCTGGTGGGTTTGAACCACCAGCCTTCTGGTTAGCAGTCAAATGCCTTAGGCAATACGCCACCAGAGCTCCTAACAATACACCCACTCCTCACTTATTGACATGATTACATTCCAAAGACCAGGTTGTTATGTGAAAATTGGTGTTAAATGAAAATAGAGGATGACTGCATTATTACAGAGCTGCCATGTTACATCATCATGTAGCTGCCAAACCGCTGAGAATCATGGCCCAGCCTAGCGGACACAGAACCTTAACCATCACAGCCAGCATCACTCTTGCCTCATGCCTCCAGATTTGCTGCTGCCAGACATGT
Source organism: Orycteropus afer afer (assembly GCF_000298275.1). NCBI lineage: Eukaryota > Metazoa > Chordata > Mammalia > Tubulidentata > Orycteropodidae > Orycteropus > Orycteropus afer. Next base: position 709,170 of record NW_006922164.1, read on the forward strand.
ATTGTTAATGTGCAAAATTGTCGTCTAGTAGATTTTTTACTATTGTAAAAGCAAAATGCTGGATAACGAGAAAGTAAGTGAGGAGTAGGTGTATGTTATCTCGATCTTATTAGCAGACTCTTTGTTCTTCCTATATTCTTGCATTCTTAACTGTTGGTAAATTCCTCATCGATGCACAAAATATCCTAGTTGTAAGTAATACAAAAAATGTGTACACTAAAAATGCAAAGTCTCAGGACATTTAATGCTCACCGGTTCAATACATATTTATGGAGGACTTATGGCCAGGAGGACCCAGGCACTGCTCTAATGCTGAGGAAGTGCTGGTTCAGTGGTTGGTAGGATTCTCGCCTTCCATCTGGGAAACCTGAGTTGGACTGCAGATGCTCTTTGTGCTCAGTTAGCACCTGTCTGGCAGTGGAGGCTGTGTGTTGCCATGATGCTGCACAGGTTTCAGCTGAGCTTCCAGACTGAGGTGGACTAGGAAAAAAGACCTGGTGATGGACTTCCAAAAATCAGCCAGTGAGAGCCCCTTTGGATCACAGTGGTCCAGTCCACAGCCAGTCTTGGGGATGGTGCAGGACAGGGCGGGGTTTAGTTCCACTGTGCATGGGGTCACTGTAAGTTGGGGGCTGACTTGACAGCAGCTTAGAACAGCTCTAATGCTTGGGATGCATCAGGGAAAAGAACATGGAAATATCCTGGTCTCACGGATCTGCATCCTAGCTGAGGCAGAGTGATAATTCACAACAATGACAAAGAAGTTGTATGCTGTGTTAGGCTGTAAGCACCACGTGGAAAAGCACTTCCAAACCTACTGGAGATGTTTCTGTGTGGCTTGTGCAGAGCTGCAATTCCTGTTTAATACACAACATTGTATGCTACGGCTGGGGCTCCTCGTACTTCAGCTGGGGTTTGGTCCTTTTGGAGTGGGAAGGGCGGCAGGGAGGGCAGGCGAAGAAGCTTTAATGGTGAGAGAGAACTGGGGGAGTGAAGAGCTTGGCAGCCTGTCGGCAAAGGGGAAGTGCCACTTGGAAGGGCAGCAGTGCTGATGAAAGGACCCATCGGGTTGTCTATGGGGAAAGCTATTTATGCTCTTCTGAGTACAGGATAATTTCCCACTGAACTTTTTTGGGGCAGAGCGTGGGGAAGATGAAAACACAACTTTCAGACATAAACAGTGGCTGTAATGGAAGTCTGATTGCTGTAGCCGGGAGCCAAGATCAATACCTTTTATAAGAGGGAACTGAATGTCCTTTTATGAAGCTCAAGCACAAATTGAACCTTTTGTTTTTATTTTAATTCTAGCTACAAATAAGAGTTTTTGATGTGTGGCACTCGAATCTTTCAAAAGGTAATTTTGGGGCACTGAATATTCTTTTGTTTTTCTGTCCTTTCTTGGTAATAACATATGCCTGGCTCTTCTTTGAGGGTCAGAACTGCCTTCGTCTGGCTGCTACTTGATTTTTGAATATTTTGAAGAGAGAATTCACTTGGCAAGACATGCATTATTACTTGGATTGGAAAAAATGTTCCCTGAAGCATTAATTTCTAGAATATAAGACAGGCTGTGTTGGGCAATACAATTTTAATCTGACACATAAAACACAGGCCCAGGACTTGTTTTCTCCCCACAATTATAATAAGATCTTGTAATGTCATAAGCCATCAAATATTTCCAGCTTTCAAAGTTTGAACTACAACTCCTTTTCCTTTGAAAGCTAATGATTGCTTTTGGATGAAGATTTTCTGCATATAAAAGGCTACTTTGCTCTTTTGCAGGGTTCAAGTGGTGGCTAGTTGAGGCTTTAGTTAATTGTTGGCTCTGGCTGATAGGACATGTGCTGGGAAGAGTCAGATGCAACCTTTTTCTGCTCTCATTTTGTTGTGTGCACTTTGCTGGAAAGATACTTCAGCCCCAAGTTCATTGTTGAAGTCTATCAAGAGAAAGCAATTAGTTGTGTTCTTTTCATGGTGTCTAATTAGAACCAGTTGCTGTTCAGTTGCTTCCGACTCATGGAAGACCTCATGTGTGTCAGAGTAGAGCTGTGCTCCACAGGGCTTTCAGTGGCTGATGCTTTGGAAATAGATTTCCAGGCCTTTCTTTTAAGGTGGACTCAAATCACCAACCTTCTGGTTAGCAGCCAAATACGTTAACCATTTGCAACGTCCAGGGACTCTGGTATTTAACTTTGTTGTTATTGTTAGTTGGCCATGGAGACGATTACAACTCATGAGGTTGTTCCGCTGCTATTCAGTGCTGTCTTATCTCTCAGGTTCCTGGACTCTAGGCACCTTCTGACCTCCCTGTCCTCCCTTACTTCTTTACTTCATCTCATTCTTCTTTTAAATCAGGGGCCAGCACACTGTGGTCCCTAAGCCAGATCCCAACTGTACCTTCATCTTGTACTGCCTGGGAGCTGAGAGCAGTTGTTACATTTTTGAATGGTTGGGGAGAAAATTAAAGTAATATTTTGTGACATGTAAAAAGTCTATGAAATTCAGATTTTAGTGTCCAGAATGAAGTTTTTATTGGCACACAGTCCTGCTCATTCATTTAATATTGTGTATGGCTACTTTCACCTTACAGTGGTGGAGCTGAGTATTTGTGACAGAGAATATCTGGCTTATGAAGCCGAAATATTTACTATCTATCCTTTACAGGGAGCTCTGGTGGTGTAGTGCCTAAGGCATTTGACTGCTAACCAGAAGGCTGGTGGTTCAAACCCACCAGCCACTCCACGGAAGGAAGGTTGAACAATCTACTTCATAGTGATACCGCTTCGGAAACCCAAGGAGGAGTCGCTATGAGTCGGATCTGACTTGATGGCAGTGAGTTCAGTATAAGGAGCTCTGGTGGTGGCATAGTACCTAAGGCATTTGACTGCTAACCAGAAGGCTGGCAGTTCAAATCCAACCGCCACTCCTCAGAAGGAAGACTGGGAAATCTACTTCTGTAGAGGTACTGCCTCAGAAACCCAAGTAGGGGTCGCTATGAGTTGAAATTGACTCGATGGCAGTGAGGTTTTTTTTTTGTACATAAAGGGTGGGACTCTAAATATAAATTCACCTGATATTTACCAAAACAACATAGACTATAAAATGTACATGTTGGAGACTTCTAGCAAGATGGTGGAATAGGCAGACAAGCTACTCAAACCCTCTACAACAACAACAACAAAAAACAAGAAACGAAATGAAATAGATACAGATGGTGATCCTGGAACCCCGAGCT
>NW_006922164.1:712673-719328 GCF_000298275.1 Orycteropus afer afer
CACCCTCTGGGTGAGGGCCACCACCTGCTTCTGCACCAACTGATAAGTGATAGAGAGTGGCCAACATCAGCCCAACCTGCCCTCAACTGCTATATGTGAACAGAGAACAGAGAACTGTGAAAACACTCTCATCCTCTATCACCACCCTCCAGGAGACAGGTGGTAAGCTGAGCACTGCCAAATTAGCAAACAGAATAGCAGACCAGTCCTGCTCACTTGGATATATCAAAACAAACAAAAAAACCAAAACAAAAGCACAGCAATATGTAACCAGCAATTAAATATAAATACAATAACATCACAATGTCTTGGAGACAACAGACAATCCTAGTTCATACAAAGACACAAGACAAAGTGTACAAACAAGTAACCAGAAAACCTCCTTGAGGAAGAAATGGCATTAGAACTACCTGATAAGAAATTCAAAAGAATTATATTTAGGTATTTTCAATGGATCAGAAAGAGATCAAAGAAAACACTGACAAAATCAAGGAAAACACAGCAAACTTCTAGAAGAGTTCAGGAAAACAGTACACAAACAAACTGACAAAATAAACAAAAAATCAGAAATTATACAAAAACAACAAATAGGAATCCAGAAGATTAATACTAAGATTTCAGTAATAGATATTGTTGTTGTTGTTATGTGCCGTCAAGTTGGACCCGACTCATAGCAACCCCTCCTTGGGTTTCCGAGGCAGTATCTCTATGGAAGTAGATTGCCTCATCTTCCTTCTGAGGAGTGGCTGATGGGTTTGAACTGCCAGCTTTCTGGTTAGCAGTCAAGTGCCTTAGGCACTATGCTACCAGAGCTCCCTCGGTATTAGATAGTGCATTGAAAGGGCAGAGAAGTAGAACTGAATCAATGGAAGACAGAATTAGTAAGAATGAAGCCAAATCTCTGAATACCTCCCTGTTGGAGGAACAATCACAGGAAGAACAACAACAACAAAAATAAATGAAGAAAGGCTAAAATTTATGTGAGACACCATCAAGAGAAATAACTTATGTGAGAAATAAGTTATGTGTGATCGGAATTCTGAAATAGGAAGAGACAAAACAAAACAAACAATCCCCCCCCAAAAAAACCTGAGAAAATTGTCAAAGATTTATTGGAAGAAAACTTCCCTAATATCATGAAAGATGAGAAGGCATGCATTCAGGAAGCTCAACAGACCCCAAACAGAATAGACCCCAAAAGAAAATCACCAAGACACATCATCATCAAACTCATCAAAACCAAAGACAAAGACAGAATCCTGAAAACTGCTCAGGAAAAATGAAAAGTTATCTGCAAAGGGCAACAATTAAGACTAAGTTCTGATTTCTTGGCAGAAACCATGCAGACAAGAAGGCAATTGGATGACATATATAAATCCATCAAAAAAAATTTCCAACCAAGAATTATGTAATCAGCAAAATTACCCCTCAAATATGTTGGCAAAATTAGGACATTTCCAGATAAACAGAAATTGAGGGAATTTGTGAAAACCAGACCAACCTTACAAGAAATGCTAAAGGAAGTGCTTCAAGACAGAGAGCCAACAATGACAGACAACAACTTGAAATAAATACACATGACAGCATCACTCTGAAACCAACTGAGATATAGAAGTATCCAAAGTAAAATAAACCTACAAAACTGAAAATAGGGAATCAGAGACATCAATTTGTAAATTAAGACAACTACAAACCAGTAAGAGGGAATAAGTAGTGTAATTACAGAACTTCCAAATGGAGAGGAAGTCAAGATGATTTCAAGTTAGTAAGAACTGTTTTAAACTCAGAAAGAAACCAATAAATTACAAGATAACCTCAAAGAAAATTAAAAAATCTTCTCATCAAAACAAAAAAGAGGAAAGCCATAAATATTTAGCAAACACTAAAACAAATAGCAATGAAGGGAATGATAAGAGACTCCATAAACAAAATGAGCTCAGCATAGGAAGTTATATGGAACAAAGAAATCAGCGGCACTACAAAACACACACACAAACAAACAATAAAATAACAGCAATAAATTCATACTTGTCAATAATTACACTGAGTGTTAATGTGTTAAACGCACCCATCAAGAGACAGAGAGTAGCAGAATAGATAAGAAAACATGACCTATCAGTATGCTGTCTACAAGAGACACATCTTTGATACAAAGACAAAAATAGACTAAAATTCCAGGGTTAGAAAAAAATGTATCAAGCAAATGACAATCAAAAAGGAGCAGAAGTGGCAATAATAATTTCTGAAAAAATGGGCTTTAAGGCATAAAATAGCAAAAGAGACAAGGAAGGACATTATTTAAAGATTAAAGGGTCAGTTGAATAAGAGAAAAAAAGCTGTAATAAATATTTACGCACTCAATGAAAAAAAACCCAAATACATAAATTGAACTTTAACAGAATTGAAAAGAGAAACAGATGACTCCACAGCAATCATGAGACTTTAATATATTACTTACAATGAAGGATAGAAAAACTAGAAAGAAACTCAGGAAAGACACAGAAGAACTAAACAGCATAATCAACCAGTGAGATGTTATAGATATATACAAGACACTTTACCAAACACCAGCACAATATACATTCTTTTCCAATGCACTTGGACCATTCTCCAGAATAGACCAGATGTTAGGCCTCAATAAATTTAAAAACATCAAAATACTGCAAAGCATCTTTTCAGATCACAGTGCTATAAAATTAGAAATCAACAATAGGAAGATCAAGGGAGAAAGAGGAAGTATATGGAAACTGAATAACACCCTGCTTAAAAACTACTGAGTAATAGAAGCAATGAAAAATGAAATAAAAAAATACCTTGAATCAAACAAGAATGAAAACACAACATACCAAAATCTTTAGGACTTGGAGGGTAATTTATAGCAATAAACGTACACATCAAAAAAGAAGAAAGAGGCAAAATCAATACCTTGGGTCATCTCCAACAATTAGAAAAAGAGCAACAAAATAAACCTATAGTCACCAGAAGAGAATAAATAAAGAAGATTTGAGCAGAAAATAGAAAAACAGTAGAAAGAATCAATAGGACTTAAAAACATATATAAAATCAACAAACCACTGTAAAATCTAACAAAGGAAAAGAAAGAGAAGATTCAAATAGCATTAATAAGAAGCGAAATGGGCTATGTCACAACAGAACCAACAGAAATAAAAAGGCTAATAATAGGATAGTATGAAGACCCATACTCCAAAAAATCTGAAAACCTAGAAGAAATAGATTTCTAGAAATACACAACCAACCTAAACTAACACAGACTGATGTAGAATATTTGAATAGACCCAAAATAAAAGAAGAAATAGAACAAGTCATAAAAAACTACCAACGAAAAAAGTCCTGGCCCATATGGTTTCACAGGTGAATTCTACCAAGCATTCAAAGAAGAGCTATTACCAGTTCTACTCACACTATTCCAGAATATAGAAAAGGAGGACATACTCACAAATTCATTTTATGAAGCGAACGTAACCCTGATGCCAAAGCCAGGCAAAAACACCACTAAAAATGAAAATTATAGACCTATATCCTCTCCATGGAAGGAAAACTAGGCAATCAACTTCTGTAAACATTTACTGCCTCAGAAACCCAAAGGGGGTTGCTATGAGTCAGAATTGACTTGATGATGGTGGTGAGTTTGGTTTTGGTTTTTATCCCTCATAAAGGAGCTCTGGTGGTGTAGTGGATAAGGCATTTGGCGGCTACCTGGAAGGTCAGTGGTTCAAACCCACCAGCCATTCCATGGAAGAAAATGGGGCAATCTACTTCTGTAAAGATTTACAACCTGGGAAACCCAGTGGGGGTCACTATGAGTCAGATTCAACTCAAAGACAGTCAGTTTGGTTTGGTTTTATATCCCTCATGAACATAGATGCAAAAATTCTCAATAAAATCCTAGCCAATAGATTCCAACAACCTATCAAAAATATATGATAATACATTGTAACAAAAGTGGGCTCCATATCAGCTATGCAAGCATAGTTGAACATTAGAAAACCAGTCGATGTAATACACCACATAAATAAAACAAAGAAGAACCACATGATCATATCAATTGATGCAGAAAAGGCATTTGACAAAATCCAACACCGATTCTTAATAAAAAAGCTGAATAAAGTAGGAATAGAAAGGAAATTCCTCAACATAATTAAAGGCATATGTACAAAACTCATGGCCAACATTAACCTCACTGGAGAAAGACGGAAAGCATTCCCCTTATGAGAGAGTACCAGACAAAGATGACTTTCATTACCACTCCAGTTCAATATTGTATGGGAAGTCCTAGCCAGAGCAATAAGGCATGAAGGGGAAATAAAAGGCATCCAAGTTGGCAGAGAAGTAAAACTATCCATATTTGCAGATGATATGATTCTATACATAGAAAATCCCAAAGACTCCCCAAGAAAATTACTGGAGCTAAATGAAGGTTTCAGCAAAGTGTCAGGGTACAAGAATAACATACAAAAATCAGTTGGATTCCTTTACACTAATGAAGAGAACTCTGAAAAAGAATTCAGGAAAACAATACTATTTATAATAAGCACCCCAAAGATGAAGTACTTAGGAATATATCTAACCAAAGGCACAAAAGACCTAGACAAAGAAAGTTACAAAACAGTACTACAAGAGACCCCCCCCCAAACAAACAAACAAACAAATCCTACATAAATGGAAGAATATACCATGCTCATGGATGGGAAGATTCAATATTGTGAAAATGTCAATACTACCCAAGTGAATGGAAGAAATAAAAGAGCCGAACAGAAGATTTCAAAGGGTATCTCTAGAAGACAAAGTAAAGAATTATAATGAAATGTGCAAAGACCTAGAGTTAGAAAATCAAAAGGGAAGAACATACTCATAATTTTTCAGGCTGAAAGAATGGAAGAAAAAAATCAAGCCTTGAGTTGTAATATTGAAGGATTCTGTGGGCAAAATATTCAATGATGCAGGAAGCATTAGGGGGGAAAAAAAGAAGGAATACACAGAGTCACTGTACCAAGAATTGGTTGACATTCAGCTATTTCTGGAGGTAGCATATGATCAGGAATTGATGGCATTGAAGGAAAAAATGAAAGCTGCACTGATGGATTTGGCAAAAAAACAAGGCTCCAGGAATGAACAGGTCACCCATTGAGATCTTTCAACAAGCAGATGCCATGCTGGAGGCACTCACTCATCTATGCCAAGAAATTTGGAAGACAGCTACCTGGCCAACTGTCTGGAGGAGATCCATGTTTGTGTCCATTCCAAAGAAAGGTGATCCAACAGAATGCAGATACTATTGGACAATATCATTAATATCACATACAAGTAAAATTTTGCTGAAAGTAATTCAAAATTAAAAGAGTGGTTGCAGCAGTATATCAACAGGGAACTGCCTGAAATTCAAGCTGGATTCAGAAGAGGACGTGGAACAAAAGCTATCATTGCTCATGTCACATGGATCTTGGCTGAAAGCAAAGACTACCAGAAAAATGTTTACTTATGTTTTACTGACTATGCAAAAGCATTTGAACGTGTGGATCAAACAAATTATGGAAACATTGTGAAGAATGGGAATTCTTCATTGTGTTCATGCTGAACTAGTACATAGACCAAGAGGCAGTCATTTGAAGAGAACAAAGATATCCTGCATGGTCTAAAATCAGGAAAGGTGTGCCTCAGGGTTGTATCCTTTCATCATACTTATTCAATCTGTATGCTGAGCAAATAATCTGAGAAGCTGGACTATATGAAGACAAACGTGGCATCAGGATTGGAGGAAGAATCATTAACAACTTGCAACATGCAGATGACACAACCTTGCTTGCTGAAAGTGAAGAACACTTGAAGCACTTACTGATGAAGAGCAGAGACTACAGTCTTCAGTATGGATTACACTTCAACATAAAGAAAACAAAAATCTTCACAACTGGGCCCATACGCAACATCACGATAAATGGAGAAAAAATTGAAATTGTCAAGGATTTCATTTTGCTTGGACCCACAATTACTGCTCATGGAAGCAGCAGTCAAGAAATCAAGCAACTTCTGTTGGGCAAATCTGCTGCAAAAGACCTCTTTAAAGTTTTAAAATAATAATAAAATGAAACTTGTTCATGTTGTTGTTGGCTGTCTAGTGGGTTCTGATTCATAGCAATCCTGTATGACAGAGGAGAACTGCTGCCATAGGGTTTCCTAAAGTGTCATCTTTACAGAAGCAGAATACCAGGTCTTTTCTCCTACAGAGTGACTGGTGGGTCGAACCATCTGGCCAAGTACTTAATCATTGCACCATCAGGGCTCCTTCAAAATGTACATACATGCAAGAATTTGTAGAATGCTTTGATTTTATTGTATGACCGGTTACCTGGAAGAAGATTCAGAGCAAAAAATTAAAAATAAAAAAAGGATGGAAAATGAGTGAGACCACACGTGTGTGAGAGAGAGTGTGTGCGAGAGAGACTCTGAACGCAAGAGAGAAGATGAGAGTTTGCAAATTCAACCCTGCCTCCGAATTCCCTGGAGGGCAGCTACAACATAGATCACTGGGCCCATCCCCAGAATTTCTGAGTCAGCAAGTCTAGGGTGGAACCCGAGAATTTTCATTTCTAATGAGGTGGGGGTTGCTGACGCAGCTGGTCCAGGGCCCCACTGTGAG
>NW_006922164.1:719428-727916 GCF_000298275.1 Orycteropus afer afer
AAAGCTGATTAGTTTCTGGAATTTGATGAGTTTTTCATTATGAGTAGACTTTGGGAGTAAAGAAGAAATTTCTAGTTCTTGGTCATCCTGCAGCAACCAAGTTTGATTATTATTCTTTTTCCTCCCTCATAGAAATATTTGATTATGTGTGTGAACAGGGTTAACAGGCAACTAGTTTGCATGTCATAAAGACACTGTCCATGTGTGTGTGTGTGTGTGTGCTTATGGATAGCCTTTATGCATATGTATGTCCACATATACAAGGAACTCTGGTGGCACAGTGGTAAGCAAAAGGTTGGTGGTTCGAACCCACCAGGCACTCTGTGGGAGAAAGAGAGGCATTCTGCTTCCGTGAAGATTTATAGCCTTGGAAACTCTATGAGGGCAGTTCTCTGTCCTCAGTATAGGGTCAGAGTTGACTCGACAGCAGTGGTTATAGATACACACACACACACACACACCTATACACACATAAATATATATCTCAAAATAATTTTCCAAGAGAATATATCTAATTCTTTAGTATAATTTTAATTAAGGCAACAGTCTTGAAAAACAGATTCACAAGGAAGAAACCACTTATGGAATCAGATGAAAGACCACTTATTTTTAGAAGGAACACCTTGCAGGTTCAGTAGGAAAAAACCCAACTGAATATAGTTGGGAGTTAAGATAAAATTAACACAAGGAGAAGGGGAACAATGCAGACAGCGTGGGTCGAAATTTATGTTCTTTTTTTGTTCCAAGAGTCCTTGCCATCAAACTCCTGGTTGGCACTCTCCACAAGAAAACAAGTTTTTGTGCCAGCTTTGTTTTATGATTGTTCTTTCCACTAGGGTTTTTGGCTTGGAGACAGCTGCTTTCTGCAACAAGGATTCATAGATGGGTCTTCATATTTGATGTAAATATAAAGTCTGTCAATTCTGGAGCCTGCATATTTTGCAGAAATATCATGCACCAGCATCTTTGTCCTCGTTTGGAACAGATTCAGGAAAATGTCCTTGGCTCCAGAACAGCTTTAAACAAGACTTGGAAGCTTTGGCAGCTGGGCTGGCTCCAGCCTCGGGTCCCTTTACCCCTTCCAGGTAAGGACAAGGACCTGGGGCACTGGTGCTTTCAAAGGCCTGGGCCTGAAAATAAACAGAAGGTTCCACTCTCCAAGTTCCCAGCCCTGAACCTTTTTATCCAGACACAGCAGCCTCATCTGAAAGTAACAAGAAATTCGAATGAGGACAACAGCACAGAGAGGGCCAGGGGAAATATGTCTTGCCTTGCTCTAGAGACAGGCTCAATCCAGAGCATTTTTCTATGCCAAGGTTGACAGCCCTGTGAACTTCTGTTTCCGGCCTGCCTGAGGTTTCAGGAACCTGTGGACTCTGGAGATAAAACGGGGCTGGCTTCCTATGGGTTTTTGTAAGCATGTATGGACTCCCACCCAAGAGTTTTTTTTTTCTGACGCTTCCAGTGGTGATAGGCACGCGGATATCCAGTGATGAGATATATGGCACCCCATGGCCTACGAGACACCAGATGGTGAGGCCACCAGCTACCGGTCATCAGCTTCCCTCTTTTTCTCTTTCTGTGTGCAGCAGGGCATCTTTCTCTTGGTTCCCAGACTCACAAGCTCAGTTCAGGTAGAGGTTCGAGTCCACCCAGAGGCACCTTGGAAGAAAGATCTGGTGATTTACTTTTGAACAGTCAGCCGCTGGAAACCCTAGAACACTGTTCTGCTCTCACACACTTGGGATTGCCATGACTTGGAGTCTACTTGATGGCGACTGGGACCTATTAACTGTAACACGTGAGGACAGGGTCTGTCCCCACACAGTCCTGTACAGGTCTCTGTATTTGTCTCTGCGCCTCACAGCAGAAACCAAGCGAAAGGCGAGGCTCTACCTCCCATTTGAAATGTTTCTCTTTGGTGACTGGAATCACCTGCTGGAGGAAATTCCCTGGCTCAGTGATGACTGTCTCCTACAGGCAATTTTAACTAATTAAGGGAGAAATGTCCTAATTTACAAGAGAAAAGACAGTTGTCTTGAGAATAATTAATTTCCGCTATGAAAAATGCATTTAGTAGCATGGTTACCTTCCAGAATTAATTACCTCGTCTTGGACTATTTGTCTTTCCTGGAATGCTGCTTACTTCAGAATGTAATTAAAATATTTAGCACATAACAAATCAAAAAGCGTTGCTTGGCTGTTTCCAAGCCAGCATGCAAGAAAAGAAACACTAGTTTGTCAACAAGCTGTGATTTCTCAGTTTCATTCCTTTGGGCAAGGACATTGAGTGTTTCTCCTGAGATAACAATATCTGTTGCTAGGAGCTCTGGTAGCGTAGTGCCTAAGGCACTTGACTGCTAACCAGAAGGCTGGCGGTTCAAACCCACCAGCCACTCCTCGGAAGGAAGGAAGGTTGGTCAATCTATTTCTGTAGTCATTCAGCCTCGGAAACCCAAGGAGGGGTCACTATGAGTTGGGTCTGACTCGAAGGCACATAACAACAACAACAGTTGCCCTGTGAATTGAGGATTGGGCTGCCTTGTACTAGTGCCATGATTGGACAAAGGAATCATTGTTGATTTTTGGAAATCTCATGAACTGTGAGTGGCGAGGGACCTTTGGGAGGTTCATGTGTCTCTTTTCATGGCTCCTTGTGCTTTTGTCTTGGAGGTGCAATAGGATGTGCCATAGACAACTGCTCTGTGCGTTGTCAGCGGGCAGACCACGGATTCTTGCAGACTTCCTGGGCCCACATGCTCTTCTAGCACCTTGCCATCCCCCTCAGGAGGTGGAGTCTCTTTCCGCTTCCCTTGCTCCTGAGTGGGCCTTTCTGACCACCTCAGCAATGACAATGCCGTGGAGATGATGCTGTGTGACTTCGGAGGCCAGGCCATAAAAGTCAACATGGCTTTCATCCTTTTCCTGGACACTTGCCCTTGGAACCCAGCCACCATGTTAGGAGGAAGCCCACGCCACATGAAGAGGCCATGCAGAAATATTCAGCCAGCGGCCCCAGCCTTGATCTCAGTAAACAGCCAACATCAGCCTCCAGATGAATGAGTGAGTGGGTCTTTGTATCATCCCAGCCCTGGCCTGGAGCTGCCCCCAGCTGATACTGAGAGGAGCAGAAATGAGCTGTCTCCACCAAGTCGTGTCCAAATGGCAGACTTGTGAACAAAATAATTCATCCTTTTAAACCACTAAGCTTTGGGATAATTAGTTATGCTACCATAGTAACTACAGCACCAGATAAGACTTATTTACTGAAAAGAATACTGTTTGGAATAATGTTCATTTGTAGTGGGTTGTAGAGCACAGGCAGTCCCTGGATTACAACTGACTTTTGATCCTGTCTGTCTGTAAGTTGAATTTGTTTGTAAGTGAAAATAGGTATGGTTCATATCTATCATCAGTCAGATGTTACTGACCATAGGGTACCACAGTACGACAAACTGAAGACGAGTATACTAATGTCTTAGTATGTTGTTGTTGTTGTTGTTATGTGCCGTAGAGTGTACTTTTCTATGATGAAAAACAGTAAAGAAACACTTCCAGATACACTAAAATGTTTTTAACATATTAATATGGTAATAATAATAATAATGTTTTGATGTGCATTGCAAAGTAGTACCCATTTGTTATTACAAACCATTGTATGTCCCTCATATCCTCACCTGGAGCACTACGGTTTGGGAGCTCTGGTAGCATAGTGGCTAAGGCACTTGACTGTTAACCAGAAGGCTGGCGGTTCAAACCCACCAGCCACTCCTCGGAAGGAAGATTGGGCAATCTACTTCCGTAGTGATACTGCCTCGGAAACCCAAGGAGGGGTCGCTATGAGTCGGGTCTGACTCGACGGCACATAACAACAACAACAACAACAGGCGTTGGTTCTTAAGTGGAGGTTGTGCGTAAGTCGGCCATGCCAGTACAACAAAATCAGTGTTTGTGAATAAATATTCATTGAAAAAGGTCTGTTAGATAGTTCATTAATTGTGGCTGGCCTTTTTGCTGGACTTAAATGAGTTTAAATAACCACACACATACACAAATCACACTCACTGTAACATACATCAGCCTTTACCATAGGTTTCTGTTATATGTAAGTGGGCCAGGGGTGGCCTGTGTGTACTGGTCTGAAATTTCCCCTTTGCTGTTTCTTCCCTTTTAGCCCAAAGCCTGCCAGCACCAAACTCAAATTCTGACATATCCAATTGCTTTCAATATAGTCCAAAAACACATATTTGTATCCATTTGTAGACTTTCTTTCTATATTCTGTGAAATTACACCCAACATCTGCTAACTGTAGATAAGACAAACCCTATAGCTCTGCTGGCATAGTGCCTAAGGCATTTGACTGATAACCAGAAGGCTGGCAGTTCAAACCCACCAGCCACTCCTCAGAAGGAAGATTGGGCAATCTACTTCCATAGAGATACCACCTCGGAAACCCAAGGAGGAGGGGTCGCTATGATTCAGATCCGACTCGACGGCAGTGAGTTTACAGTTGTAAGAGACCCCAACCACTGCTGCTTTGGGGAGCTCTCTGACCCACAGATATCCCCCCCTCCGCTTACTGTTGAGAGACATCATCTGGATTGATCAGCCCCCTCTCCGATTTCCTCTTCTCCCCTGGGAGGTTCCTGCGCTGTTCCTCTTCTGAGTGGTGGTACCACACAGCCGTCTCTGGAAGGTCTTTCAGTGGGAGGGCCTTCCCCTCTCATGCAGCCCTGCCCACGTGCTGCCCAGTAAAGCTTGTTGCCTGTCACTGTCTCTCATGGTCTTATCTTTTCCTTGCTCATCCCCCAAATCTTTGAACTTGCCATAGCTTCCTATTATAATGCAGTGCTATCAACAATTCTGTCGTAGTTGCCTGTTGTTGTTGTTGTTATGTGCCATTGAGTCGGCCCGACTCTTAGCGACCTTGGGTTTCCCTATGGAAGTAGATTGCTTCATCTTCCTTCCGAGGAGTGGCTGGTGGGTTTGAACCGCCAGCCATCTGGTTAGCAGTCAAGTGCCTTAGCCACTAGGCTACCAGAGCTCCTTCTTAGTTACCTAGTGTTGCCATAACAGAAGTACCACAACTGGGTGCCTTTAACAAACAGAAATTTATGTTCTCACCGTTCAGGAGGCTAGAAGTCCTAACTCAGCTCACTAGCTCTGGGAAGGCTCTGTCTGCTCTGAGGGAGAGTCCTTGGAGATCATGTGGCGTATGTATATGTTCTCCTCCATTTGTGCTCGCTTTTCAAAAGAGATTCATTTGAAATGTACACTGCACTGATAGTGCCTAGTTAACATCACAAAGAAAACCCATTCCCAAATGGAATTAGAACCATGGGTATAAAAGCCAAACCAAACCCACTGCCACCGAGTTGATTCCAAGTCCTAGTGACACTATAGGACAAAGTAGAACTGCCCCATAGGGTTTCCAAGACTGCCAGTCTTTACGGAAGCAGATTGCCTCATCTTTCTCCCGCAGCATGGCTGGAGGGTTTGAACTGCTGACCTTTTGGTTAGCAACCGAATGCCTTAACCATGTGCCACCAGAGTTGCTTAACCACAGGTATAAGGGTTGGGATTTACAACATGTATCTTTGGAGGACTCAATGTAATCCACAGCCTCTCCTCAGGTTTCTTGTAGCTCTGCTCTAGACCACTGAAACACAGGGAAATCTCTATTTCTCATACGCATTTCCCCCCACGGCCTAAGGCATACTGATAACTTGTCTCACTTGCCTTGGTTTCAAGGTCCACAGATGCTCATCTGCAGGGGTCTGCTCATTCTTCCTCTGAGGCCGTAAAATGCCACCACTATGAGTTCAATTCCCATGAACCCAGAGAACAAGGAGATGGGGGCCTGGCACGGAACTGTATTCTCTCAGAGTTCATTCCCCTCTATTGTGTGAGTCAGCATTTTAACAACTCTGCTATTTAAAAAATAAAACACATGCCAGCCCTTTGCACCCATACGTTCTTCAGAAATCTGTAAAATGAGGAAAATAACAACTTTCCACCCACCCACCTCCCAGTTGTGTGGGTGGAACAATGGGTTTGTGCTTGTGGATGCTCACCCTGTGGAGGTGCGAGGCTGCGGGAAAGTCCTGCTCACAGAATCAGGTAACTTGGAAATGCTGTCAGAATTCACCACCTGAATTGCTGCTTCAATCGTGGCACCGAGTCAGAAAGCTCACCTGATGCAAAAGTGCTTGTCTGCACTTGAACACCAGCGATTGCCTTTGGAATTGTGTTTAAGCGATTGGCAGCACAGCATTCCTTCCTGATGTCTTCCATTGTAGGCCTTAATGGAAACTCATTTATACCATTGTCAGCGGCTCTTCTTGCTGACAGGAACCTACATTACCCTGGGGATCGCCCTGCAGCTTCCAACAGCAAGTTTGCTTTTCCAATTTGAATCCAGACCCTTCCATTTCTTTGTCCAGTATTGCCAAGACAGTTTTTGCAACATTGAAGATGATTTGGTTTTTCCCAGGTGTTGATTGCTTTTTGGAGATGACAACATGGAATGTGGTCTGTTTTTACTCTATATGTCCACGCTGTTTGCAGGAATTCCACAGATACCAGGGCTGTGGTCGTTTGTTTATCAGAAAACTTTTGAAAAGGGTTCTGAAAGCCCAGTGGGACATGAAGAAGGTATTCTGGCTGGGAAGCAGATTTTTAGAAACCAGGAACATTCTTTAAGATTCTTTAGCATGTTGTTGTTGTCAGGTGCCATTGACTTGGCCCCAACTCAGAGTGAACCCACGTACAAAAGAATGAAACACTGGTCCTGTGCCACCCTCACAATCCTTATTGTATTTAAGCCCATGCTGCCAACCCTTCCTTACATGCATAGTTTTGCATTTTCCAAACTGTCATGTACATGTGCCTGGCTGCTTTCTCTTAGCATGATGCTTTGCTTTGGAGGTTTATTCCTACTGTTGCATGGGTCAGTAGTCCTTTCCTGTTTTTCCTGAATAGTATTTGATTGCATAAGTGTACTACTACCCTTTGTGTGTCCATTCACCAGTTGAATGACATTTGGATTGTTCACAGTTTTTGGTGATGATGGCTAAAGCCACTCAAACATTCAATACAGGTGTTTGTATGGACCTGTGCTCTAATATCTCTTAGGGAGATACCTGGGAGTGGAATTGGTGGGTCTAAGTGTTTCTTTGGGAGCTCTGGTAGTGTAGTACCTAAAGCACTTGACTGCTAACCAGAAGGCTGGCGGTTCAAATCCACCAGCCACTCCTCGGAAGGAAGATTGGGCAATCTACTTCCGTAGTGATACTGCCTCGGAAACCCAAGGAGGGGTCGCTATGAGTCGGGGCCGACTCGACGGCAAATAACAACAACAACAACAACAAGTGTTTCTTTATGAGAACCGTTTTGCATTCCCATCAGGAGTGTATGAGAGTGCTGCTTGCTTCACATTTCACCAATGCCAGTTATGGTCAATCTAGTTGACTAAGCACTTCTAGTAGATATGTGAAAAACAAAACCAGTTGTGGGGAAGTCAGCTCCAGCTCGTGGCACCCCCGTGTGGGTCAGCAGCTGAGTTTTCAGAAGTAGGTCACCAGGGCTTTCTTCCCGGGTATGTTTTTGGTGGACTCGAACTTCCAGCCTTCATCTTTGCAGATGAGCTTGTCAATCAGTTTGCATCACCCAAGGACCCCAGTAAGTATTTCCAAAACCAAAACAAACTCACTGCCATCGTGTCGATTCTGACTCTTAGCGGCCCCCTTTGGGTTTCCGAGGCAGTAAATCTTTATGGAAGTAGATTGCCCAGTCTTCCTTCCACAGAGTGGCTGGTGGATTTGGGGATTTTAATTTGGATTTCCCTGATGACTCATGGTGTTCAGCTCTTTTTTATGTGAATATTGGCTATTTGTATCTTTTCTTTTGAGCTGATTATTCAAATCTTTTGCTTGTTGCTGTTACTATTTTTAATCACATTGTTTGTCTTATTACCAAGTATGAAGTTACCTGTATATCCTGGGTACCAGCCAGAATACATGTTTTAGAACAAAATTTCCCAGTCTACCAGTTGCCTTTTCATTTTCTTATCTGTGTCTTTCAAAGAGTAAGAGTTTTTAACCATGATACTGTCTACTTATATTATATATTTTTTAAAATAGTTGTGTTTTTTGTGTCCTTGTTAAGAAATCCTCACCTAATCCAGTTTCTCAAAGTTTTTTCTCTTTGTTTATGTGTAGGAATGTAATAGTCTCAGCTCTTCCTGTATGCTGCCTATTGAGTTAATTTGTGTGTTTAGTGTGAATTAGGATCAAGATTCACCCCATCCCCACCCCTGTACAGATGTCCAGTAGTTCTGGCCACAGTTTGTGTGCACAGTTTGCGTTTTGATGTGGAAAAACTCAGAGTGATCCCTATTTTGACTGGGCACCTCCATGATAATCTTAAGGAACCCTGGTAACATAAAGTGCTCAGTTGCTAACTGAAAGATAGGTGGTTAGAGTCTAC
>NW_006922164.1:728085-732214 GCF_000298275.1 Orycteropus afer afer
GCTGACCCTCTACTTTCCCAAGCATGGTGTCCTTCTCCAGGGACTGGTCCCTCCTGAGAACATGCTCAAAGTACATGAGATGAAGTCTCGCCCTCTCTGCTTCTAAGGAGCATCCTGGCTGTACTTCGTCCAAGACCGATTTGTTCTTTCTTCTGGCAGGCCATGCTATATTCAGTATTCTTTGCCAACACCATAGTTCAAAGGCATCAATTCTTCTTCAGTCTTCTTTATTCATTGCCAAGCTTTCAGACACATGTGAAGTGATTGAAAATGCCATGGCTTGGGGTCAGCACACTTTAGTGCTCAGAACGACATCTTTGCTTTTTTAACATTTTGAAGAGGGCTTTTATAACAGATTTTCCCAGTGCAGTATGACGTCTGATTTTTTGAGTGTTGCTTCCGTGGATGTTGATTTTACGTGCAAGTAAAATGAATTCCTTGACAACTTCAGTCTTTTCTCCATTTATTGTGATGCTGGTTATTGGTCCAGTTGTGAAGATTTTTGTTTTCTTTATGTTGAGTTGTAATCCACACTGCAGACTGTAGTCTTCAATCTTCATCAAGTGCTCTTTACTTTCAGCAAGCAAAGTTGTGTCGTCTGCATATCGCAGGTTGTTAATGAGTGTCCCTCCAATCCTGATGCCGTGTTCTTCTGTATAGTCCAGCTTCTCGGATTATTTGCTGAGCATATGGATTGAATAAGTATGGTGAAAGGATACAACCCTGACGCACTCCTTTCCTGATTTTAAACCATGCAGTATCCCTTTGTTTTGTTTGAATGACTGCCCTCTTCATCTATGTATGTTCCACATGAGCTCAATTAAGTGTTCTGGAATTCCGATTCTTCATTATCTATAATTTGTTATGATGCACAGAGTCAAATGCCTTTGCATAGTCAATAAAACATGGGTAAACCTCTTTCTGGTGTTCTTTGCTGTTAGCCAAGATCCATCTGACATCAATGATGGTATCCCTCATTCCAAGTCCTTTTCTGAATCCACTTTGAATTTCTGTTGATGCACTACTGCTACTGTTTTTGAACTATGTTCAGCAACATTTCACTTGTATGTCATATTAATGGTATTGTTCAATAATTTCTGCATTCTGTTGGCTCACCTTTCTTTGCAATTGGCACAAATATGGATATCTTCCATTTGGTTGGCCAGATAACTGTCTTCCAACATTCTTGGCATGGCCCAGTGAGTGTTGCCAGCGTTGCATGTTTGTTGAAACATCTCAATCAGTATTCTTTCAATTCCTGCAGCCTTGTTTTCCCCCAGTGCCTTCAGTGCATTGCTCATGTAATAAGTGCTTTTCCCTGTTTCTTCTTGTTTAAAAGGCCTGGTCATGTCCCTGTGTTTTATTTGTCATGGGTTTTGGAAGTAGAAAAGTCTGGGTTTATAGCCAAAGGCTACCATTTTCTGTTACTTGATTTTGCCCAAATGACTTTATTTCTCTGAGCCTCAATTTTCTCTTCAGTAAAATACAGCTCATATCAAGTATCTCATTTTTGTTAGAATTAGATTAGTTAGACATGCGTGGACATAACTGCATTTTTTCTGAGGAAAAGTTTGTAAATTTTATTACCTTCTCTACAGGCCCCTGATCCAAGAAGCTTACAAACTGTTTCTCTAAACCATTAAGTTCTATTCAGTCTTTTAGTTCCTATCACGTTGACAATTATATTTATATTTCTTCTTCCATAAAACAATTAGAGGTAGGCAGAGGCAAGCGATCATTACTCTACCACATACCACTTTGGAGGCCTGGAGTAGATTGCATAAACACTCTGTATGCATATGCCCTCTATAGAGTTCTGAGAATAAATTAAGGTAACATTCCTAAGTGTTCCGTAAAAATGATGAAAATCATTTCCCTCGAAATCCTCTCGGAATAATTTTCAGAGCCAGTGTAACATCAGTTTCTTTGGCCACAAGACCTTGCTTGTCCTCTGTTCAAACTATGTCTTCCTCGTCTCTCCCCTTGCCCTCTATTGTTATTGGTGCTGTTGTATTGGCTCGTGGAGAGCCATGTAAAACAGAACAACACTGCCCAGTCCTGCTCGTCTTCCTCATCACTGGTGTGCCCAAGTCCACTGCTGTGGCCATTGTGTGTTCTGAGTGCCTGCCAACCTAGGGGCTCGTACTACTCCAGCACGGTATCAGACAGCACTCTGGTGTGAGCCACAGGTTTCCCCCTGGCTAATTTTCAGAAGTTGACTTGCCAAGCCTTTCTTCCTAGCCTGGAGGTCCTGCTGAAACTTGTCGACCAGGGGTGACCCTGCCGACATTTGAAATACTGATGGCGTAGCTTCCGTCATCACAGCAACACACGAGCCACCACAGTATGACAAACTGACAGACGGGTGGCAGCTGCCTTCTTTAGCTTCTCCCACTGCACTCTCCGTGTAGCAGGTGAGGAAGTAGTATTTGTGTTGGCCAGAGAGGGGTAGGCGCAGGTGGGCCTCAGTGATGCTGGGGATTAGAGAAAGCAGTCAATGAAGGTCCTCCGGAAGTGACACAACTGCTTGCCCACCTGAGGTGCAAAGAGTTACAACGAAGGGTAGAAATGGCTCATAGCCAGTAGCAGTCATCTATTGCTGCCCAATAAATTACCCCAAACTTGGAGGCAAAAACGACACACATTTATGGCACAGCTCCTGTGGGTTGGGAATCTGAGCGTAGCTTGGCTGGCCCTGTGGCTCAGGCTCCCTTATCAATGCTGAATGAAGGTGCCAGCCAGTGCACCTCCAGGACAGACTGGGGTGGCATCAGCTCTCAAACTCGTTCATGTGGCAGTTGGCCGGCTTCACATCCTCACTCGCTGTTGGCAGAAACATCGGTTCCTAGCCATGTGGGCCTCTCCACAGGCAGCTCACACGTGGCAGCGGTCCTCTCAGAATGAGCAAGAAATGAGACAGGGCGGTAAGTCAACTGCTTCACAAAATGGTCCGCAGAATGTCAGCCCAAGTTCCAAATGGCTTTAAACTGGGGTGGCATCAGCCACATAAATGCTTAGGCACACATAGTGTACCTTGGAAGTGGGAAATGTACATTTACATTTACACCTTGGAGTTTCAGGTATGCTCATCATAAAATGATCTCATCTCCTCACATATGCCATGGGCCTGGCTCCTAAGGACCTCCCAGGCATGCTGCTGTGTGACTGGTCCCTCCTGGTTGGATCTGGACAAGTGTAGCAACCTCAGAAGCTATGTGTTGAAGATGGCAGAGCCACAAGTCAAGGTGCCAGTTCCTAAACCACCACTTGGAGAGGAGCTGCCACACGTGAGAAACAAACCACACTGTATTGATTCACTCAGGTTGGGATATAGTATTGTTGTTGTTGTTGTTGTTAGTTGCCACTGAGTCGATTTCGACTCATGGTGACTCTGTGTGTACAAAGTAGAACTACTCAATAGGGGTTTTAAGGCTGTAACCTTTTGGAAACAGATCATCAGGCTTTTCTTCTGAGATGCCTCTGGGTGGGTTTGAGCCACTACCTTTCAGCTAGTAGTCCAGTGTTTAACTGTTTGTGACACCCAGGGACTCCTTGAATTTAGTTTTACTTTAACTCATATTCACTCTTAAGGAAGTAAGTTCTTTTGAGAAGTATAGAAATGGAGTGTGTCACTCCCAAGACTGCAGTGTTGTGTAGGATGACCCTGTTGTCAATGCTGACACCATCTTGAAGGTCTCAGGTTATCATTGTTAGCTTTGCTACTTGTCCTCAGATAGTGTGTCCTTAAGAAGAGCCCAATTGTTGCTCATCTAGCCTCTATGACTATAAACAAACAATCTTGAGAGTGCTTTAGCTACCAGTTTAATGACTGTAGAAGCTTAGGAAGTTTCTTCCATATTTGTGACAGGCAGAAATGACCACAACCTAATGCTTGGAACCTGTGACTGTATTACCTCACATGACAGAAGGGACTTTTCAGATGTGATTAAATTAAGGATCTCGAGATGGGAAAATGATCCAGGATTATCCACGTAGACCTACTGTAAGTACAAGGGTCCTTATGCAGGAGGGGCAGAGTCAGGGAAGGAGATGTGACAGTGAAAACAGAGTGAAAGGGAGCTAGAGATAGAGAGACAGATAGATAGATAGGGAGAGAGAGAGAGAGAGA
>NW_006922164.1:732384-734514 GCF_000298275.1 Orycteropus afer afer
CCTTGATTTGAAGACTCCCTCCCGGCCAGTACAACTGTAAGGTAATGTTGTTGTCAGGTGCCATTGAACCTGTTCCAACTCATAGTCCTGCTTACTTTCCCATGTTTGCTTTAGCACATCATCATCCACTCTCCAAGCACCTTTCCAGGGCAACAGTGGCTTTTTGACTCAAGGGTTCTGGGTTGAAATGTTTGAAACCACTGATAGAGCTTAGACATGCCTGTGGAAGAAGGAAGATGTCTTAGTTTCCCAGTGCTGCTGTAACAGAAATACCACAAGTGAGTGGCTTGAAAGAACAGAAATTTATTCTCTCACAATTCTGGAGGCTAGAAGTCCAAATCATGGTGTCAGCCATGTGGATTCCTTCCTTGTCAGTAGCCCCAGGCATTGCTTGGTTCCTTGGCTTGTAGATGATCCTCATGTGTCCCCCACACACACCTGTGTGTGTCTGGGTCTAATCTGCTCTTTTTATCACTCAGAAGTGATTAGGTTTAGGCTCCACCCTACACTGGTATGATCTCAACTGACTGGTTACATTAGATTGCACTGTGGATAGGGACCACACTAGATTAGTAACAGGTTTTGAGGGAGCAGAATTCAATCAAAAACAGTAAGTAAACACTTTCTTTTTAAATTTTGCCAAAATACTGCTTTTCTGGAAGCTCTGGTGGCGTAGTGCCTAAGGCATTTAACTGCTAACCAGAAGGCTGGTGGTTCAAACCCATCAGCCACTCCTCAGAAGGAAGACTGGGCAACCTACTTCCATAGAGATACCATCTCAGAAGCCCAAGGAGGGGTTGCTATGAGTTGGGACCGACTCGATGGCAGTGAGTTTGGTTTTTGGACTGGTTTCCTATCTTGGGAATGGAGAGGGAGCCTCACACTTCAATTTCTTCCTGTTCTGACTGCTGCTATTAAGACTCAAGGCCAATTGAGATGTTTGGATTGTCAGCAAAGGAATTCAGTAACAACAAAGTCAAAAAATAGTGGATTTGAGAGTAAGATTAGGACTGATTGTATGTGGGATTCCAAAACCGAACTCCCTGCCATGGAGTTGATTTTGACTCTGAGTGACCCCCATTGGGTTTCCAAGGCTGTAAATCTTTACAGCAGCAGACTGCCTTGTCTCTCTTCCACGGAGTGGCTGATGGGTTCAAACCACTGATCTTTTGGTTAGCAGCCAAATGCCTTAACCATTACACCACTAGAGCTCCTTTATGTGAGATTAGACAGATTTTATATCCAAAGTAAATTAGGAGGTGTCTTAGTTTCCTGTCACTGCAGTAGCAAATTACCATAAATGTGGTGGCTTAAAATACAAATATCATCTCTTACCACTCTGAGGTCAGAAGTCAGATTTGGTTAGCCATCAGGGCTAACCGCAAGGTGTCAGCAGGGCAGTATCCCTTCTGCAGGCTCTGGGGGTGAATCCGTTCCTTGATTGTCCAGTGGCTCCTTTCTCCATCTTCAAAGCCAGGATTGGCCTGTTAAGTCTTTCTCACACTGAATCTCTCTGCTGCCTCCCTCTAACACACTTGAGTATTGCATTAGTTATGTTAGTGGTTATGTTAGTCCTTGGGTGGTACAAACAGTTAATGCACTCAGCTGTTAGCCTGAAGGTTGGAGGTTTGAGTGTGCCAGAGGTGCCTTTGGAGAAAGTCCAGAGGATCTACTTCAGAAAAATCAGCCATTGAAAACCCTATGGAACATTAGAAAAACAATCAGTGTAATCTATCACATAAGAAAAATAAAGGAAAAGAATCACATGATCATATAAATAGATGCAAAAAAGGCATTTGATAAAATCCAATATCCATTCCTGATTTTAAAAAAAACAACCTCAGAAAAATAGGAATAGAAGGGAAATACCTCAATATAATAAATGGCATATATGCAAAACCAAGAGCCAACATTATTCTCAATAGAGAGAGACTGAAACCATTCCCCTTGCAAAACAGGAACCAGACAAGGATGCCTTCTATCACCACTTCTGGTCAACATAATATTGGAAGTCCTGTTGTTGTTGTTGTTGTTGATATATGCTGTCAAGTCGGACCCGACTCATAGCGTCCCCTCCTTGGGTTTCCAAGGCAGTATCACTATGGAAGTAGATTGCCCCATCTTCCTTCC
>NW_006922164.1:735209-736936 GCF_000298275.1 Orycteropus afer afer
TAGTGCCTAAGGCACTTGACTGCTAACCAGAAGGCTGGTGGTTCAAACCCACCAGCCACTCCTCGGAAGGAAGATGGGGCAATGTACTTCCGTAGTGATACTGCCTCGGAAACCCGAGGAGGGGTCGCTATGAGTCGGTCCGACTTGATGGCACATAACAACAACAACAGCAACAACCCAAAGCAATCTATACATTCAATGCAATCCCAATCCAGATCCCATCAACATTCTTTACCCAAAACCAAACTCACTGCCGTCAAGTTGAATTTGACTCACAGCAACCCCTCCTTTGGTTTCTGAGGTGGAACTTTGACACCAATCTGCCAACAGTTTTACAGCTAGAACCACCTGGGGTGGACCAATTCCAGAACATTCCAGGTGCAAGACAGGAAAGCACTATAATCCTTTTTGGGCTTAACTTCACTTTGATCAGTACAGCAAGGATGAAAGGATGAGGGAGGTGGATACCAAATGGCCCCAGAGCAGTTTTTTTTTTTTTTACCCCCGTGTGCGCCACTAAGGAGCTCGGTTCTTTGGTGCTTAAAGCATTGGGCTGCTAATTGAAAGGTTGGTGGTTCCAGTCCACCAGCTGCTCCATGGGAGAAAGATGAGGCAGCCTGCTTCTGTAAAGATTACAGCCTTGGAAACTCAGTGGGACAGTTCTACCCTGCCCCATAGGGTGGCTATGAGTCAGAGTCTGTCCGATGGCAGTGGGTGGGTATGCTCTGCTGCATTGGGGATATGTTTGCAGCACACGTAAATACAATAGCCTCTGTCAAACCTGTCTGTATTCGTGGGTGTGGTTGTGCGTGTCTATGTATACACTTGTAAACTATTGTTGTTATAACTGTTACTGCAGGATTGTGTGTGTGATAGTCTTTTCCTCTGTTGTTTTTTACTCCTGTGGTCCTCCCAGCGTCTTTCTTCGCCTGGATCATTTTGTGCAGGTCTCGCCCTTATTGTATATTGCCTTCCCCTCCTCCCAAGTTAAACTGTGTCTGCTCTCTAGTTACTGATTTATCTTCCTTTCACCTCCCACTCTTTTTGTGTGAAAACCTTTCCTTGACTTTTTAAAGTAGTAGTCTCCTACACTATTATGCTTTTGTGATCGACGGGTTTCACTCAGCTTTGTAACCGCAGAGGGTGGCACCTTCACTGTGACAGGCGAATAGCGCTGCATGATGTGTGTGGTTTGGGTGAAGAGTTTGTGATACTGTAGGACAGGGTTACTGATGCTCAGCCGGAGCGGGTGGATACACACTGAATAAGATGACGAGCTGCATAAACAGATGCATGTGTTAGGAAAAGGGCCAGAGGCAAGCACATAAAAATGTCAATAGCAGTGAAGTTGAAATGATTCAACTGTGGCTCTGTTTTCTTTCACTTTTCTGTATTTCCACCAGATTTTCTTTAACAAATAAGCCTTATTTTAAACTAAAAACATTGGAAATTTGATGGTTAGTGGAAATGATTTTGTTAATTTCAGCATACTCCCCTCCAGTTTTAGTTCATATTGCTGTAAGGCGCTGTTGAGTTGGTTCCAAGTCATAGCGACCCATGTACAACAGAACAAAACACTGCCCGGTCCCTTGCTATCCTCAGAATCATTGCCATGCGTGAGCCCAGCATCACAGCCACTGTGGCAATCCATCTCGTTGAGCGTCTTCCTCTTTTTTCCTGACATTCTTTAATTTATATCCCCCTGTAAGGAGCTCGGGAGCTCTGGT
>NW_006922164.1:737107-738231 GCF_000298275.1 Orycteropus afer afer
AACAACAACAACAGTAAGGAGCTCTGGTGGTGTAGTGCCTAAGGCATTTGACTGCTAACCAGAAGGCTAGTGGTTCAAACCCACCAACCAGCCACTCCTCGGAAGGAAGATTGAGCAATCTACTTCTTTAGAGATAACACCTCAGAAACCCAAGGAGGGGTCGCTATGAGTTGAAATTAACTGGATGGCAGTGAGTTTGGTGTTTTTTTCTTTTTGGTTTTAGAAACCCAATGGGGGTCGCTATGAGTTAGAAATGACTCAGTGGCATTGAGTTGTGCTTTTTTTTTTTTTTTTTTGGAGGGGTATAATTGACTATGAATAAGGAAGATCAAAGAGGAATTGATGTATTTGAATTGTGGTGTTGGCAAAGAGTACTGAAAACACCACAGGCTGCCAGAAGAACGAACAGATCTGTCTCAGTAGAAGTGCAGCCAGAATGCTCCTTAGACATGAGAATGGCCGGACTTCGTCTCCCCTACTTTGGTCATGTCAGAAGGGACCGGTCCCTAGAGAAGGATAACGTGCTTGGTAAAGTGGAGGGTCAGAGAAAAAAAGGAAGATATTCAATGAGATGGATTGACATAGTAACTGCGACAATGGGCTCACGCGTAGCACCGATCGTGAGGATGGCACAAGACCAGGCAGTGTTCCATTCCGTTGCACATAGTGTCGCTGTGAGTTGGAATCGACTTGATGGCACCTAAAAACAGCAACATAATTAACTATCTTTTATCAGAAATTTAAAGATAGAGGCCCACTTTCTCCAGATAATATGACTGTAACCTCTCCTTGCCCTGCTAAATAGAAAAAGACAGAGGAGAACCTCACTCACGGGAGAAGAGGAAGCGTTCCAGCGCTCGGGTTGCTTCTTGCCTCTCGGGGACACCATGCACACCAGGAGGAAACCCTGTCCGCTCCTGTGCCATCCCCGTGAGAGTTGGTAGGTCCAGAGAGCTTCCATGGGCTGATTTTCAGAAGCAGATGACCAGGGATGAGGAAGTTACCCACTTTTGTTTTCAAATAAAGGAGCCCTGGAGCCCAGGGGTCTTCTTTACCCTCTCCTACTGGCACAGTATCCTACGTTCTGCATTTTTGTGATTGTTGCCTCATAATTTGACTCAAAT
>NW_006922164.1:738331-741202 GCF_000298275.1 Orycteropus afer afer
AAGGGCACCACGTGGTCATGTGCATTCCTTACTCAGTTCCGTACCAGGAGCGCCCAGAGCAAGCTCTGCACCATCGACAATGCTGAGTTTGATCGCTTGGTTAAAGGCCAGATGCCAGACCTTGCTTGGCCTCCAGAACAGCAAAGCTTTCCATTCCACCCACTATCCAGTGCGGAAAGCTGGTTGCCAGAATGTTCTCTCCCTCTGTTATATTACACACATACACACGTGCGTAGGGAAACTAGCTGTGCAAGGGGACTTGGCTGTAGCATTTAAGGAAAGCTGTTTCAATAAGAAGCAGGACTTTATTATTTTTAAAGATATTGGGAAGAGTCATGACTAGTATTTCTTGGCCGGCATAGTGGTTGATAACGTCTAGTAAATACGCTTCCTGCCAAAGAGGCACTTCACCTGAACTGTGGGGTCAATCTGAGGTGTGATGGGCAGACCTTAGCCTGAGGAAGCCCCCCAGCGATCCAGATCAAACAGGTCCTTCTAAAATGTTTGAGGAGCGTTGGGTCAGATGTTTTCAACAAGTCCCTCTGTGCGATCTTGTTCATGCTTCTTCTTTGCACTGTTTCTGGAGAGAAGGTCACCGTTGGCTATGCTACTGTTCAAGGGCTCAAATTGGTTTGTGTTATCTCTCCAAACACATGTAGGGGATAAAGAATGTTACTCCTGTTGTACAGTTGAGACATCTGAGACCAAGCCACTTGGCCAGGTACACACAGCCAGGAGTAGGGAGACTCCCTCCAATACCCAGGATTGTTTGCATTCAGAAATTTGCCTCCTTCCCACTACCCTGTATGGCCTTCCGGAGTCATACAAAGTGAATGAAAGCATTTATTATAGTAGCGTTATACCCTGCATGGAGTCCCTGGGTGGTGCAGGTGGTGAACGTGCTTGGTTGCTAACCAGAAGTTTGGTGGTTCAAGTCCACCCGGAGATTCCTCAGAAGAAAGGCCTGGCGATCTACTGCCAAGAGATCAGCCATTGAAGACCCCACGGGGCACAGCTCCACCCAGATGTTCATGAGGGGCCATGAGTTGGGGTCGACTTACTGGCAACCATCTACACGTGAAATACGGCAGTATTGTTGATTATGCCCAGTCAGAGACCACTTACTGAACATGGGTATCCAGTTCCCAAAATAATTAGGAAAAGGAGCCCAACTCTTTACTGGGAGTTTGAAACCTTTAAGCAATGTTAAATAAGTTTGACATTTTCTTTTCCTCTGCACATACAAGTTCTTATATACCACTTTTCCACATGCTGTTACCATTTTTATACTTGTGTGTGCTATAGAAGGAGCCCTGAAAGGTTGGAACCAAAAGGTGGGTGGTTCAAACCCACCAGCTGCTAAGAGGGAGAACAGTGCGGCAGTCTGGTTCTGTAAAATTACATCCTTAGAAACCCTATGGGATGGTTCTACTCTGCCCTATAAGGTCACTATGAGTTGGAATTGATTCAATGGCAACAGGTTTGGTTAGGTTTGGGGTGGTCCAAGCAGTTTGCACTTGACCACCAATTGACAGGTTGGTGATTCGAGCCCACCTAGAAGTACTGCAGAAGAAAAGGCCTGGAGATTTGTTTCCATAATGATAGCAGCCAAGAAAACTCTTTGGGACAGCTCTGCTCTGTAACACATGGGGTCACCGTAAGTTGGAAGCAACTCGATCAAATGGGTGATTTTTGCATTTTGTAGAATGAACTTCAGACAAGGTCTGTTTGATGTTTTCCTCAGGATTAGACTGGGACTATGCATTATGGGAGAAGACCACAGAGATAGGGTGTCTTCATCCCTTCGTACCAGGGGTTTATCACGTCTGCAGGAGCGATTGCTGGTGCTGTTGACCCTGATCACTTGCGTAGGGCCATGTTGCCAGTTTTCTCCACTGTAAAGTTCCCTTTTTTCACATTTTAGCTCTGCGTTTTGGACTTGAGTTACCAAGTACAGTGTGACCAGTAGTTTTTAATGCCTTTCTTGGCCCAGAAGTCAGTCCTGAGTCCCCACCCCCCCAAAAAAAAACCCACTGCCGTTGAGTCGATTCTGATTCACAGCGCCCCTAGAGGAAGGAGTAGAACTGCCCCCACAGAGTTTCCCAGGCTGTCAGTCTTGACAGATTGTCTCATCTTTTTCCCACAGACTGGGGATTTTGTAATAGGGAAAAGAGACCCCAGATTCAAACAGGTTCAATAGAGACACTTTTATTAAGCCTTAGACAGGACAAAGACAAAAATCAAAAGAGTCATCCAGGATGAGGGAAGCCATCAGCATGTACACAGTACAGAAAGCCGAATGGAGTCTGCTGAGTACGGCCATGGGGCTACTTATATATGATTGAAGACAAAGGGAATCATCACAGAATCATGATTGGTGGTAGACTGATTCATCACAGTTGCAGGTGGGACTGCAGAAGCGGGGAAAGGACCGTGACTGGGACACATTCATAATTGATGATAAGAAAGGGTTACAAGATTGGTTCTGGGGCTTGACCACCCGGCTAGGTGGTGGTCCGCTTGACTGTGGGGCCTGAATTGTAGCCACAAGGTGGCTACAAAAAAATACCAGGACCCCAATGTTAATTTAAATTAGAAAAGGACACACTCAAGCAAGTTCCCTAGTTCTCTGTATGAGCATCTCTATTTTGAACCGTACACTTCCTAAGGGCACACTGCTCCTCCCTAGGTTTGTCTGGGAACTTGTCTGTTGTGCAAGGCCACAATGTTGGTTTAAGGGTCAGAAAGAACTCAAATGGCGTCTGAAACTTATGTCAGGCCTCAAAATGGACTTAGGGCTCCCACTATAGACCGCAGCCTTCCACAAACCAAGTGCTTTAGAATTTAAGCTCTAATACAGTATGAACCCTG
>NW_006922164.1:741632-744641 GCF_000298275.1 Orycteropus afer afer
GGAGAGGATTTCCTGTTGTTGTTGTTGTTATGTGTCGTCAAGTTGGACCTGACTACAGAAGTAGATTGCCCAACCTTCCTTCTGAGGAGTGGCTAGTGGGTTTGAACTGCCAGCCTTCTGGTTAGCAGTCAAGTGCCTTAGGCTAACAGGTTTGTAAAGGGTTTTAGGACAGTGGGGATAAGTGGGCGGGGATTTCCAAGAAAAAAGGTGGGGTTGTGAGAATCAGGTGTGTGTGCAGTAAGAAGCCAAGATGGATTCCATCTCAAAGGCTGTTGGAACAAAGATGAAATCTATCACAGAGGCTACTGGGATGTTGCCATGACTTATTGTGGCATGTTGCACATGAGTGATGTCTCTGGACCGTGGTTTGAGTCCTGGCAAGGGACTACTGTTCTTGATTGCCTCTGGTGGAAGGTCACTGTTGGTCAAGTTGAATTTTACTGTGCCTGCTCTGGTGGCGTAGTGTCTAAGGCACTTGACTGCTAACCAGAAGGCTGGCGTTCAAACCCACCAGCCACTCCCCCGAAGGAAGGTTGGGCAATCTACTTCCGTAGTGATGCTGCCTCGGCAACCCAAGGAGGGGTCGCTTTGAGTGGATCTTGATGGCAGTGAGATTGGTTTCGGGGCTCTGTACTCGGAAGGAAGGTTGGGCAATCCTACTTCCGTAGTGATAATGCCTCGGAAACCCAAGGAGGGCTCGCTGTGAGTCGGGTTTGACTTGACGGCACACGACAACAACAACGTACCTGGTAAAGTACCTGAAGCACAACTCAGGAGCTTTATCACCGTTTCACAGTGGTCAAGCTCGTGGGGTTTTGGAAGTGTAACTGGCTTTGCCTAAGGGCCTGGTTTGTTTATCCCAAGCAGTTCTCTGACCCGCAGCAATGTGGTGGTCTGCTACTTAACTGTTCTAAGAATACAGAGTCAGAGGCTGCTTGATTCAGCCAGCCTTACCTGTCTTACCACTTTACCAAGCATGACATCCTTCTCCAGGGTCTGGTCCCTTCTGACCACATGACCAAAGTAGGTGAGATGAAGTCTGGCCATTCTTGCTTCCAAGGAGCATTCCGGCTGCATTTCTTCTAGGATAGAATTGTTCGTTCTTCTGGCAGTCCATGGTATTTTCAGTATTCTTTGCCAATACCACAATTCCCCAATATCTAGTCCTCATTTAGGACCTGTTGAAAAATAATCAAAACCCACTGGAATCTCAACAGAAGGTTTATGCTAAGCAGTTATTCTATATGCTTATAGGGAAACCGTTTTGATTCCAGAAAAAGCAAACAGATTAAAGAAACTAGGTACAAAGAGGCTTATAAAGAGGGAGGGAGAAATATAGAAGATCCACCATTGGTTAATCTTTAGCATGATTGATTGAACCCTGCCTGGCCCCTTTACTGACTCACTAGATAGTCTCTGCCCCTCCGCTCATCTAGATTCTCTGAGAGTCAGAATTGGTGAGCTTGACTCGGAATAGGAGAGAAAACATTTGCAACTTTGCGTGAAAGAAAATCTGCTGGCCTCTCAGTTTTGATCAGATATTTCTTTTTTCTTTTTCTTTTTTAAAATTTATTTTTATTGTGATTTGGGTGAAGTTTACAGAGCAAATTCACTTTCCATACAGCAGTTCACATTCTCTTTGTCTCATTACATTGAGTACAATTTACTTCAACAGCTCCCCTCCCACTTCCTCCCCATAGTTACCTCTTCCCTGTGTCCATCCCTCCATGCCCTCCTGCCCCCTGAGCTGTCTCCCTGTGCACACACAGCCCTTCTTTCTCCCATGATCGTTCTCTCCGAGGAGTGTATCTACCTCAGGTAAATGTTCAACTCATATGCCATATTTTGTTTGGCTGGAACCCACAGGTGTGGGTTCAGTTGAAGACCTGAAGGGCACTAGGGGCCATAGCTTCAGGGGTTCCACCAGGCTCTATTGGACCAGCAAACCTGGTCCTGGTCAGGGATTTCTTGAACGTGAATATTTGCTGTCATGGGTAAGAAAATCCCCAAATCAAAACAGGGTATCTGCTCTCCTGTGTCTCTTTGCCAGACCTATGAGCTGTGATCCTTGTGCAGCGGTCTGGGTGATCGTATTTCGGGAACGGAAATAGGCTTGTAAGATAAGAAAACGGTCTTCAACAGTTGCAGATGTGGCTGAGAGTTGCTTTGAGCTGAAAGGAAATCCTTACGTACATTTTGTAAGTTATTACCCAATGGGGAGGTGTACTAGGGGAAAAGAGACCCCAGATTCAAACATCTTCAATTGAGACACTTTCATTAAGCCTTGGACAGGACAAAGACAGTCATCCTGGACGAGGGACACCATCAACATGTAGAAAGTTGAATGGAGTCCTCTGAGTCATGGCCATGTGGCTAAGTACATGTGACTTTTTTAGAAAGGGGAATCATGATTGGTGGTAGATAGAATTGTCACTGTTGCACGCAGGACTATAGAAACAAGGAAAAGACATTGGTCAGGATTTGAAATAGGAAAGAGTTACAAGATTGGTTCATATAGACGATATGAATCAACTTTTGTTGCTTGTCTGGGGTCAGCATGTGTGACACACTCTCTGTCTACTCCCTCTAATCCATACTGTAAGATGTTGTTGTTGTTGTTAGGTGCCGTTGAGTTGTTTCCGACTCATAGCGACCCCATGCACAGCAGAATGAAAAACTGCCCGATCTCGCACCAGCTCCATGATCCTTGCTATACTTGAGCCCATCATCGCAGCCACCATGTCAATCCATCTCATTGAAGGCCTTCCCCTCTTTCGTCGACCCTCCACTCTACCAAACATGACATCCTTCTCCAGGGAATGGTCCCTTCTTACAACATGACAGAAATAGGTGAGATGAAGTCTGGCCATTCACACTTCCAAGGAGCATTTCGGGTGCACTTCCTCCAGAACAGATCTGTTAGTTCTTTTAGCAGTCCATGGTACTTTCAGCATTCTTCACCAGCACCACAACTCAACAGCATCAACTCTTCTTCGGTCTTACTTATTC
>NW_006922164.1:745950-752402 GCF_000298275.1 Orycteropus afer afer
CGACCCCTGGGTTTCTGAGGTGGTATCTTTGTAGAAGTAGATTGCTCAGTCTTCCTTCTGAGAAGTGGCTGGTGGGTTTGAACCACCAGCCTTCTGGTTAGCAGTCAAATGCCTTGGAAATGGACTTGACACCTAACAAGAACAGCCCTCCCAGGGAGCTGTAGCATCGTGTAACATAGTATCGTGGAGGAGAAAAGGGCATGCAAACAGTTAATTTACAAATACAATAATACGGGTAAAAAGCAAAGCCCACCACCCGTCTGTCTGTTTGCTGTACTGTGGTGGCTTGCATGTTGCTATGAGGCTGGAAGCTGTGTCACCAGTATTTCAAATACCAGCAGTGTCTCCCATGGTGGACAGGTTTCAGCAGAAGCTTACAGACTAAGACAATATAGGAAGAAAGGCTTGATGATCTACTTCCAAAAATTAGCCACTGACAGCCCTACGGAGCACAACAGAACACTGCCTGATTGGCTGCTGGAAGCTGACCCCCTGGTTGGAGGGCAGTCAGAACATAGTGGCTTCAAGCATAGACTTGAGCATCCCACTGGTCATGAAGACAGCCCAAGACTGGCCAGTCTCATTGTTATATGTGGGATTGCCATGACACAGACTCAAGGGTAGGTAGCAAACACAACAAAAGCGAGGTGCAAAGGGAGAGAGGGTCAAGAATGGCTTCTCCAAGGTGGGGTATGAGGTTAACCTTGAAGGCTGAGAAGTATTTGCTGTCAAAGGTTATATAAGAAGGCCAATGGAGAAACAACATGGTGGCCAGGTTGTGGTGGTAAAGAAAGCTGGGTAGGTGTAGGCTAAAAAATGGTGAGATGGGACTGGAGGCCACAGTGTGTGTGCGTGTGCGTGTGTATGTCTAGGCATGTAGATGAAAACCACTGGTAATATAGCTGGGCCCACGTGAAAGAAGGCTTAGAATTCCATGCCAGTGAGTGCCATTCTATCTTGCAGGCAATGACAGTCTGTTGCTGGTTCCTGAGAAGTGGTATGAAGTCCATTTTAGAAGTTCTTGTTGGCAGTTATGTGACATTGTTACTGTTAGCTGTTCTTGAGTCAGCCTCAACTCATGGTGACTCCATGTACAAGGGAATGAAACGTTGCCTGGTCCCGCAGCAGCTCCACGATCAGTTGTGGATCCAACTATTGTGATCCACAGGGTTTTCACTGATTGATTTTCAGTAGATCCCCAGGCCTTTTCTCCTAGTCTGAGTCTGGAAGCTCTGCCCAAACCCAGCATCGCAGCAATACATAGGCCGCCATGGACAGACGGGTGGGGGCTGCGCATGAGGTGCACTGTCTGGGAATTGAACCCTGGTCTCCCTCGTTAGGAAAACAAACAAACAAACTCACTGCTGTGGAGTCAGTTCTGACTCATCGCTACCCCTCCCTGGGTTTCCGAGGTAATATGTCTATGGACAGCCACTCCTCGGAAGGAAGGTTGGGAAATCTACTTCCGTAGTGATACCGCCTCGGCAACCCAAGGAGGGGTCGCTATGAGTCAGGGCCGACTCGACGGCACATAACAACAACAACAACAACAACAACAACAACAACAACAACAACATGTCTACAGAAGTAGATTGCCCAACCTTCTTTCTGGGGAGTGGCTGGTGGGTTTGAACTGCCAGCCTTCTGGTTACTGGTCAAGTGCCTTAGGCACTATGCCACCAGAGCTCCTGGGTCTCCCTCATGGAAGGCAAGAATTTTATCACTGAGCCCACGCCATCTCTGGTGATGGGATAGGTGACGTGGAAGTAGAGCCGGTGGGTATGTATTTTTGTAGCGCATGTTCTTGTGTCACTTGTCTGCCATTTCTCTCTATCCCCCGTTTTCTGATGACATTTCGGTGAGTAGGCATTGTGTTTCCTGCTTCGTCGCACCCCCTCCCCCTGCAACATGGCCCGTGTTTCCTGCTTGGCTCCTGTTGTAGGTCCAATGGACAGTCGCAGACCAGAACCACGCCAGAGGGCTCCAAGAAAAGAATGCATCAAGCCAGGAGGACACAAGGCAGTTTTTCCAGGTAGCTGGCTCAGCTCTGGTGACACTGTGGTTAAGACATTGGGCTGGTAACCAAAGGGCCAGCGGTTTTAACTCACCAGCTGTTCTGCAGGAGAAAGATGAGGCAGTCCGTTATATAGAGTTAGAGCCTTGGAAGCCCTGTGGGATTGCTGTGAGTCAGAATGGACTTGATGGTATGGGGTTGGTTTCTTTTATTTGGCTCGGTGGATGTCATGACGGCCCAACGATGGCCCAGTGGTCCCAGCAAGTGGCTGCAGTGCTGATCCTTCTGAGGTAAGAGACCTTCATGCATGCCGTTCGCCACAGGGTGGTTGGTGCGTTCACCCTGCTGACCTTTCGGTTAGCAGTCAAGGGCTTAACCACTGCACCACCAGGGCTCTTTACAATTGAATGTGGGGAGGGGCCGCAATTTCGTTTTGTTTTTGTTTGTTTTTAGTATTGCAAAGCCGCCAGTGCTGTCTCTGGACTGGACAAAGCCAGGGCAGGCTTTAGAACGAGCAGGGCAGGTCTGGACTTGGCTCATAATTCTCTGCCATGACGTAAACCCCTTCCTTTCGGTGGTTTATAGAGGGCGGAACACTGCAGAGGTCCATGTGGGAAGAACACAGTGTCTAATAGCTTTAAGGAACTGCTTTATTCTGTTCAACTCTCAGTGGATGGAAATTCAGCCCCCACTGGGGTAGCATTTTAAGAATGATGTGAAAAAGTAAAACCTCGGAAGCAAAGCAAGCGTAGTTAGGCTTTTGGGGAAGTTTCCACAGCAACCAGAGTGGGGTGGGGCCGCCCTCCCAGCCTTCCTGACTATGCTTCAGAAAATTGTCCTGGAAAAATACTGAGCTGGAATGGCATTTCTGGTTCCCCGTGAGGAAGGTCCTTATCTCTGCTCAG
This sequence comes from Orycteropus afer afer, assembly GCF_000298275.1. NCBI lineage: Eukaryota > Metazoa > Chordata > Mammalia > Tubulidentata > Orycteropodidae > Orycteropus > Orycteropus afer. Next base: position 748,870 of record NW_006922164.1, read on the forward strand.
TGTCAGCGTAACCCCAGAATGAGATGCAGAGAGCGTGGCTTTGAAGACATCATGTTGTGGAAATGATCAGAAGGAGCAAAGTGCAGTACTCAGCTAGCCGAACCAGTTTGGAAACTCCATATACCCCTCCCCCAATGCCTTGGGGATGCATTTCCCTCCCAGAGGCCAAGGTTCCTCAGTGTCACAAACGATTTGTGCACTTGACTGCTTACCTAAAGGTTGGCGATGAGAACCCATCTAGCAGTGCTGTTGAAGAAAGGCCTGCTAATCTGCTTCCATAAAGATTACAGCCAAGAAAACCCTGTGGGGCAGTTCTACTCTGTAATGCTTGGGGTCGCCATGATTCAGAATTGACTTGATGACTTTTTTTTAAATGATAACCCAAGCCAAGGACTGGAGCATCCGCAGAGCTTCTACATCTCAGCCAACAAACCTATTTCCAGAGAGGATGAAAGTGGTCATACTTGATGGAGTACATGGCCATGGGCCACCCTGTTAAGTTGGGACACCGTGATAAATGCAAAGCATCAGAATCCCAGTGTTGGGAAGCCACTTGGAAGTTTAGAGGCTCCATGTCTCTGTTCCGAGAGAGATTCAGCAAACACTGGCATAGTATTTAGTGAATTCAATTGCAATAGTTAGCGTGAAAGAATTTCTAGGATCCTGGAATCCTGGAAGCAAAGGTGACCTTAAAACTTATCTTGCAGAGACCTCTGTTTTACCAGTGAAGTAGGGTGAATGCTCTCAGCTGCTTTCTGAAAGATTGCTGGTCCAAGTCCATCCAGAGGTACCTTGGAAGAAAGTCCTGGCAGTCTGCTTCCTAGAGATCACAGACATTGAGAACTGTATGGAACCAACTCATCTGTAAGTGGTTTACAGCCCAAGAGAAGCTGAGGATTTGACAAGGGCATTGAGTGTGTTAGACACGTCCACCAGTGCCCTCTTGCCTTGTAGATGCCGTGTTGCACTTGGCAGCTGAAGGCAACGTTCTGGCCCTGAGTTCTGTTCCCTCCATTCCTGGAAATTCTGCTCTGAACTTTGTTATATGGGGCTGGAAGCTCACTTGCTTTTGTACCAGAGTTGGAAGCGCAAGGCTTCATTGCTGTCCTTTAGACTGTTGTCCTCCGGTCAACCAGTGACAGTGAGGAGATCAAAGCCCACACTCAGCACAGCCCCCAAGGCACCACTGTGCCCCTTGCTGAGGAATGATCGCAAAGCCCGTGGCGTTCCCAGGCTGGTGGAGCTCATTCGTGGCTGCTGATCGAGCCATTACTGGTGTGTGGATGTCTCTCAGGTCAGAAGGAGGCTCCTTGGAGAATGATGAAGAGATTGGACACCTTCCTTTTCTGCCCTCCTTGGGGCAGACTGGCGCTAATTTACATGCCTGATTAGCTTTGACTGCCATCTGCTGGAGCCCCCCTGAGAAGAGCAGACACCCCATGCCCTTCTTCATCTTGTGTTGGTTGGCTGTGCACTTGGCCCCTGACTCATGACAACCCCCTGCACAATGACGTGAGGTGCTGCTCTGTCCTGCATCATCCCCACGATCGGTTGTGGATAGGACTGTTGAGATCTCGTTAGTTGACTTTGGGAAGTAGATCACCAGCCCTTCTTTCCAGTTTGTGTTGGTCGGGAAGCTCTGCTGAAACCGGTTCAGGATTCCAGCAACACGCGAGCCTCCACTGACAGACGGGTGGTGGCTACCAATGAGGTGCACTGGCTGGGAATCAAATTGGCGTCTCCCACATGAAGGTTGAGAGACCTGGGAACCACTGATGTCCTCACCCTGCTTCATAACCCTACCCATTGCCACTGAGTCGCTTCTGACTCACTGCGCCCCTGGAGGACAGAGTGGAACTGCCCCACAGGGTCTCCAAGGCTGTTGATCTTCACAGAAGTAAAGCCCAAACCGAACCCACTGCCGAGGAATCGATGCTGACTCACAGCGCCCCTAGAGGACAGAGTGGAGCTGCCCCACAGTGTTTCCATGGCTGTAATCTTTACAGAAGCCGACTGCCTCATATTTCTCCTGCAAGACCGGCTGGTGGGTTCAAACTGCAGATCTTTTGGCTAGCAGCTGAAGGCTTTAACCACTGTGCTATCAGAGCTCCTTCCCCTTCTTTATAAAACCTACTACCATTGAGTTGATTCCAACTCATAGCGAGCCCACTGGGTTGCCAAGGCTGTAAATCTTTATGGAAGTACATTGCCTCATTGTCCTCCCGTGGGGCAGCTGGTGGGTTTGAACCACCGGCCAGGTAAGCAGCCCAATGCCTCACCCACCGCACCCCAGAGCTCCCTTCTCTTCTTTGTGGTTATCCTTTCTTAGATCTTTTTTCCTTTGCCGAGGAGCTCTGGTGGCACAGTGGTTAAGCGCTGGCTTGCTAACTGAGCAGTCGGCTGTGTGAACTTACCAGGGGGAGAGAGATGTGGCAGTGTGCTTCCGGACAGATTACAGGCCAGGGTGAATCAGAATGGACTCACTCACGATGCCTTTGCCCTCTGCCATCCTCCTTTCTCACCTGGCAGTTAAGAAGGTAACAGGAGCTAGGTCAGCATTTATACAGTCAGCCCAGCGCTCCCCACTTCTCTATTATCTTTTGTTATATGTTGTCGCTTCTGATTCACAATGACCCTACAGGACAGTAGAACTGTCCCATAAGGTTTTCTTCACTGTGATCTTTACGGGAGCAGATTGCCAGGCCTTTTCTTCTGTGGAGCCACTGGGTGGGTTTGAACGGCTGACGTTTCGGTGAGCAGGATCTTTTAAAAATACTTGTTGCATCTTAGGCCCCTTTTGAGGGGGAGATTTTCGGCTTTGAGGTTTGCTTTACAAATGAACACATGGAGTCCATAAATTGGAACAAGTGTTCACTACCCCATGTCCAAAGTGAATCGGGATTGTTGGGAAGGGAGGCCACGCTTCTCAGGCCCCAGCTGGCCCGTGGTGCCGTCTTTCCTCTGAGACCAAGGAAGGGAGAACTAATTTTGATGAGTCCAACTTTCAAATGCTTGGTGTTTTGAAATATCACATACTTTGGTGAATTAGACTTTGACCTGCCTCAGCTTCCTTTTATCCTGCACGTGGACTTTGTGTGCGTATGCCAGCTAAGGGGGGGGGGGATGTTTCCAGCTATAATGGAGACGTGCCCCTTGCCTCAGACACTGCTGTTGAAGCAGCTTTGCCATCATGGTGTGGTATAGAAGTGTTCTTTGATGCATTTGTTTTTCTTTTTTATTGCAATTTTTTTTTGTTTTGTTTTTCTCTTATAAATATGAATAGACAAGAAAAAAAAAAAAACAAATGAAAGTTCTACAACTGTGAAGAGACACTGCAGCACAGGGGCTCCTTGATAAGGGTTATAGGCTTCACATATAATACCATTGGGACCGAAAGGAAGGTGATTGAGCATATCCAAAGCAGCAACAATCAGGTGCATCAGCTCAAAGCCAGTAGAAAGTATGATCCCTTAAGAAAGACTGTGACTTTTGGCTTGTCAACCTTGGGGCTTCTCAGCCTCAGCAGCCAGCAG
>NW_006922164.1:752812-755772 GCF_000298275.1 Orycteropus afer afer
CCTGGTTTTGAGTGGCTGGGCAGCTGGATGTAGTGATTCCCCATGATGGAGATTGACAGCCAACTCCATGGTGCAGTCTACGGGAGCAGCTGACTAGCTGCATTAGGGATGTGGGCTGCTTCCAGTATATACGAAGCAGCTTTGAGAAAGGTCTCTGCAGCTTTTTGGCACACTTGGGCCCTGCATGTAGCTGAGTCTTCATTCAGCAGCCTGCCATGTTTCCTGCAGATCTTGGGACTGTCTCTGGACTTGAACTAGTGGCCTTTCATGTTGTTTTGTAATCTTGGGACTGTGCCATTTTATTTGTCAACCTTGGGTTTGCCAGCCTCAGCAGCCAGCAGCTAGCTGAGTGATGAGAAGCCTTCAGCTTCAGTGAGCCAGGAGCAAGAGGCAGAGCTGAAGCCCAAGGTCGAGGGGCTTTCACCTAGCCCCTAGAGCTGGCACTTGGAATTCAGACTTCTAGCCTCGTAAACTGCAAGGGAGTAAACTCCTGTTTGTTTAAGCCACCTCGTTGTATTTTTCTGTTAGAGCATCATGAAGTAACCGAAGCCCCACCGATTCAGTCATTGGTTCGTATTTGAATGAATTGTGGAAATTGACTGCCATAGCTGCTCTTCCTCGTTACAAAACCCCGGATCTCAACATCTGTTGAAGGAGATTACCAAGTATACAAATGGCTCTTCAGAGGTCGTGGCACGAGAAAATTAGTCATAAAGATTTCTATTACATGATAAAGGAGCTGTTGGCTTCTCTCTGTTTTTTGTGTTATTAGCAACATATAAAAGAGCTTCCTTAATCCCACAAAGGAGCCCTGGTGACGCAGTGGTTAAGCGCTTGGCTGTTAACTGAAGGATTGATGGTTTGAACTCATCACAGGAGAAAGATATGTCAGTCTGCTTCCATAAAGATTGATTGGAAACAAACACTGTGGGGCAGTTCTCCTTTGTCCTGTAGGGTGGCTGTGAGGTGGGCTGAGCTCGATAGCAGTAGGTTTGAGCTTTGGCTACCCTTTCTCCCTCAGCCCTACAGATTTGGCTCTTCAGCGTGAGTGGCGTGAGTTGCCTGTGAACACCTTCTGCCCAATGAGGCTGAGAACTGTTGTTTCTAAGCCACATTTGTTTAATCTTCCTTGTATGTCATTTATGCGAATGGGATCATGTCATTAATGCCTGGAGTCCCTGGTGGTGGCCTTGCACAGGGCTGTTTACCCCTGGACCAGTCTGTCACCGAAGGACCACTACCTGTATGAGATGTCTGGAATAGGCAAATGCGGCAAGGCAGGAGATGTGTGGTTACCATGGAGGTGGGGTGGCGACTGTCGATCCTGGGAAATAGCTGCGCAGTGCCAAACTGCGCCCCTTTGCATTGCTGGACGAGGAGGTGCCGGGGCCCTGTGATGTCTCTATCACATTTGGACAGTGGAGGCAGGCAGCCAGCTTCTGAAGCTGGTTCCTGGGCTTGGCATCTGGGGGCAGGCGGCCAGGTGACTTCAGTGGAAGACAAAGAGCTGCCTGTTGTGCTTTTGTAGTTACTATCTCAGAAACTCTGCTTGGCAGCTGCCTCAGTTACCCAGGCGCTGGGAAGGTGGCAGCCTCTGGGAACAGTGGGGTGAAGAACCCAGAGAGAAAGCTTTCCATTTCACACAGGGCCCACTGGGGGCTGAATTTCCATCCACTGAGAGTTGAACAGAATAAAGCAGTTCCTTAAAGCTAGACACTGTGTTCTTCCCACATGGCCCTCTGCAGTGTTCCGCCCTCTATAAGCCACCGAAAGGAAGGGGTTTACGTCATGGCAGAGAATTATGAGCCAAGTCCAGACCTGCCCTGCTCGTTCTAAAGCCTGCCCTGGCTTTGTCCAGTCCAGAGACAGCATTGGCGGCTTTGCAATACCAAAAACAAACAAAAACAAAACGAAATTACGGCCTCTCCCCACATTCGATTGTAAAGAGCCCTGGTGGTGCAGTGGTTAAGCCCTTGACTGCTAACCGAAAGATCAGCAGGGTGAACGCACCAACCACCCTATGGGAGAGAGGTGTGGGTATTTGCTTCTGTAAATGTTTACAGCCTTGGAAACCCTATGGAGCAGTTCTGTAGGTCATTATAAATAGGAATCAACTTGATGGCAACGGCTTTGTTTTTTGAGTTTACGTTCGATTGTGGAGTCCTGGATGGTAGAAATGATTACTGCTGGTAACTGAAAGGTTGGAGGTTTGAGCCCACACAGGAGCTCCTTGGAAGAAAGTCCTGGTGATCTACTTTCAAACAAATCAGCCGTTGAAAACCCTGTGGGGTGTGTCCTGCTCTGATACACTTGGAGCTGCCACTACAAACAGCTTACCAAGTGAGTAGGTACGATTGATTATATTTAGTTGGAGTAAATTGTTAAATCGCCAATGAAGTTTATGAAGCCTGGCTGTGGGATTTCCCTCCTGTTCCTTACTGTTGTTGGATGGTGAAGACCGCCCTCCCTGTGGGGTGGTTGATGGTGGTGTGGTCAACTTGATGACAACTCATTAGGGACTCCATGAGATGGAGTATGACTTAGTTATCTAGTGCTGTTACAACAGAAATAGCACAAGCGGGTGGCTTGAACAAACAAATTTATTCTCTGACGGTTTAGGAGGCTGGCAGTCTGAATTCAGGGCTCTGGTTCTAGGGGAAGGCTTTCTCTTGTTGGTTTACAGTTTAGGAGGAAGGTCCTTGTCTCATTTCCACATCTGTGAGCCTGTTATTCCTTGGAGATCTCCATGTGTCTTGGGATGGATCTTCCCCTGAGTCTAGGAGGTTCTCAGTGCAGGGACCTCAGGTCCAAGGTTGCACTTCACTCCCCACTCTTCTTTTTTGGTGGTACTGAGGCCCCTCCCTCTTTCCTGGTTTATTTCTTATAAAAAAAAAATGATACAGGCCACACCCCAGGGTAACTCCGCTGACATTGGATCAGAGCTGTGACCTGTGTAAGGG
>NW_006922164.1:756016-760051 GCF_000298275.1 Orycteropus afer afer
TGCATTTATATATCTGTAAGTTTATATAAACATGTATAAGTGTGTTTTTATATGATATACATTTTATATATCCAAAACAAAAACCAAACTCACTGCCGTCGAGTCAGATCTGACTCATAGCGACCCTTCCTTGGGTTTCCAAGGCGGTATCACTGGAAGTAGATTGCCCAACCTTCCTTCTGAGGAGTGGCTGGTGGGTTTGAGCCGCCAGCCTTCTGGTTAGCAGTCAGATGCCTTAGGCACTGTGCCAACAGAGCTCCCATATATACAATATATAAATATTTATGAGAAATAGCATATGCAATGTATAAAAATGTATCTACATATCCAAACTCATAAACTCACTGCCGTTGAGTTGGACCCAACTCATAGCAACCCCTCCTTGGGTTTCTGAGGTGGTATCACTAGGGAAGTTGATTGCCCAACCTTCCTTCCTAGGAGCAGCTGGTGAGTTTGAACCGCAAGCCTTCTGGTTAGCAGTCAGATGCCTTAGGCACTGTGCCACCAGAGCTCCGTATCTACATGTATCTTCATTAAATATTGGGGAGTGGAGTAGACCTAAAATGAAGACAAATTGAGGGCATTATCTCCCTGGTTTGTTTTATTTCAAAAAGGCTTTTTTTTTTTTTTTTAAGCTGAAGAGTGAGCTGCAGTTTAATTTTATTTCTGGAAAGAAGTTGATGTAATATGAGTAAGAAATAAACAAACTGCCCCATTGGATTTGAAGTGTAATTTGTAATGTTAATTTTGGAAAAAAATGGTCATTTTTTTTCTAGGAACATAAACAGCTTTCAGAAGGGCTGTCTGTTCTTTTTGGTAAAACAATAGTGAGAACACAGTCTTCCCAAGGGGAGATACAGTTCATGACAGGCAAGTTCCAGAGAGACATCGCCCCAGATTGGGGGTGACTGGGGAGGGGCGTGTTTCAGCAGTTTCCTCTCTCCCCCAGCCTGGGCTCCTTTACAGGTCACGAAGGGCACAGTACTCATCTGCAAATGGTTTCTCTAGGCCCAGAATCAAAAGCGACACAAAAAACCAGACCTTTACCAGTGGCCCTAGAATCAATTCCAAGTCATGACCATGCCATATGTGTCAGAGTAGATGTGTGCTCTCTAGGGTTTCAAGGCTGTCACCTTTCCGAAGAAGTCACCAGACCTTTCTTCTGAGGTGTCTCTGGGTGGATTCAAACCACCAACCTTTCAATTAGTAGTTGAGTGCTTAACTGTTTGCGCCACCCAGGGACTCTTGGAACGAGAGATAAGCGCATCATAATTGGACCCAAGCTCTCCTTTTCCTGCTCCATGTTGTTCTTCTGTGTTATATGGTCGGTTCCTACTCACAGCGACCCCATATGACAGAGTGCAACTGCCCCATAGTGTCTGCTAGACTTGTGGTGAAAGGAATTCCTTTATGTGGCCTTTTCCCTTCGTTCTTTTTTTTTTTTTCACTTTTTATTGTGATTTGAGTAAAAGTTTACACAACAAATTGATTTTCCACTCAACTGTTCATACACATTGAATGCAGTCCTCACAATGTAACAGTTCTCTTCCCAATTCCTCCCTGTGTTTTCCATTTCCATTTGTCCTTTCCTATCCATTCCTGCCTTCTAAACTTTATCCCTGGGCTGTTGTTGTTGTTGTTATGTGCCGTTGAGTCAGACCCGACCCATAGCGACCCCTCCTTGGGTTTCCAGGGCAGTATCACTACGGAAGTAGATTGCCCCATCTTCCTTCCAGGGAGTGGCTGGTGGGTTTGAACCGCCAGCCTTCTGGTTAGCAGTCAAGTGCCTTAGCCACTACGCTACCAGAGCTCCCATCCCTGGGCTAGTGCTGCCCTTTTGATCTTGTATTGTTCACCCCCATGGGCCTATTGTTTGGCTGAAAGTTAAGCCATTGTGGTAGGAGTATGGCATGGGGGAAGGGAGAGGACTTCAATTCAAGGCTTGAAGTACCTTGGTTATCTGGAAAAACATCTTGAGAGATTCCTTCCCTAAGCCCTGAGGAGTGACCTTTGCTCTAGTTACCCCCTCTCATGGGTTTATTGACATTTCCTGGGTAAGTTGTAAACAACTTATTGTTTGAAGCTTTTTGTCTGTCCCTGGGCTGCAGTCTGCCCTTGTTTGGTATGCACCTTTACAGGAATTGGTCAATATACTATGCAAATAAAGTGATTATAGACTATGCAAATGAGCAAATGATGCATTTGTGGCCTACCAGAGTTGATAGGTCATTTGCAGCCCTCCAGTTGACAAGGAGTTGTGTGTATAAGCAGCCAACCCCACAGAGGTTTTAGAGAAAAATAAGCAGGAAGAGAAGCTGAAGGAAGAAAGCAGAAAAAAAAAAAAAACAGGGAGGGGGAGAATGGGGGGGAGAAAGAGAGAGAGAGAGAGAGAGAAGGCAAGGAACCGCCTAAAAGTCTTGTAAAAGGAGTCAAGGGCTGACACAATGGAGACAGTGAGAGGCCTAGAAGGGGCCCAGCAACAGAGCCAGTGGTGACAGACGACAAGGCCCAGAGAAATCTGTCCTCAGAGGGCCAAGAGGAGGCCTGCAGGACCAAGGGGAGCTGAGAGAGCTGTCTGACACCAAAGAGGGGAGACTTGCCCACGTGTTTCCTTATCCTGACCCTGAGTTGCAGCCTATTGATCTTGATCCCAAGTTGTACCCCGTTACTTCCTTCCTAAACTGCTTAACTGTAGGTATGGTCTTTGAGTTCTGTGTGGCCCTTGTAACAAATTACTGAACCCAGCAGACAAGTAGAGTACTGTGGAGAAGATGGCTGGTATCAAAACTGTTAAAAAGATTGGAGGGTGGATATATGTCTGATTTCACCTCACAGGGATCAGCTGCGGGCTTATTGAATCATGTTCTCCCTCTTGAAGTTAGATAGGTTCTGAAGCTACTATTACTACTGCTCTTTTACAAGGCTAAAGTCTTTACAGGAGCAGATAGCCAGGCCAACTTTTCAGTTAGTAGCCAAGCACTTAACAATTGCACCACCAGGGCTCCTTTTTGCCCTGTAGTAAGTCCTAAGGCAGATGGGGCGATCTACTTCTGTAAAGATTTACAGCCTTGGAAACCCAGTGGGGGTTGCCACGAGTCAGAATCGACTTGATGGCAGTGGCTTTTTTTTTTTTTGTTGTATATTTGTATAATACTATGTTCAGTAAATAATATGTAGCATACTGCTTGTTTCTCATTCCATATACAAATATGCTATTGTGACTGTTTTGTTTTCCACTCCACTTTGTATCTTGGGTTTATATACGATGGGGTTGATCTAATTTGATGTCATTAAAATATTTCATAAAGTATCTGTGCTCCAATGATCTGTTCATTCTCCTCTCACGGGCGGTCGGGCCTGTTTCTGGAGTTTTGCTTTCATAAGCAGTGCTGCTTGGAGTGTGTTCTCCTGCATGCCTTGTGGTACCCTGGTGCTATATGCCCTGTGATGGAATAATTGGGTCATCGATTATGACCAATTGATCTCCTAAGAGGCAATGCTCGTACGGGTTGCATTGTGTCACCCGCTAAAAGGTCTGTTGAACTGCTAACCCCTGTAGTTGTGAACGTGACTTTGTTTGGGAATATGGTCTTCAAAGATGTTATCAGTTAAAAGGAGGTCACCCTGGAGTAGAGTAGTGGCCTTCTAAGTGAAGACAGACAGACACCTACAGAGACAGAAGATGGCCACGTGAAGATGGAGGCAGCACATTTGCCCAATGCAATGGTCTCGTTCCTAATTGCTGCTTCCATGGTGTTCATTGCAGGTCTAAGTAAAATGGCGTGGCATTCATCATCACAAGGGATGATGATATTGATGATATTGATATTGATAGGATAATATCCATACGCCTACAAGGAAGACTCCTTAATATGACTATTATTCAAATTTATGCACCAACCACCAAAGCCAAAGATGAGGAAATTGAAGATTTTTATCAACTTCTGCAGTCTGAAATTGACCGAACATGCAATCAGGATGTGTTAATTATCACTGGTGACTGGAATGCAAAAGTTGGAAACAAAGAAGAATCAC
>NW_006922164.1:762230-772724 GCF_000298275.1 Orycteropus afer afer
AGCGAGGATGGCCAGACTTCGTCTCACCTACTTTGGTCATGTTCAGAGGGGACCATTCCCTGGAGAAGGATATCATGCTTGGTAAGGTGGAGGGTCGACGAAGGAGGGGAAGACCTTCAACGAGATGGATTGACATGGTGGCTGCGACAAAGGGCTCAAGTATAGCAGGGATCATGGAGCTGGTGCGGGATCAGGCAGTGGTTCGTTCTGCTGTGCATGGGGTCGCTATGAGTTGGAAACGACTCGACGGCACCTAACAACAACTAAGAACAACAAGTAAAATGAAATCCCTGACAACTTTTGTCTTTTCTCTCTTTATCATGATGTTGCTTACAGGCCCAGTTGTAAGGATTTTTGTTAGGATTTACAACATATATATTTTTGGGGACATCATTCAATCTATAACAAACTCCATGATTATCAGAACAAAATATGAAAAACTGACAATAGTAAAGAAGAGGAAGCAATCACTTATCTCCATCACCTAAACACCACAAACTCCTTGTTCTCCTGTGTTCTCTCTGCGGTGAGATGTGTACTGTGCCCAGTGAGGGCTGCTGTTTTTGAAGACTCCCCTGAGGATTAAGAAGCTGTGGGCAGGTTCCCATTCTGCTTATGCATTCTTTTTGATGTTTCCAGGCAAAAAGCCTCATAGAGCTGAAAACAATGATTTTTTATGTTGTCTTTAGCACACAGTTTTGTTGTTTTTTTTACACCTGTAAATCAGCTGCCAGTTTGACTGGCAGAATGCAGCTTTTAGCTTCTCCTGGAGTCTTATGATGGGGCAATCTACTTCCATAGTGATACTGCCTCGGCAACCCAAGGAGGGCTCACTATGAGTCGGGTCCGACTCGATGGCACATAACAACAACAGTCTTATGGGCATGAATGACAAAGTAGCACCTTGTAAAACACATGCAGCTAAAGCAGTCAGCTTGCTTTGTGAGCCCGAGTCTGGGGACTTGGTCAGGGGACCTCATCAGGGGACAGGAAAAGGCAAAGTCACAATTTAGCCCCGTGTATGGGTGATCACCTCACAATTCTTGCATGTCCTTGGAGACTGTGTGTCCCATGTGACTTAGAGAGAGCTCTCCAGAGAAGGCACTTCTTTCCCTTGAAGACCGGAAGGAAGGCTGCAGGCTAGGTCTCTTGAGATGCTTGAGTTAGGCCTCCGGAGAAGGGAGTGTGCCCAGCAACAAGAGATGGGAGACAATGCTCAGAAATTTACCCCACCCACTCGCTTTCAAAAACGCAGTGAAGCAGATGGTTTGGGCAGCGCAGGTATTCCAGCTTCTAACTCACACAGCGTCGCTACGACAAGCATAAATATTGAAGCGCTTGTGCCCTGCAGTTTGCAAAACCACAGCCTGACAATTGCAAAGATGACAGCTTTCCAGAGCCCCAGCCTCCGTATTGATAATTCAGATAGGACATCATTGGCAAAGAGATAGCGTCTGAAGACCCGAATCCCTTCTTGGCATGGAAGAAGGAGGCAGCGGGAGGAAGCCGACTCAGTTGGGTAACACAGGATAGAGGCAGCGATGCTGTCAGAAGGATTCCAGGTGCTATCACATGACCTTGACTCATGTGACCCCATGTGTGTCAGAGCGGGCTTTTCGGTGGCTGCTTTTTCAGAGGTAGATTGCCAGGCCTTTCTTTGGAGGCTCCTCTGGGGGGGGGTTTGACCCTTCAACCTCTCGGTAAGCAGCCTAGTGCATTAACCATGCAGGGCCCCGTCAGAAAGACTGCTAGACAGAAAAAAGGTTCAACATCCAAAGTTGTCACCAGTGGGCATAGGGAAGGGATTGCTTTTTCCTTCTTTCCTTGCCCCTCCCTCCCTCCCTCCCTCCTTCCCTTCCTTCTTCTGAAAGGGATCTTTTAAAAATCTTTTTATCGTATGTAGCCATTCAATTCAGGAGCACTGGTAGCCTAGTCCCTAAGGCATTTAACTGCTAACCAGAAGACTGGCGGTTCAAACCCACCAGCCACTCCTCGGAAGGAAGGTTGGACAATCTACTTTCGTAGTGATACTGCCTCAGAAACCCAACGAGGGGTTGTTAAGAATCGGGTTCGACTTGACGGCGCATAACAACACAACAGCACTCATTCAATTTGGCATCTTAACATGTATTCTATTTTCAAATGGTATTACTTACCGAATGTGGTAGTTAAGGTTGCTGTCAACTTGGCTGGGCCTGGTTGAGTGGCTGGGCAGCTGGAGGTAGTTATTCCCCATGATGAGACTGGCAGTCAGCTCCATGGTGGAATCTGCCATGAGCGGCTGAATAGCTGCTTTAGGGATATGGTCTGCTTCCTGTATGTAAGGAGAAGCTTTGGAATGGGTCTCTAGCCTTTTGGCACACTTGAACGTTGCATGTAGCTGAGTCATTGTTCAACAGCCTGCCATGCCCTGCTGATCTTTGGACTTCTTCTGGACTTGAATTAGTGGCCTGCTGCATTGCTTGGTAACACTGGGACTGTGCTTTTCACTTGTCAACCTTGGGCTTGTCAGTCTCAGCAGCCAGCAACTGCCTGAGTGAAGAAAAGCCTCCAGCTCCAGGGGACCGGGAGCAGGAGGCAGAGCTGAAACCCAAGGTCAGGGGGCTTTCACCCAGCCCCTAGAGCCTGGCACTTTGAACTCAGACTTAAAGCCTCCAAACTGTGAGAGAATGAACTCCTGTTTGTTCAAGCCATCCCATTTGTGGTATATTCCTGTTAGAGCAGCACTAGGGAATCAGAACACCAAGGCTGTGCCTATGCAGTCACTAGTGTGATGGCTTTTCTTTGCTAACTCAGCTGGGTCCACACTGGGGATGCCTTTGTGACTTTACAACAAAAGCTGCCTCACACACGTGTATAGCACTGATTGAGAAGGCAAGCTCGCCTGGAGAAGGCAGGTAGGAAAGGTTGTACACGAGCATTTCTACTGAGAGGCTGGAAATGGAAGCGTGCCTTGTCCCTGGCAGCGTAAACTTCCAAAAAATGATTTCTGGCCTGTGTATTTGTTAGCTGTCATAGGTTGCTGGCTGCTTTCAGTTGGCTCCTGTGTATGCGTATGGCGACCCTGTGCCATCGTCGCAGTCGCCAGTATGTTTGGATCCGTCATTGTGGCTCTTGTACCAGTCCTTCTCACCAGGGCTCACCCTCACCCTCACTGGCCTTCTACTTCACCAGATGTGATAAGTGCCTCCAGCAATCGGTGTCTCCCGATGACAGGGCCAAAGGAAGCAAGTCTGATGATGTTCTGTTGTGCTCCATAGGTGCTCACGGGCTGATTTTCAGAAGGAGATGGCCAGGCCTTCCCTCCTAGTCTGTCTTAGTCTGAAAGCTTTGCTGAAACCCATCCACCATGGATGGCCCTGCTGGGATTTCAAATACCTATGGCTAGCTTCCAGCATCCCAGCAACAGGCAAGCCCCCACAGAACAGCATACTGAGAGATGGGTGGTAGAAATAGAATGCAGGTGGTCCCTGGGTTATGACCGTCTGACTTATGTATAACCCATAGTTATGAACCAACCCCTGTCAAGCCTGTTATATTAAAAACTCAAGGTATATACAATGATTCATAATAACAAACAGGCACTCCTTTGCAACATGCATCAGAAATACATACAAATAATATCATTACTGTATTATTATATTAAAAATCTTTTAGTGTATCTGGAAGTGTTTCTTTAATATTTTTATGTATAGAAAGGTACATTCTATACTATATGCTAAGACAAACATTTGACGAACTGATGTTGGAAATGAACTGTACCTAACTGTTTTGACTTATGTACAAATTCAACTTAAAGACAGACTTAGGAACAGAACTTGTTCGTAAGTCAGGGACTACGTGTATGCGTAAACTCAATTCTTTAGGTTATTCCAGACAAATGGCATAGGAAAATAACAGATAATCCAGCATCTGTAATTAAAAAGACAGAATGGCTTGGCTGGCCGGCTGGCTCTGTCCCAGCTCTCATCAGCACAGCTTTGACTGTTTTTGGCTGAGCCTCCCGTGGGTTTGGTGTCTACCAGGCAGCTTGTCCCGAGAGTTGCTGCCCACCCCCCTCACTGTTCCGGACAGTTGTCATTGTGACTGGTTAGCAGTTGAATTTCCTCTCTTTAAGAAATAACTTGAATGTGTGCCGATCTTGAGGTAGCAATGGTGCCCCCTTTCCATTTCCTCAGGGCTGTGTAGTTGATCATTGCTCAGTTCTCAAGGAATCCACATCTTCCAGCCAGTCTCGGGCATCTCCTGTCAGGATGCTGCCTTTGGGTTCCTGCATGGGGTCTGCCCTTCAGCCCCACTCAGCCCCGCTTCTCTATTAGGCAAGCTCATTAGCCTGGTGGGAGGTGGGAGATTCTTCTTCAGATGGTGAGCTTCCGAGTCCACACTCAGGAACGCCTTGGGAAAGGTGCCAGGTTTGATTTTATTATTATTTTTAAGAGGAGCAAGTCCTGTTATTTCATGAAACAAGTGAGACTTGGGACTCAAGAGAAACTCATGCAACTCTGAGCGGCCCAAAATAAGGATGCAGCTACACTGTGCTGTGGAAGGCATCTGGATCGCCCCCAAGTCTCTTCTAATCAATAGCACTGTGTGCTAACAGCTGCCAACATCACAAAAAGAGCAAAACTCAGGTCCCACTGCGCCTCCTGAGGTAGGCACTCAGCACCACCTGGAGTCCTGCCCAAAGCCCTGGGCCTCTGCATGCAGCTACGGGAAGTGCAGAGAACGGGGAGAAAGCTGATGGGCTCTACAAGCAAGCCATCGGCCACGTCCAGGCTTTAGGAAACTCAGAAGGTCTAACGACCGAGGTCTTTAATGGATAAATTGTGAGGGACAATAAAATAAACAGAAAGGAACGAAGGAGGAAGTGGTAGATTAAAAAAGATCGAAAACACAGCAAATTACAAAATAGAACCCGTAGTGTCTAGGGATACATATGTGGGTGACAGAGCAATACAGAAATGCCAGGAAGTGATCACTCTAGTGATAGGATAAATGAGTAAATGAAGTGTGCTCTCTCTGTCCAGCAGAATAGTATTCAGCTATAAAGAGCAATGGAGTCCAGGTATATGCTACAATGTGCATGAACCTTGAAAATACTGTGCTTGGTGAAATCAGTCAGACAGAACAGGACAACTATAGTTTATTTCTGGTGACCAGGCACTGGGACTGGGGGCGAGATAGGGGACCCATTGTTGAGTAAGCAATGAGTTTCTGTGTATGGTCATGGGAAATTGGCAATGGTTGCACAAGATTCATGTAATTGATGTCACTAAATTGTACACTTGAGAAAGTCAAATTGGCAAATGTTGTGTTATATCTATTTTTATAACACTGAGAAAGGCACCACCACTCATCTGTCAGTTTGTCGTACTGTGGTGGCTTCTCTGTTGCTGGGAGGCTGGAAGCTATGCCACCAATATTTCAAATACCAGCAGGATTACCCATGGTGGACAAGTTGCAGCTGAGTTTCCTAAGACAGACTGGGAAGAAGGACGAAGCCTTCCACTTCTGAAAAAGCTGGCCACTGAAAACCTTATGAACAGCTACTTGCTCTACATCCATGGAAGCAGCTGTTAAGAAATCAGAAGTCCTTTTCCACTGGGCAAATCTACTGCAAAAGGCCTCTTTCAAGCGTTAAAGAGCAGAGATGCCACTTTGAAGACTAAGGTGTACCTGACCCAGGCCGTGGTATTTTCAGTTGTCTCATATGCATGTGAGAGCTGGACAATGAATAAGGAAGACTGGAGGAGAATTGATGCTTTTGAATTGTGGTGTTGCTGAAGAATACTGAAAGCGCCATGGACTGCCAGAAGAAAGAACAAATATATCCTGGATGAAGTGCAGTCGGAATGCTCTTGGAGGTGAGAATGGCCAGACTTCGTCTCACCTACTTTGGTCATGTTGTCAGAAGAGACCATTCCCTGGAGAAGGATGTCATGCTTGGTAAAGTGGAGGGTCAACGAAAGAGGGGAAGACCCTCAATGAGATGGATTGACATGGTGGCTGCAATGATGGGCTGAAGCATGAGCAAGGATCATGAGGCTGGCACAGGACCAGGCAGTGTTCATGCTGTTGTACATCAGGTCACTAGGAGTCAGAGCTGACTCGATGGTACTGAACAACAGCACAAAAAGCAGGGGATCACTAAGGTCTCTACTTTCATCCACATTTCTCCCCTTTCCAGAAACCCACCAAATATTTCCTAGTTTCTTGGGAGACTTTCCCTCTCCTCAAACCCCCACCTTTCTCAAACTTTCTGTGTAGAAAAAAAAAAAAAAAAAAAAAAAACAACCCAACAACAAACCTTTTATTTTCTCTAAGATGCTAGGCTTCTGGAAATGAAAACCCAAAAGAAACACTTTGGTTTCATTCCACCCTTTTATAAGGAGTCCTGGCCAAGCCCTCATGTGCAGCCACCACCCCTCTGTGGTGGAGCTTCCAGACCAAGACAGACTAGGAAGAAAGGCCTGGAGATCTTCTGAAAACCAGTCACTGAGAACCAAGAGATACTGGATCAGCATCTACATTTTAACATGATCCCTAGGTGATTCTTATGTAGACATTTGCTAAAATGTGCATCCTGATCCAGTTCCTGGGGTGGAAAGGCAAATTCTCAGCAGGAGTCGGAACCAGAATGAACCAGTTCAAAGCCTTGGTTTAAAGATGATCTCAGGGCAGTAGTTTCAGAGGTGCCTTCAACCTCAGTGGCTGCAGAAGGTCTGAGGATTGAATCCCAGAATTGGAATTCTGCTCTGCTTCCCCCTTTCCATCAGGATTTTTCTATCAAATCCCTGATCAAAATGTTTAGTTATGGAAACCAGGCACCATCCAGTTCTGGTCTCATGGCAAAGGAGGTAATTGTTCATGGAGTCAGTTTGCCACACATTCCATATCCTACTCCCATTCCTGACTCTCCTTTTCCTCTGTCAGGAAGTTTTTAAAATACGTAATTCTTTTTTTTCCCCCTTGCCTGTGTCCTTCCCCCCTATGCACTCCCCCCGACCCCCCGAGCTGTCTCCCTGTGCAAACACTGCCCTTCTGTTCTCCCATGATCAATCGCTCCAAGGAGTGTATCTGCTTGATGTAAGTGTTCACCCCATATACCTGTCTGTTGTTTGGCTGGAAGCCACAGGAGTGAGTTCAGTTCCAGACTTGAAGGGTAACTAGGGGCCATAGTCTCAGGGGTCTCACCAGGCTCTATCAGACCAGCAAACCTGTTTTTTTTTTTTTAATTATTGTGAGTTTTGTTGCACATTGTTCTCCCACTCTATCCAGGATTTCTGTACCAATCCCCCTCTGAGTGGTTGACAGTGGTAGCTGGGCACTATCTAGTTCTTCTGGTCTCATGGTCATGTAGGTTGAGGATTGCATGGCGCACTAATCCCTTGAACTAAAGAGACTCATTGTTGCATCTAGATGGTTGCTTGCAATCTTTTATTTGTTTATTTATTTATTTTAAGAGTTTGTTTCACGTTCAACGTTACGTGCACATTTAGTTTCACTCCCCATTTACCATGCCCAACCCTAACCCAGTTTCCTCCCCTCCCTGCCCAGTAACCCTCCCCCTGTGCCTCTCATATTTATGCACTCCTGTTTGTCCTGCATTTCCTCAATGTGAATGTTGGTCCTCTGGTGCCCCATGGTCTATTGCTCCAAGGGATGTATTGCCATAGAGTATGTGGGCGTGTCATCCTGGGTTGAGTGGTCTGCATGTACATCTTGTTAACTACTGGGCTGAGAGCCAGCCCCTGGGAGTGAGTTTTATTCCAGGCGCAGAATGTATTTCAGGGTCATGGTAATTGGGAGTCTCATTAGACTCTATCCAACCAGTAATTCCGGTCATTATTGATTTTTTTGGATTTTGTTCCACATTTTTCCTCCCACTCTATCCAGGATCTCCAGATTTGATCCTTTCCTGAGTGGTTGGCATTGGTAGCCGGGCACCATCTAGTTCTTCTGGTCTCAAGGGCCATCATGTCCTAGGGCTGATTGCTCCCAAATGTCCTTGGTTTTTTGTGTTCTTCTTCACTTGTGATGCTAGGAGACCATTAGATGGCATCTTAGATGGCCGCTTGGAAGCTTTTAAGACCCCAGTTGCTACTCACAAATGTAGGATGAGGAACAAGGCTTTTATGTATTTTGTTGTGCCAATTGAGTCTGGTGTCCCCCAGTACTATGGTCCTGAGACAGTAGATCTATTGGCTCTCTCTCCCATAGTGTCTGGGTGTCTGTGAGGGATTGCTCTGTGTCTGTCTTCTATTGTTTCTGTAAGGATTGCAGGCATTTTGTATCATTGGTGTCTGTGTAAGATTAGCCTCAGCTGAATCTATCCTTGGTCTAGAGTATACTCCTGTTCACTGACCCCCATCTGGTCCTCTCAGGTGTTTATGTGTTTATCTGTAGCCTGGTGTTTGGTGTTAATGGTAATGCAGTACTGTGGACACATTGGTTGGTATTAGCATCGGTTGTCTATCTCTTATGTGCACAATTCCTCCCATTTGCTAATGTTATCATGGTGGTCACAGACTCTTTCCATACATCCCTCCCCTTACCCAAGTCAGTGTGTGGGCCCCAACTAGCCCGAAATTAATCCTTCCCCTTCCCTCCCAACCCCAGTAACCTACAAAGTCAGTTCCCTTTCCCAAGCAAACACTTCTTTGTCTTTTTACAGTAATGGGCTCATGCAGTACTTGTCTTTCTGCGATTTACTTATTTCACTCAGCATAATGTCTTTCAGGCTCATCCATGTTGTGAGATGATTCGCGTATTCCTCATTGTTCTTTAACATAGCATAGTATTCCATTGTGTGCATGTACCATAAGTTGGTTATCCACTCATCTGTTGATGGGCATTTAGGTTGTTCCCATCTCTTTGCTATAGTGGATTGTGCTGCGATGAACATAGGTGTACATATGTCTGTTTGTGTGCTGTCTCTCACCTCTTTAAGATATATTCCTAGTAATGGAATTGCTGGGTTCAAAGGGTATTTCTGTTTTCAGTTTTTTAAGGAAATGCCACACCGTATGCCACAATGGTTGTACCATTTTACAATCCCACCAGCAGTACACAAGAGTTCTAATCTCTCTGCAACCTCGCCAGCATTTGTTATTTTCAGGCCTGTTGAACTTTGCTATTATTGCTTGGGTGAGATGATATCTCACCGTTGTTTTGATTTGCATCTCTCTAATGACTAATGGTCGTGAGCAATTTCTCATGTGTTTGTTGGCCACCAGTATATCATCTTTGGTGAAGTGTCTGTTCAAGTCTTTTGCCCATTTGTGAATTGGGTTGTATGTCTTTCTGGTGTTGAGGAATTCAAGTTTTCTATAGATGTTGGAGATAAGTCCTTTTTTCAGATATGTCATAGGCAAATATTTTCTCCCAATCTGTCGGTTCTCTTTTTACCCTTTTGATGAAGTCTTTCAATGTGCATAAGAATTTAATTTTTAAAAGGTCCCAGTCAATTCAGTTAATAATTCAGTTAATATTTAATTCAGTTAATATTCAGTTAATATTTGCTTCATGTATTTGGGAGCATTTTCATTCGGTGCATAAATATTTATTATTGTAACGTCTTCTTTGTCCATTGAGCCTTTCAGCATCATATAATGTCCTTCTTTGTCTCTTATGATGTTTTTCACCTTAATGTCTATTTTATCAGAAATTAATATTGCCACTCCTGCTCTCTTTTGATTACCATTGGCTTAGTGTATTTTTTTCCACCCCTTAATTCTTAATTTGTTTTTATCTTTGTGTCTAAGATGGGTTTCTTATAGGCAACATATAGATGGGTCTTCTCTTCTTATCCAGTCTGCCACTCTTTCTCTTGATTGGTGCATTTAGTCTATTCACATCGAGTGTAATTAGTGATAGATATGAATTGATTGCTGTCATTCTATTATGTTTTTTTATCGTGTTGTTGGTGTTTCCTTGGTCCATATACTTTTCTGTGCTGAGTTAGGTTTGTTGCCTAATACTTCCTCTCTTTTCTTCTTTATTGTTGTCTTTGTGATTATTAAACACATGTGTTTTCCTTCCTTCTGGATTTGCTTAGAGGGATTGTTAATTTCTCTGTGGTTACCTTGGAGTAAGTTCTTGTCTCTACATTTTTAGAACAGTGCATTCTGTGAAGACATTCTCCCATTATCCTCTCCATTTGGAAGTTTGTACCTAGAAGTTTTATTCCCTCTAATAAGTTGGTTGCTGTTGTCATGTTGTTGGCTTCCCTGATTTTCAGTGTACAATGTTTTATGGTCTTATTTTGAGTTTCTATTTCTGATTTGGTTTTAGTGTTGATGCCACGTATCCGATTTTGTTGATCTCTATTGTGGGTTCTCTATTGGAAGGATTTCCTTAAGCATTTCTTGTAGGGTTGGTCTGGTTTTCACAAAATCCCTTAATTTCTGTTTGTCTGAGAATGCCTTGATTCTGCCCTCATATTTGATGGATAATTTGGCTGGATATAGGATTCTTGGTTGGAAGTTCTTTTCC
>NW_006922164.1:775254-778513 GCF_000298275.1 Orycteropus afer afer
ATGCTGGTGTGGTCACTGGTATGCTGGTGTGGTGTGTTTTCTTCCTTAACCCAGGGAGGTCTCGGATGGCCCTTCTTGCCTGCCAGTCGGCACTCCTCCAGGGAGGTCTCCAGTGGCCTTTCTCACCTGCCGGTCGGTGCTCTGCAGGGTAGAATTCCTGTTCTTGTTATTTTTACCCCCTGCCTCTTTCTCCTTTCTAATCCTACTCCCCTGAGTTTAGCGCACTCTGACCCAGTGAGCTGTTCAGAGCACCATAATCCCTAATTTAAACTGCTGCACCTAGTTTTTCAGGCACTAAGATGCTAGAGGGAATTAGTGTGGGGACTACTGATGAGACTCCATTTTGAATCCCCCCACTTGCAATCTTTTAAAATACATAATTCTTAAAAAGACTTTTTATCACACACCTATTATGTGCCTGCGATTGTAATATGACCTTGATATCTTTTGATTAATTCACTCAGAACCACTGACAAATGAGGAATTCCGGGAAGGGCATTGTCGAAGCCATTGCGTTAGAGTTAGGGCTTGTTAGTGATGTGTACAAAACAGAAAAGACGGAGTCAGTGTTGTAGGTGATGCTTTGCATAGTTATTGGGAAAAACACACCGCTGCTCTTGGAATTTTCCTTTGCGAGAGGCCCAATGGCTTTTATCCGTAACAAAGCATGATTGTTCAATTATGTTCAACTTATTAGAGGGAATCCGTTCCACTGCCTCACTCCGATATTATAGAATCACCCTTTTGCAATTACACAGCACAAGTGCTCTGGAAAAGACGAGGTAAAGGGAAACTTGCTATAATGGCAGCAGAGAGGGCTAGAGGCCCCTTGTGACCATTGTACTGAAAGAAGTCTCCACATTCTAAGAGTTTGGGCTACCTTCGGCTAATACTCTTCTCTCCAGCACTTGCAAAGGTTGTAGAAAAGTCACACTTCAAAATGCCACCAGACAAAATAGATTTAAAATTACTTCATTGTGATCCATCTGAAAATATTACCAATCTCTGAAGCAATCTGCTGAAATGGAGTTTAAAACCTGTGAGGGACAGTGAGATGCTCTTTGGAGAGCGTTAGAGTGGGGTATTTGCCAGAAGAGTTGGATTTCAATATTTTTGTGAAAATACCTCACTTTTGTGAAAGAGATTTCCACCAAGGTCACAGTGCAAGGCCTAAAGCAGCCTTTCAAAGTGGAGGTTGACTCTTGGTGCTGATGGTTATTTAAGCAGCACTCCACATGGTCTGTGAGGCCCTTCTCCCTGCTGTCTAAGACCCCGCTTCTTTCCACTGCCTCCACCTTTGATCCGAGGGAAGTTTGAAGCTTCAGCCATCTTTTGATATGCTGTTCTCATGTTGTTGTCTGAGCCCTTGGTAGAGGCAGAGGCTGAGGTTTTCTGGGCCTGCTTTTTTCTTCTGGAAAGTTTGCATGCTGTTGTGTTAATGCTGATCTTTTCCACATAAAAGTGACTTTGAAGCAGAGCTGTGGGCTGGCTCATTCCGGTTTGACCCCCTATCGAGACAGCACATTTCCAGCCTCAGGTATACTGAATCAGAATGTACATTTGAACAAGATCCCCAGGAGATCCCTACAGATCTTATGTCTACATAAGAATCCACCTGGGGATCTTGTTAAAATGAAGGTTATGATTCAGTACATCTGGGGTGGAAATGCAGACTTCTCATCAGGGGCTCAAACCGGAATGAAGCGGTCTGAAGCCCTGCTTTGAAGGCAGGGGGAGCCCCATGTGTGAGGGAGACAGCTTGCATGGTTTCTTCCTCCAAAGGTTTGATCTCTCTGTCCATTCCCACTTCTGCCTGTCTTCTTCTTCTCTCCCCTTACCCCATCTCTTTCCCTTCCCTCTTCCCAGTCTATCTCCCTTCTGTTCTCCTCCCCCCTTTTTTTGTGGTAGAAAAAAAATGCCAATCATCATTAAAAACTGCAGCTATCAATTAACCTGTTAGCTTAGTAGACTGAAGAACATTTCACTACAGTGGAAGATCGAAGGCCTGGTGTGTGACAAAATCAAACTCATTTTGAAAAGAGTTCTGCAATAGGACTGCTCAGTCATTTGGGCAAGTTGGTGCCTGGGAAGGCAGGCAGCTCCGCAGGCAGCACTTACTTTGTTTTCAGTGCAGTAGAACTTGTGATCTGGGTTGTTATCAAGCAGCCTCGAGCAGCATTCCCTCAAACTAAACTCTTGACAGTCCATGATGAGCTCGGAGAATGCGGCCTGATGCCACCATCGGCCTACAAGGAGGCTGACTTGATGAGCCATCATTTTGACTCTGACCCATAATGACCCTATGAAAAACAGCATGAAATACCACTCCTGCACCATCCTCACAATCATTGCTGTTTGAATTCATTGTTGCAGCCACTGTGTCCATCCATCTGGTTGAGGGTCTTCCCCTTTTTCATTGACCCTCTACTTTACCAAGCATGATATCCTTCTCCAGGGATTGGTCCCTTCTGACAACGTATCCAAAGTACGTGAGATGAGAAGTCTTGCCGTCCTCACTTCTAAGGGGCATTCTGGCTGTACTTCTTCCAAGTCAGATTTGTTCATTCTTCTAGCAGTTCATGGTACACTCACTATTCTTTGCCAACACTGTAATTCAAATGTGTTAGTTGTTCTTCAGTCTTCCTTGTTCATTGTCTAGCTTTTGCATGCACATGAGGCTTGGATGAGATGCACCGTGGTCCTCAGCAACATCTTTGCTTTTTAACACTTTAAAGAGATCTTATGCAGCAGATTTGCCCAATGCAATATGTCATTTGATTTCTTGACTGCTGCTTGTTGACTATGGATCCAAGTAAAATGAAATCCTTGACAATTTCATTCTTTTCTCCATTTATCATGATGTTGCTTATTGGTCCAGTTGTGAGGATTTTTATTTTATCTATGTTGAGGTATAATCCATACTAAGGTCTGTAGTCTTTGATCTTCTTCAGAAAGTACTTCAAGTCCTCCTCACTTTCAGCAAGCAAAGTTGTGTCATTTGCATATCCATATCACAGGTTGGTAACTAATCCTCCTCCAATCCTGATGCCATGTTCTTCTTCATATTGTCTAGGTTCTTGGATTATTTATTCAGAATATAGACTGAATAAGTATGGTGAAAGGATGTGACCGTGGCCCACACCTTTCTGATGTTAAACTGCCTCATGGTGGTTCAAACCCACTAGCCACTCCTCAGAAGGAAGATTGGGCAATCTACTTCCATTGTGATACTGCCTCGGAAACCCAAGGAGGGGTCACT
>NW_006922164.1:779338-784445 GCF_000298275.1 Orycteropus afer afer
ACCAGCCACTCCTCGGAAGGAAGGTTGGGCAATCCTACTTCCGTAGTGATACTGCCTTGGAAACCCAAGGAGGGGTCGCTATGAGTTGGGGCCGATTCAACGGCAAACAACAACAACAACAACAACCAGTGGATGAGGGATCCAATTTCTCCACGTCCTTGCCAACACTTGTCATTGTCTCTGTTTGATTCTAGTCATCCTGGAGCATGCATGTTAGAGAGAAGGCTTCAGACTTCAGTGTGGGACATGAGGAAGGGCCTGCACCGCCCAGTGAGAGGCCCACTGATGTGGAGTGTGAGAGCTGCTGGGATGGAGGACATTCCATCAAGTGCTGTGTCTTACTCAGTTATGAAATGAGTCACTTACATGAGTCACTTCTGTAGATGGAGTGACTGGTTTGATCTGTGCTTTGTGCACATTTAATCTGAACCCTAACCTCTTGTCTTCCTTCGCTGCATTAGAAAGTGCAAGCTTTCACTAAAGTCATTGGAATTCTATTCTCGCAAAAGTTTTTGTCACGTATTTTTGGGAGTTTATGTCTTCTTTTCATTTGTATCATTTGGCATAAGTACAGATGAAATAAGATAAAATATCCAAGATTGTTAATGGTTAAGATTAAGAAAACGATAGCACACACACACACACAGAGAAAAAAACCAACCTAAACTCACTGCCACTGAGTCAATTCCAACTCATAGCAACCCTAGAGGACAGAGTAGAACTGCTCCATGGGGTTTTGAAGGCTGTGAATGTTTATGGAAGCAGACTGCCTCATCTTTCTCTGGCAGAGTGGCTGGTGGTTTCGAACCACCACCTTCTGCTTAGCACCAAATGCTTTAACCACTGCACCACAAGAGCTCCTAAAACAACAATAGTGACTAATGTTTAGTAGAAACGGAATGCAACATGATGACCAAGAAGAAGAGGAAAACTGCAGCTCTGCCTTTACGGTTACAGTTCAGGGCAAGTTTATGGGATTTCCTGCTATAGCTTCCTATCTCCAAACGGGTCCAAGGCTCTTCTGTTTCTAGCTTTCCAGGGTTTTTGAAGGGGGCCCACATTCACACTGGAAAGGGTGCCATGAGCAGACTGATGTTGAATGATTGATAGAGTAAACAGCAACCAAAGTTGCTGGAAGGGGTACCGAGCTGAGATAAACCATGGGGTTCCAGAGCTGGGAGGAACCTGGGAGCCCATCCAGTTCTGCTGCGCATTCTTCTGACTTGCTCAAGCTCCCTGAACTGCTCAGGGGCGTGACTCTGGATAGCTGGAGCACCTGAGAAGCAAGTGCTCTTACCATACACTGCCTCTGACAGGCTGTTTCTGTCTCCTGGAACTTCCATTGAAACAGGAATGTGTTTCTTTGTGGTGCTGCTAATGGAGCGCAGAAGATCAAACATCCATATCATTGTCTTGGACACTGGCCCTTCTCTGGTGTTCTTGTTCTTTTGATATGGCTACTCCTAACAAGAGAGGTTGGGAAGTGTAGTTTTTCTGTGTTTAGGCATTTGGCTGCAAACCAAAAGGTCAGTGGTTCAAACCCACCAGTCACTCCACAGAAGAAAGATGAGGCAGTCTGCTTCTGTGAAGATTTACATTCTTTGTAACTCCATGGGGCAGTTCTACTCTGTCTTATAGTGTTGTTAGGAGTAGAATCAACTCTATGGTAGTGTTTTTTTTTATGGTTGTTTGTTTGTTTAGTCAATAGAAGAGGAGCCCAGGTGGCGCAGTGGTTAATCACTCAGCTGCTAACCAAAAGGTTTGTGGTTGGAACCCACCTGCAGCTCCGCAGGAGAATGGTCTGGTGAACTGTGCCTGTAAAGATTGCAGCCTAGAAGATCCTGTGAGGTAGATCTGCTGTGTCACTGTGAGTCAACATCAACTTGACAACACATAACAATAAGTCAGTATAAACAGAGCCAAGGTGCAGTAAACCAGCTGCTAACTGGTAGGTTGGCGGTTCAGAGCCATGCAGTAGCTCCACGGAAGAAAGGCCTGGCAGTCTGCTTCCATAAGATAACAGCCAAGAAAACCTCACAGGTAGAAGCTAACTGATGGCAGCTGAAAAGCCAAAGTTAGCGTTGGGCACTGAGCTGCACATGGATGAGTGGCTGCAGCAATCACCTAGGAAGGAGCTTGCCTACACCACAGAGTCCAAGGTCAGCGCATCAGGACTTCGTTTAGAGTGGGCGAGAAAAAATGGGCGTGGGTTGGCAAAGGGAGGATTTCAGCCCTAACCCCGTGAGAGGAGTCCCTGGGTGACTCGAACAAGTAAGCACTCAGCCACTAACCAAAGAGTTGGTAGTTTGAAACCACCCAGAGGCACCTTGGAAGACAGGCCTGGTGATCTACTTTCAAAAGGTCACAGCCATGGAAAACTCTAAGAGGCACAGTTCTGCTCTGCACACATGGGGTCGCCATGAGTCAGAGTCAACTCGACGACAACTGGTTGGTTTTTTCAAACCCATGATGGAAGCAGTTAAAGCCACACTGGGCAGGAAGGACTTGAGCACAGGCTTTCTTCCTGGTGCCCCTTGGAGATGAGTGGCTTTGTGTGGGGCTGCCTGCCTCCCTCCATCCTCTGCCTGCACACATTCACGGAAGGGCCAGGCAAGGCAGGGCCATCAGGGAGAGACGCAAGGCTGGAGCTGAGGAGTCGACTCAGGGAGTAAGTGTTCTCTTGGGGCCCGTGAAGGGGGCATGGTTTCCCTTCCCCAGAGAGATCGGGGCCTGGGATAGTGCCAGTTCCCCCACTCTCCACCCAGCTGAGCTCAGATAGGAGACTCAACCAATGTTTTAATTACCCTTTACTTTTCAAATTCCTTAAAATAGTAACTCTTTGCAGAGTACACCCACATTCTGTTAAATGCACTAAGAATTTTCTCCAGCAACTTTAACAGCCCGCACGGGCTCTTTCTTTGTCTCTTGCGCGTGTCCTGCGCACTTGCACTCTGGCTGATATCTGTCGTCTGTCTGTGATGCACCAGGACGAATCTGAATCCTGGAGCAGTATTTACAGTGTGGAGGATTTAGCCCCTTGTGCTGTGGACTCTGACTCAGCAGTCACACTTTAACTTCCCTGGGGAAGGACATCACGCTTGGGAAGGTGGAGGGAGAGTCAGCGCAAAAGGGGAAGACCCTCAGCGAGATGCATTGACACAGTGGCTCAGGCAGAGCAAGGGTTGTGAGGCTGGTGCGGGACCGGGCAGGGTGTCGTTCTGTTGTACGTGGGGTCGCTAGGAGTCGGAGCCGACTCGATGGCACCTGACAACAACAACAGTATCTTGTAATTCCAAACTCCTTATTGTGACAGTAATAGCATTTCAGCACCTCATCCATTTTTCTGCTACTTCTTCCTTTCTAGAACACCTGACACTGTGTTACCTGATTTTTTACAGTTGAGCTTGACAAAGGTCGCTCCTTCCATGGATAGAAAGCCTGTAGAGCTGTCCTCTCTTGAATAAGGTGTGTGTGCGCCTGTGCCTGGGTGCTGGCATTCTGCACACGCGACTGAGCAGGAGACACGGAAGGGCAAACACCGCTTCCTGCGTGGTGCAGCAGAGGGGAGCAGGGGAAGCTTGCTCACATGGGGTTGTAGAGGTATTTGGAAAGGCAGGGTGGGTTCTATCCTTTCCATAACATGAGTTTGCTAGACCACCACCCGTTCGTCAGTCTGTTGTACTGCAGTGGCTTGCTTGTTGCTGTGATGGTGGCAACTCTGCCACTGGTATTTCTAGTACGAGGACGGTCCCCCATGGTGGACGGGTTTCGGTGGAGCTTCCAGACTAACACAGACTCGGAAGAAAGGCCTGGTGATCTACTGAAAATCAACCAGTGAAAATCCTATGGAGCATAATTCTCATCTCACACACATGGGGTCTCCATGAGTCAGAATCAGCTGGGTGGCAACTGGTTTACTGGTATTGGTTGCCCCATAGTTGGGTCTCTGTACTGTGTCATGTCACGCTTTGTTCCAGTGCTGCTCTGATCTGACTTAGCAAAGGCACCTCATTCTAATCCGCCCAGGACCGTGGTTTCCCTCATACCTCAGTAAGGAAGAGCACACATCAGTTATCCCACCCAGTAATCTTGCGAAGGAGCCCGGTGGTGCAGTGGTTAAGCACTTGGCTGCTCACCCGGAGGTTGGCAGTTGGGACCCATCAGTAGCTCCATGGGAGAAGGAGGTGGCTGCTTCTGTAAAGATTAAACCAAACTCACTGCCATCGACTCAGATCTGACTCATAGCGACCCTTTCTTGGGTTTCCAGGGTGGTATGACTACGGAAGCCGAATCTTGCTTCTGAGGAGTGGCTGGTGGGTTTGAACCACCAGCTTTCTGGTTAGCAGTCAGATGCCTTAGGTACCAGGTCACCAGAGCTCCCAAAAGCTCCATAAAGATTACCAGAGCTCTGTAAAGATTACAGCTTTGAAAATCCTATGGGGCAGTTCTACTCTGTCCTGTAGGGTTGCTATGAGTCAGAATCGACGCAATGGCAGTGGGTGGGGTTTGGTTTTGGTTATAACCCTGCTTACAAGGACGGATGCCAGCACAAAGCATGGCCTGGGAAGCTCAGCCATCCACAGCGTTTTGACCGTCAGGAAGGCAATGCCATCCATCTCTTGACACCGTAATGATAAGGGATGAAAAGGTGCAGGCGTTTCCCCAGTGTGGATCTGGTTTGGCACTCAGGGTGTGTGTCAGGACACATGGGGCAGCATGGGGAGCTCCTGGGAAAGAGGCCATCACCCTTGCAGACCTGCCCAGTGACACTGTGTCTTCGGAATAGGACTCCTGAAGTGTCCCCAGCCACACTGACTGCACAACGGGCACAGCCATGTCACCTTCACTATGGACACACTGTGCAGCATTTCACACTTGCTCTGGGGTCAAACACACCCCTTCAGCTACAGATATTTTTGCTACTTTCACATATAAATTTATTTGGTTCCAAACATCCCTCTCTGGATGTAGCGATACTGAATGGTAATATTGTGATTATTTTAGTCTTTAGAAACGGGTGATTTTTAGACGTTTCTGATGTGATTGGGAGCTCTGGTAGTGTAGTGCCTAAGGCACTTGACTGCTAACCAGAAGGCTGGAGGTTCAA
>NW_006922164.1:785097-793106 GCF_000298275.1 Orycteropus afer afer
TTCCACATTGTTCTCCCACTTTATCCAGGATCTCCTGCACTGATCCTGCTCCGAGTGGTTGACAGTGGTAGCCAAGTACCATCTAGTTCTTCTGGTCTCATGGTAACTTAGACTGAGGATTGCATAGTCTACCAGTCCCTTGGACTAATTGCTTCCATGTGTCTTTGCTTTTCTTCATTCTTCTTTGCTCTGGACGAGGAAAGACCCATTGTTGCATCTAGATGGCCGCTTGCAAGCTTTTAAGATTCCAGTTGCTACTCACCAAAGTAGGATGTAGAACAATGTTTTTGTGTATTATGTTATACCAATTGAGCTTGGTGGATAGGACGGTGATTTTAACTGAAAACTATATTTAAATGAGCACTTAATAATTTTATGGTGTAACCCATGCCTAAGGAGGCCTGGTGGCACAACGGTTAAGCACTCAGCTGCTAACCAAAAGGTTCACACCCACCCAGTGGCTTCTCAGGAGAAAAGACCTGGCAATCTGCTCCTGTAAAGAGGAAGCCTTATGGGGCGGTTCTGCTCTGTCTTACAGGATGTCTTTGAGTCAGAATCGCCTGGATGGCACACAATAACAACCACTCCTGCTTAATCATTAATGGACTCCCTTCTTACTTGGCATTCCTTTAGGAAACGACCCTGAGACAGGATTTGATTGCAAGTAGATTACTGAAGAGATGGTCTCAGAAAACACTGGAAGGGAAGTGAGGAAGTGGGACAGGGTAGGGATGGCACCCACAGAAGGGTATGTCATCAAGTCAGGTTCCACCGAGGGTAACTGGAGCTTCATGCCCCATGCTATAGAACCGTCGAGTCAAATCCAACTCATAGTGACCCCTCCTTGGGTTTCCGAGGCAGTATCACTACGGAAGTAGATTGCCCAGTCTTCTTTCCGAGGAGTGGCTGGTGTGTTTGAACCGCCACCCTTCTGGTTAGCAGTCAAGTGCCTTAGGCACTAGGTACACACCTCCAAGTTACTCCATCCATGGAGCAAGGCTGTTGGGGAACTGGTCCACTAACTCCCATCAGCCATTGGTGGTAGGCTATTGGAAGGTGGGGCTAATTCCCCAGCATTTCAGGTCTGCAGGAACATACTGTGGTCACTAGAGACAGCCCTCAGGAAATTAGGAGTCAGGCTGTTGGGTACCTGGATATAACACCCAAAGGGATAGAGGTGGAGCACCACCCACATCTAATATACGTCTGCAGGTGGCCCTGAACTTAGAGAACATATTGTGGGGTAAGTACTGCATTTGGGAAGCAATTAGAAAGTTAAAGAATTTGGGGGGAGAAGGGAGGAAATCTTGAAATGGGCTAGATTATGAGAGCTTGGAACGCCTGGAATTTATTGGTGAAATTATGCAAAGTAAAAGAAATGCTGAAACTTCATCTTATCTTCCAGTTGGTACAGAGTTCATCTCCACTGCTTCTCAAACCAGGACGCAGACAGCAGAGAGGCACTGAGCAGGCAGGATGGGGAAGGGGGGGCAGTGGAAGCCGTAGTCAAGAAATCAGACGTCGTACTGCACTGAGCAAATCTACTGCAAAAGACCTCTTTACAGTGTTAAAGGAGCAAAGATGTCACTTTGAAGACTAAGGTGCACCTGACCCAAGCCATAGCTTGAGATATTTTCAATATGCATGTGAAAGCTGGGCAGTGATTAACTAACTAACTAACTAACTAACCCACTGCTGTGGAGTCGGATCTGACTCATAGTGACCCCTCTGTGGGTTTCTGAGGCAGTATCACTATGGAAGTAGATTGCCCAACCTTCCTTCTGAGGAGTGACTGGGTGGTTTGAACCACCAGCCTTCTGCTTAGCAGTCAAATGCCTTAGGCACTACACCACCCAAAGAAGAATTGATGCCTTTGAATTATGGTGTTGGTGAGGAATACTGACAATACCGTGGACTGCCAGAAGGATGAACATGTCTGTCTTGGAAGAAGTACAGATAGAATGCTCCTTAGAAGTGAGAATGGCCAGACTTTGTCTCACGTACTTTGATCATGTGATCAGGAGGGACCAGTCCCTGGAGAAGGACATCATGCTTGGTCAAGTAGAGGGTCAGCGAAAAAGGGGAAGACCCTCAGCAAGATGGATTGACACAGTGGCTGTGACGATGGGCTTAAGCATAGCAAAGAGTGTGAGGAAGGCACAGGACTGGGCAGGGTTTTGTTCTGTTACATAGGGTCGCTGCGAAGGCACCTAACTACAGCAATAACATATGTATGTATCGTCACATCCTAATCTGATAGGTTCAATAGCCCTTACATATCACGTAGACATCATTGTCCTGTTATTCCACTTGAAGACAAAATCCACTTTAGAATCAATTTGTTGAACATCTCACCTTGTTTCGCACTGAGCACAGAGCAGGAGGTCAAAAATATTTATCAAATGTCACCAAAAAGAAAACTTCAATTCAATGTTTTACCACAGTTGAAGAAAATGATTAAGGTATGCATGTGGCCTGGTGGTGAGAGGTACAAAAACCCAAATCAGTCATTTTTTTTTTATTAAAATGATATCTGTTAAGTGACTCTATTGGGGAGTTGGCTTTAAACCAATTTTTTAAAATCTGATAAACAGTTCTAAGAGTGCAGATTAGTAGGACTACATTTGATGCATTTGAGAAACTCCCTGTATGATTTGGCTTTTGGATGTAAGTTATACTTTAAACAGAGTTCTAAAATGTTGGGAGTATAGTTCTGTTTTTTGCAAAGACAAACTGGCTGATGAAAACCAGTGGCTGTAGGCCACCAACAGTAATTAATCAACAGATATCTGAATAAATGTCATTAAGTGACTTAACACATAAGACCTAATTAAGACATAATGATTATCAGTAACTACAAGTGTGAACACATGGTCTCAAAATGTCAACTCATGACTCATTTAAATTCTAGAGCAATCCTTATATACATTCCCCATCTGTATCTACATACTGGCAATATAAATGTGACAAACAATAGTAAAATCCTTGAAATATGTTCATATTTAAGTAGAGAGTTATCCTTATTTATATTTGTTTTCACTTAAATTTAATCAGAGTCTTTGAAATGTTATTATGGGCTGTGTTTGATTATACGTCTCTTTTAATTTTTATTTACAAAATAGAGAAAATTATTCCTTAACAATAGAGTTAAGGATTTGTGTTGGTCACAAACATTTCCAGGAGTTGCTATGATGCTGGGACCTCTGTCACAGGGATTTCAAATATCGGCAGGGTCACTCATGGTGGACAGGACTCAGTGGAGCTTCCTTCTAGGACAGACTAGGAGGAAAGTCCTGGCGCCCTACTGCCAAATAGCCACTGATGAAAATCTTACGGATCACAGCAGAGCATTGTCTGACTCTCTTGCCTTGGCCACGTCAGCAAGAGTGATGCATCTGGAGGAGGGCATCGTGTTCGCTGAAGTGGAGGGCCAGTGAGGCTGAGGAGACTCCCAGCCAGGTGGACTGGCACAGCAGTCACAGCAGTGGGGGCTCAGACATGCCGCTGATTCTGAGGATGGCACGGGACCAGGCAGCGTTGCCTTCTGCTACAGAAAAGATTGCTGTGCATCAGAGTCCGACTCCGCAGCAGCTGGCAACCACCACCACTTGTTAGCGGGATGATCTTGCATCCAACTCAACTTCTTGAAGCCGGACCGCTCATGTGTGGAATAACCATTCTAATCTTGTAGGTTTTATTTAGAAATTTTTGACTCTTAGTGACCATAGGTGGCTGAGTAGAACTGCCCCGTAGGGTTTTCTTGGCTGTCATCTTTTGGGAGTAGATGGCCAGGTCTCTCTCCCATAGACTTGTTGGGTGGGTTTGGTAACTCGTAATAGCTCCCATAGTTACCATATGTGGCCCTTAAAACAAAAAGCCAAACTCTGCCATTGAGTCGATTCCAACTCATAGTGACCCCTTTTGGGTTTCCAAGGCAGTAAATCGTTACGGAAGTAGATTGCCCAACCTTCCTCCTGAGGAGTGGCTGGTGGGTTTGAACCTCTAGCCTTCTGGTTAGCAGTCAAGTGCCTTGGGCACTACACTACCAAAGCTCCTTTGTTGTGTTGTTGTTGTTGTTTGCCGTCGAGTCGGCCCCGACTCATAGCGACCCCTCCTTGGGTTTCCGAGGCAGTATCACTACGGAAGTAGGATTGCCCAACCTTCCTTCCGAGGAGTGGCTGGTGGGTTTGAACCGCCAGCCTTCTGGTGAGCAGTCAAGTGCCTTAGGCACTATGCTACCAGAGCTCCTAGCCATCATAAAAAAAAGGAAGTCAATAAAGTCCCGATCCATGTGACGACATGGATGAACCTCGACAGCCTCATGCTTAGTGACGTAAGTCAGTTACAAAAAGACAAATATGGCATGACCTCACTTCCATGGAATAAGCACAGAGTTAAGGAGCCCTGCTGATGCAAGGTTAAGCGCTTGGCTGCTAATCAAAAGATTGGTGGTTCGAATGCACCCATCAGCTCCACTGAAGAAAGACCTGGTGACCTGCTCCTGTGAAGAAGACAGTCATAAAAACCTATGGAACAGTTCTACTCTGTCACATGGGGTTGCACTGAGTTGAAAATCGCCTCAGTGTCTTCTAAGAACAGCTACAACAGGCTAGAAACCAAAGTTTGTTAGGGTTTTATCAGGGATAGGAGGGACTGGAGAGGGGCCAGTGCTCATTTAGGAAGCAGTGTGTTTCTGTTTATAGTGATGGAAATTTGGCAGTGATTATGGGGGCTGGTTGCACAACATGATTCATGTAGTTGACGTCACTGAATTGTTTTCCTGAAAGATATTGAATTGGCAAATGTTGTGTTACATATATTTTTACAATAATTAAAAAAAAAGACATCTGTGGTTGTGCCAACGGGTTGCTGATGACCCTTGGATGACACTGTGATTCCAGATCTGTGAGGAGACTGACTTAGATGCCTTGGGATGTGAGGCCCGCAAATCTCTCTTCCTAGTGTCCATCTTTTGACATGGATCAGGGACATACTTCGTTTTCAGAAGCACCTGTATTTGCACCTTGTTGATGAGCAAACTGAGGCGGAGCAGAGCAAGGGGAAGTTCTTCCCCAAGGTTTTTTTTTCCCCTCCCCAGTTGCCGTGGAGTCAGTTCTGGCTCATGGCACCCCCACATGTATCAGAGCAGAACTGTGCTCCACAGGCTTTCCACGGCTGGCTTTTCAGAAGTAGGTCACCAGGTCTTTCTTCTCTGGATAGACGGGAGCCACCAACCTTTCAGTCAGGAGCCAAGCACACTAACTGTTTGCACCACCCAGGGCCTCCTGGTCAAGGTTCCCCAGCTGTTAAACAGCAGAGCTGGGATTTGAACCCTGCATTCCCCCCAGGAAGCTATGCTCTGTTCCCCTGAACCTTGGAGTCCACAGGAGCTCCTGCCATTGTAACCAGGATTGTGTATATATGTGTGCCTATTTATGGACTTGTGGGTTGGTTTTTCTCTGCAAAGGTGCTCTTAGCTCCCATCAGCATCTTACGGGTTTGTAGCCTCCAAAAGGTCAAGGACACTATGTAAATGATATTGACATTTATGGGAAAAAGAGAACAAAACCTAGCAAAGAGTAACTTTGAAGTATGGTCCCAGTATCACAAGAAGGGGTGCTGAGGGAGGCAAAAGATGGAGAGTAAGACCCAGACTCCATCCATGAATGATCCCACTTGGAAATGAGATTTGCCCAGTGCAATACATC
Source organism: Orycteropus afer afer (assembly GCF_000298275.1). NCBI lineage: Eukaryota > Metazoa > Chordata > Mammalia > Tubulidentata > Orycteropodidae > Orycteropus > Orycteropus afer. The sequence continues at coordinate 790,806 of NW_006922164.1, forward strand.
TTTTGAAGTCTTGACTGCTGCTTCCATTGGCATTGATTGTAGAACCAAGTAATATGAAGTTTTTGACAAGTTCAATCTCTTCTCCATTCATCATGATGCTGCTTATTGGTCCAGTTGTGAAGATTTTTGTTTTCTTTATATTGAGATGTAATCCATACTGCAGACTGTAGTCTTTAATCTTCATCGGTAAATGCTCCAAATCACCCTCACTTTCAGCAAGCAAGGTTGTGTCGTCAGCGTATCTCAGGTTTACGATCCTTCCTCCAATCCTGTGCCACTTTCTTCTTCATATAGTCCAGCTTCTCAGACTATTTGCTCAGCATACAGATTGAATGGTGAAAGGATACAACCCTGACACACTCCCTTCTTGATTTTAAACCATGCACTATCCCTTTGTTCCGTTCGAACGACAGCCTCCTGGTCTATGTACAGGTTCCTGTTGAGTACAATTAAGTGTTCCAGAATTCCCATTCTTCTCAGTGTTATCCCTAATTTGTTATGATCGACACAATTGAATGCCTTTGTGTAGTTAATAAAACACAAGTAAAGAGGGGCAACATTCTCAGGGAGGAAATGCAGGACACACAGGAGTGCATAACTATGAGGGGCATGGGGGAGGGGGTACTGGGAAGAGAGGGGCGGAGAGTGAGTTAGGGTTGGGGATGGTAATTGGGGAGTGAAACCAAATGTTCACGAAATGTTGAATATAAAACAAACTCTAAATTTGCACCTGAAGCACAAAACCAACCAACCAACCAAACAAACAAACAAAAAAAACGAGTAAATATCTTTCTGGTATTCTTTGCTTTGAGCCAAGATCCATCTGACATTAGCAATGATATCCCTTGCTCCACGTTCCCTTCTGAATCCAGCTTGTGTTTCTGGAAGTTCTCTGTCAGTATACTGTGGCAACCGGTTTTGAATTATCTTTAGTAAGATTTTACTTGTGGGTGCTATCAATGATATTGTTCCATAATTTCCACATTTTGTTGGATCACCTTTCTTTGGAATGGGTACAAATCGAAATAAGACAGGAATTTTAAAATATGATTAGCAAATACTCGGCAGTGACATTTGGAGCTGGGTCTGTTTTTCTATGAGTTTAGCACCTTCGAAATGAGAGAAACCCAGTGCAGCTGCACTGTCAAGGAGATGAAATTCTGAGACATTGCTTTCACACCCTTTCCTGGGCATCCTGTTTCTCCACATCGTCTCTGTGTTGTAAGTTTCAGAGTTATTATTCAGGTTTCTTTTTTGAGAGAGACATTTTAAGATTTGTTTTGTTTTGGCCCAGGTAGCACAATCCCTGTGTGTGTGTCCTTGGGAATGTGGTCTTATTCTTTTACAAAAGTGAAAGAATCTTTGTGTTTTTAGAACAGAAAGGACTCTTGAGACCATCTAGTTCAGTACTCCCATTTTTAAAATTCATTGCTTGCCAGCCAGTGAGCCTTATACACACCCGTTGCCTGTCAGTGGAGCAGCACTTCCAGACAAAGATGGACTAGAAAGGAAGGTCTGGTGATGTACTTCCCCAAACTAGCCAAGGAAAACCCTGTGGATTACAACGTTCCGATCCGTAGCTGGCAGGGGGCTGGTGGAGGACCAGGCAGCGTTTTATTCACTTGGGCATGGGGTCACCACGAGTTGGGGCTGACTTGAAGGCAGCTAACAACAGCAACAACAATTTTCTGTTTGTGGCGTATGGGCCTGTGGGATTTGACAAATGCATAGAGTCATGTATCCACCCCATAGTTACTACCCAGAGCAGTTCTTATGTACCCCACAGTTTGCTCAAGCTTCCCCTTTGTAGTCCACCTCTCCCCCTACCCCAGCCCTGGCAGCCCCTGCCTGGTTGGTTCCCCATCCCTCCAGTTCTGCCTTTGCCAGAATGTCGTAGGAATGGAATCATGCCATATGTAGCCTTTTGAGATGGATCATCTTTCACTCAGCATTCGACCTTGGAGAGCCATCCAGGTTGCTGCATGTATCAGTAGTTTATTCTTTTTATATGGCTGCAGAGTATTCCATTGTACGGCTATACGACAGTTGAAGGACGTTTGGGTTGTTTCTAGCCTGTGGGGATTATAAATAAAATTGCTACGAACTTTCGTGTCAATGTAAGTTTTTCTTTTCCTTAGGTAAATAAAATAGGAGCAGAATTGCTGTGTTTATGTATATGCCTAACTTTATTGTAACTGCCATGGTATTTTCTAGAATATGTCTCAATATAAAGAAAACAAAAATCCTCACAACTGGACCAATGAGCAGCATCACAATAAATGGAGAGAAGATTGAGGTTGT
>NW_006922164.1:793596-822051 GCF_000298275.1 Orycteropus afer afer
CGGGATTGGGCAGTGTTTCGTTCTGCTGTGCATGGGGTCGCTATGAGTCGGAAACGACTCGACGGCACTTAACAACAACAACAACAACAGCACATTTTGTGTACCGGCTATGTGTGAGAGTTCCAGATGCTCCATATGTGCTCCGGCATTTGGTATTGTTATTATTCTGTATTAGTTTTTTACTCATTCTAAATAGATATGTAATGCACCCTGGATGCACAGTGGTTAAGCCCTCAGCTACTAACCAAAAAGTTGGCGAACTCAGCAAAGACCTGGCATCTGCTTCCATGAAGCTTACAGCCTAGAAAGCCCTAGGGGGTAGTTCTCCTCTGTCATGTGGGGTCGCTGTGAGTTGGAGTCGAGCTGACAGCACCCAACAACAACAACAAACAGATGTGTAGTGGGATATCGTGTGGTTTTGCTTTGCGTTGCCCTGACGGCTAATGATGTTGAGCGTCTCTCTTTTCAGGTACTTGTTTGCTTTCTTGGTGTTGAGTTTTGAGAGCTCTTTACAGATTCTGGATACAAATCCGTTGTCAGATGTGTTATTGGCAACTATTTTCTCCCAGTCCCTCTGGCTTGTCTTTTCTTTCTCTTAATGGCAGCACTCCCATTTTTCATTGAAAAAACCTGACGCATGGGTAGCTGTTGTTGGCTCTGCCATATACCGACTGTGTGTGATGTTCGCTTAGGCCCTTAATTTGTTCTGTGCTTCTGCTTCTTGTCCTGTGAAACCAGAGTGTGGGATGAGACTCTTTCTGTTCTTCACAGTCAGAATATTCCACGGGGCTAAGGTACTGGCCCAAGTTCACCCACTTAATTAGTAGCAGAGCAAGTCTGGAACTTGGGCCACCTTCCGCTCTTCTGCCTTTGTTTTCAATAGAACTCTTCCCGCTTTCAGCATTTTGTATGAGGTGATACATTGACGTGGGTTGAGAATTTGTGTGTATAAAGGGTATATGATGTGGAAAATTGCCCTGCCATTCCCAAGAAGCAATGCGTGTTAGAATTTCTTGTGTTCCTTTCCAGAGCTATTTTAGTTATATGCTCTCACATCATGTTATTTTATGTGTGTTTTCCCTCTCTCTTTTGTAGAGTGAACTGTATACTGCACAGTGTTCCTCTTTCACTTTTGATAGAAATCACACTGAAATGGCACTGGGATACATTTTTTTTCAGTTATGTTTGAGGTTGAGGATATTTTCTATACGACTAAAACTCAGTTGTTTTGTCTTTTCTATGACTTCTCTGTTCATAACTTGTTCCTGCCTTTTTTTCCCCTATTGGATTACTTATTAATAAAATACATGCACTCTGTCACCATTTTTGTATATACACTTCAGTGACATTAACTGCAGTCACCGGTTGTACAACCCTCACCACTATCTGTTTCCAAAACTTTTTCATCACCCCACCCAGAAGGTTAGTACCCAAAAACAGGAGCTCTGGTGGCATAGTGCCTAAGGCATTTGACTGCTAACCAGAAGGCTGGCGGTTCAAACCCACCAGCCACTCCTCAAAAGGAAGACTGGGCGATCTACTTCCGTAGAGATACTGACTTGGAAACCCAAGAAGTAATGCCCTATTCTCCCCCTACCTCTAGCCCATGGTTACTGCCGCTCTACTGTGGTCTCTCTCCATTTGCTTATTCTTGATGTTTCACATGAGTGGGATCATACTAGATCTGTCCTTCTATGCCCAACTTTTTTTACTCCACATTGTATTTTCAGGGTTCATCCATGTGGTAGCATGGATTATTTATTTCTCTTTATGACTGAATGCTGTTTCATTGTATGGATGGACCCCAGGGTGTTTATCCGCTCATCTGTTGATGGACATGGGTTGTTTCCGTCTTTTGACTGTTGTGAATAGTGTTGCTGTGACCACTAGTGTAAGTTCTCATCATTCTTGAGCTTGATTATTCGATTCTTAGGCCTCAAGATGTTCTCATTGCTAGCCCACTTAGCTTTGCAATGCTGCATGCACGTTTACTCAGTGTTTCGTTGAGAATAAGTACTGGACAGGTGATACAGTCTCTGTTATGTCGGCAAGCAGATGGAGTCTTATCACCATGGTGTTACAACAAGCTGATGGTGTTATGTGACACCCATAATTTCAGAAGCCAGAGGGAAATAACCATTCATTAATGTTCAAGAAAAGTATGAGAACCTCATTATCTGTTACTTATTTTCCTTAATCAAAGCTGTTCCCCGTGGAGATGTGAGACAGTTTGCATATGACAGTGACACTGTCAGAGTTCTCGTGGAACTGAAGTTAAGGTGAGCATGGAAGGGCTCTGCCTTGCCATGGATGATATAGTGAACAGAGACTGAGCATAACGGTGCACACTTCCACAATCTTCATTTATCCTTCTGGAGACAGGAGGGTGAGACTCAGAGCCCTGCATTTTGTATTATCCTTCATGATGTCAGCATAGCACTCATGTTTCTTTGGAGAAACATTTTCCCACCTTCCCCACAGAGCATAGATACTGAATCCACAGGCTTTGGAAGGACTGTTGTTTAAGAGCCCCTTGTTAAAATGCAAATATTTCCAGAGAGGTTTACATTTGAAGCTTACACTGGCCATTGCACTTTAGTGGGTTATTGGATGGCATATCAAGGGTCTATGGTAATAGAGTTTAAGGAGCCAGGATGCAAGCAAGCAGACAGTGAGGTGGAGAGGCAGAAAGGGCAGGAATCTTTAGTGACATCATACATCTTTCATAGCCAGACCTGGTGCATGTGACTTGGGTTAGAAAAGGATTTTCTTTGAGTGGGAGACTTCCCGTGACTCCCGGGGTAGCCTGGGCACAAAGAAGATGGACCAGAGAAATTGGGGAGGAAGTGAGGGTTTTAATAAGTGAAATGTACCTGAAATAGGTTGGAGAATATACCAGGGAGGGAGGTAAGCAACAGCTGACCAAACTATCCGGTCCAATCAAACTCTCGTTGTCTCTTTGGAGTCAACACATCCGTCCCCAGTAGTGTATAATAATAAGCGGTCATTAGCTCGCGAGTCTGTGGTTGGCAGAAGGTTGGGTGAGCTGGGGTGACTGGACGCATTCACAGTTCTGGGAGTCAGCTAGATGGAGTTTGTTCTCCCTAGGCCCTCTACATCATGGCTGCTCATAACACCCCGAGGGCCAAAACAAGTCACCCAACCAAGCTGAACACCGATAGAATAGGGAAGTATTTCATGCTTATTATAGTGCAATAAACAAGCCCTAGTGGCGCGGTGGTGAAGGCGCTCAGTTGCCAATCAAAAGGTCAGTTGTTCAAACCCACCAGTTGCTCCGCAGGAGGAGATGTGGCAGTCTGTTCCTGCAAAGATTTACAGCCTTGGAAATCCTATGGGGCAGTTCAACTCTGTCTTACAGGGTTGCCATGAGTCTAAATGGATTGGACAGCAGTGTTTTTTTTTTTTTTTTTTTTTTTTAATACTGTGGCAGCTAGTCGATATACTTACTATCAAAACACTGATGTGTAATTCAGCCAATCCCTTGGTTATTTCTGCCTTCCATTAAGAAATTCTTTACTATACCGACAGCATGTTTGAGGGCATGTCTACATAACTGAGCATTGCCCAAAGTTGACTGCAGAGTGAAAAGTGTGTTCACAGAAGGGAAAGCGAGTGTGGTAATGCATTCTGCTACCAAAAACTCCAAACCCAAACCTGTTACTACCACCAAATCAATTCCGACTCACAGCGCCCCTAGAGGACAGAGTAGAACTGCCCCACAGGGTTACCAAGGCTGTCAGTCTTTATAGAAGCAGATTGCCTCATCTTTCTCCCATGGAGCAGCTGGTGGGTTCAAACTGCTAGCCTTTCGGTTAGCAGCTGAGAGCTTATGCACTGCGCCATGAAGGCTCCTTGCAGTCTGATAACAAAGTTATGATGTGAGCGACCACACATCATTCTGTCAGAATGCAAAACAATCCATCCATTCGTTTGTGCCTTCATTTAACAACATATATGGATAGAAAGGGAGCCCTGGTAGCATAGTGGCTACGGCACTTGACTGCTAACCAGAAGGCTGGTGGTTCAAATCCACCAGCGACTCCTCGGAAGGAAGATGGGGCAATCTACTTCCGTAGTGATACTGCCTTGGAAACCCAAGGAGGGGTCACTATGAGTCGGGGCCGACTCGATGGCAAACAACAACAACAACATGGATAGAAAAGACAGCGTACCCTGGACTGTGATAAGAACTAGGAAGGCAGCAGTAGAAGACTTCATCTCATCCTCATGAAGATGATCGTGGAAGACCCAGAGGGTTGTGGTGAAGATTTTGTAAGGATAAACAGAAATGAACTTCTGACTAAAATGTTCGGTGGGCTGGATGCCCCACTGCTGCCCCTTCCTGACTTCCTGCTGTGTCCCCACCCCCATCTCTTAACCAGCTGCTATGGAGTTGCCTCCGACTCCTGGCGCCTGTGTGTGTCACAGAGTTTGCAGGGGTTTGGTTTTTGGAAGTAGGTCACCAGGCTGTTCTGCCAAGGTGCCTCTGACTGGACTTGAACTCCCACCCTCTCGGCTTGTGTTACCATTTGCACCGTCCAGGTGCTCCTCCCAAGTTTCTCAGGAACGGCCAGTTGTTCTCTGCTTCTTCATGGGTTGGGGTCATAGGAGACATCGAGGAAGAGATTTCAGGGTCCTAAAGAAATGCTCCCACTCGAAGTCTCCTGGACTCTAGGAGCAGCCCCTCATGGGAGCTGGGCAAGTTCCTTTCTTGGAGATATTTAGGCCAAAGGTGCGCACCGCTTTATGGGAAAGTTTTCAGTTAATTTCCAAGGCCACGCAGCGCCGGAGAGCAGAAGCAGAGTCTGTCCTTCTGTGAGGTGCGGTGAAGTGGACTCTCACTTCCTGCTTTCCACTGACTCCCCCTAGGGGCCCCACTCTCGTGGTTTAGGAACAACCACCAGTGCTCTCCTTCCCATTGTGAGACCTGCGACTGTGTGGTGGAAGAAAACTTGGGTGGTCCAAAGCCAGTCTCATGCCTGGAAGCACCCTGCGATACCAGCAGCGGCTCCTGGTGGAAGCTGGGAATGTTCCTTTCTGGGAGCTATTTAGGCAAACAGTATGAAAACAGCTGTGAGGGAAGGGTTTCAACTCAGTCCTGTCACTTCGGGGTGGGGGTGGGGCCGTGTGGTGGAGAGCAGAACCAAATGGCTCCACCAGCCTCCGATCCCATCGTTTGTCTTTGCGAAATGTCTATCTCTGGGCAGGGTTCTCTTGTTCCATTTTTGATTCTGGCTCTAAACCTGAGACCATTAATGCGCTGTTTAATGTGCACTCCGCTGTGACAGCTAGCCTGCTTTCCGAAATAAGCTCAAATAATCAATTTCTAAATATATCCTCTGAGTCCAATCGCTTTTGGGGTTTCAGACACAGGCAGGCTCTCTCCTCTGAAAAGTTTCACAAGAGGAATATTTTAGTATACCCGTTCTCAAACACAGTCATCACCACCGTGACAACCATCTGCGTCAACCTGCTTATTCTTTCCCGTTTTGTTCAAGGGAGATGAAAATAGGTGGGCAGAAGCGACTTGTGCCAGGGACAGAGGAAAGGCATGTGATACAGGCAGAGCTCTTCCAGAAGGGTGGCGAAATGCACATAATATGTTTTCTTAGGTGTTCTGTAAGTGTTTGTATCAACAACGTGCAAAAGAAGCCTCAAGAAACCCATGTAAGAAATAATTCTCATTTGTTATGGCCACCATTAGTGGGACAAGATGATGTACCCCTCTTGATGTGATGTTCTGAGGGTCCTGGCTTCATTTCTGGGACATTCTTGCCTGAAATCCAGGGCCCACATCTAATCATGAAGAAGCATCAGGGAAGCCCAAATGATGAGCTTCCAACACAACAGCTGACCGGTGTCCTTTCAACATGTTACTATCCTTAGAGACGAAGTAAAGAGACACGAGGACTAACCACAATGTGGCCCACAGAATGCTGCACCAGCAAGAAAGAGTTCCCTAAAGAATATTGTTGGGAAAATCGGTGAAATCCACACACGATCGCGTGATAATGACGGATCGACACAGGTTTTCGGTTAGCTGGGGGTGCTGTTCTTAGGAAATGGACTCCGAAGTGTACAAGGGGGAAGGGCGTGATATCGGTGAGTCATGAGCACATGGGTTTATCAGAAGAGACAGACACAGGTAATGACTCAGTGAGGCAGAATGTTCCCATTGGTGAATTTGTCACATCCACAGGGGACATGGAAGCCCTTCCTAGGCTTCTTGCAAGGCTTATACATTTTACATTCTTCAGAGTAAAAAGTTAAGAATTCCGGAACAAAAATTGTTACTATATTTTGAAAGACAAAAGGAGACATAAATGACTATGAAATATTTTTCTTCCTCCATGGGATAACTTCAATTATGTCAGAACGAGTTTATCAATAAAAATCATCTTCAAACAAGCAGCTTCTTGTTATCTCCACCCCTATTGTTTCACCACCATTCACTTTTACTCTCTTTGCCCTTAACGTTCTCATGTGTGCTGTAGAGTTACTGCTGCCCGTTTGATCACATGCAGATAGCCCTTTAAAAGAGTGAAATGTTCAAGGCGGACATTCTTTGTTAATTGAGCTGAGTTGTTGTTTACAGATGACTTCATGGAATACTTTCGGTTCAAGGTTTAAGGATAATTTTAGGACAATGGATCCAATGGGTCCAGTAAGTCTGATGTCCATAGGAATTTGATGTTCTGCTCTACATTTTTCCTCCTTTTGATCAGGATCCTTGATCAAAATATTCAGTAATAGTAGTGGGGTGCCAGCCATTTCTTGTGGTCTCTCGGCAAAGGAGGCAGTAGTTCATGGAGGCAGTTAGACCTCTGGTTCTTGTCTTTCTCCAATTCCCATGTCTCCTCCTTCTTCTAGTCCTCCAGGCAGGTAGAGATCAATTGTATAAAGCCCCACTTTATTTATTTATTCTATTGTGATTTGGGTGAAAATTTACAGAGCACATTCACTTTCCATACAGCAGTTCACATACACTTTGTCTCATGACACTGACTACAACTTACCCCAATGCAACAGCATTTACCCCTTTCACTTCCTACCGATAGCTACCTCTTCCCCGTGCCCATCCCTCCATGACTCCTGCCCCCTGAGCTGTCTCGCTGTGCATAAACAGCCCTTCTTTCTTCCATGTTTATTCTCTCCAAGGAGTGTATCTATCTCAGGTAAATGTTCAACTCATATGCCTGTCTTTTGTTTGGCTGGAAGTCACAGGTGTGGGTTTAATTCCAGACCTGAAGGGCAGCTAGGGGCTGTAGTCTCAGTGGTTCCACCAGGCTCTATTGGACTACCAAACCTGGTCCCCCCTGCTTTTTTTTCCCAAATGATTTTGAGTTTTGTTCCACATCGTTCTCCCTCTCTATCCAGGATCTCCTACATAGATCCCCCTCCGAGTTGACAGTGGTAGCCAGGCACCATCTAGTTCTTCTGGTCTCATAGTCGTATCGGCTGCGGATCACATGGTGTACCAGTCACTAAGACTAATTGTTTCCATGAATCTTTGGTTTTCTTCATTCTTCTTTGCTCTGGATGAGGAGAGACCCATTGTTGCAAATAGATGGCCGCTTGCAAGCTTGAACAATGTTTCGTGTAGTATGTTATGCCAATTGAACTTGATGTCCCCTGTGACTATGTTCCTGAGCCTATGGGTTCAACTACTCAGTGTCTCTGGGTAGCTTAAAGCCCCACTGCTTGAGTCCTCCTCAAATCAATCAATGCAGCCCATATTGTAGAGTGAGGCTTTGATATAGCACTGTCTTGCTGAGATGCCATCAGTTGTTCCTGTTGAAATGAGTCTAATTATGTACAGGTGTTTCCTGGTGACTGGAGGGGGTTGACACTATCATGATTTTGTAATGCCCAAAACACTTTCTTAGAGTCCCTCCCACCTTTTAAAATCAAATACAGAGTTCCTTACTCATCCACCATGTGACTGAGAGATTTTTAAGATAAACATTTCTGGCCACTGAGAACCAGAAAAAATAAAGTTCATCGCCACTGGCTTATAACTGTGACTTCAAATAAAGGAAAACCGGTTGCTGTTGTCATAGACTGGGCTTTGAAGTATTGACTAGAAAGTCAGCTGTAGCTCAGAGAGAAATTTAGTAAGAGGATACTAACCTTGCAGGGTGGAGATACACGGGGCCAGAGGCAGCGCCATGTGGGTCTCCCCGAGCCTTATAGGCTAGGAGTGTTTATTGTAGTTTTTAAGGCCATGGGGTATGTGATTTCAAAATGCCTTGTGCACACAGGTATACATAAAATCCTGACCCTTTTGCGAAGGTCAAGAAGCAGAACAAGGTTGTGATAAATGCCTGATAGACCTTAGCTTCCTTCAGGCTAGGTGCATGCAGTCTGCTGTTTGCACTTGGTTCGAGTCTCGGTCTTGGTCTTGTCTTGGATTGGCCATCTTAGTTTATCAGGTGGTAAAGGAGGACAGTGGTGTGCAGGCTCCAAACCTGGTTAACGGTGGCCACAGATAGTGAGCTGGAAGGCATCTCAAGAATGGCCTGTCATCAGGAAATGCCATCTAAGCGGTAAATTTATATTTGCGTTATTTCTTTTGCAGTGTCCCTTCCTTAGTCTCAGGATCTGAGGAATGTGATTGTCTTGTCCTGTGAGTTGTTCCTGTCTTGGTTTTATGATCTTAGGAATGTAGCTGCAGGGGCAGGATTCTTATGTGGTTATGGCTACAAGTAGCAGAGTAAGGCAATGTTTAAATTGAACAAGATTAATACGGAACTCAGGTTAGAACACACACTGATTTCTCAGAAATTCTAATCTGTCTACACTATGACACCATCAGTCAATTCCAACTCATGGTGACCCCATGTGTGTCAGAGTAGAGCTGTGCTCCAGGTGGTTTGCAATGGATGGTTTTTGGAAGTCGGTTGCTAGGCCTTTCTTCTGAGATGCTACTGGGTGGAGTCAAACTTCCAACCTTTCGATTAGCAGCCGAGAGCTTAACTGTTTGTGCCACCCAGGGACTCCTAATCATGACCTCCAAACCCAAACCAAATGCACTGCCGTCGAGTTGGATCCGACTCGCAGCGACCCCTCCTTGGGTTTCCGAGGCAGTATCACTATGGAAGTAGATTGCCCAACCTTCCTTCCGAGGAGTGGCTGCTGGGTTTAAACCGCTGGCCTTCTGGTTAGCAGTCAAGTGCCGTAGGCACTATGCTATCGGAGCTTCTAATTATGACTTAGGAAAGTAAGAAGATGTATTGATAGTTTCCTTACCTCTTCATTACTTACATTATTTTACCCAATACATAATGGTAAACATTGCATATATAGTATAAGAAACACATTTTGATTTCTTATGAACATTGTAAAAAATAAACATTAAATGAAATTACTTTGTGATGGTCTAGTTGCTAAGTCTGCAAACAAATAAATCATCTCTGTACTCTTTATAAAAGTATAGCTTTACTAAGAAAATATATTGTAGAAATAATATTTGACATTTACCTGTGAAGGAAAATCAATTAGAGCTAGTTTACATAAAAACCTTGTAAGAAAAATGCAAACAAGTGAAGCTGGGGAGTTAAGCTGATGCTTTAAAGTGATAATTGTGTCACATTCGTAGTGACTCATTAATGGTAAGCATTTTGGAGCAGGCACTTGAGTTAAAAATATTCTGGTTTCTCTATGTGTTTGTCACCAACCATCTGGCAGTTTGTCATGCTGGAGGCTTGTGTGTTGTGATGGTGGAAGCTATGCCACTGGTATTTCAAACAACAGCACAGTAGCCCGTGGTGGAGAGGCTTCAGTGGAGCTTCTAGATTACAAAAGATTCGGAAAAAAGGCCTGGCGATGTACTTCAAAAATTAGCCAATGAAAATCTCATCAGTCACAACAGAGTGTTATCCAGCTCCCTTGCTTTGGACGCGTCATCAGGAGCTCAGTCCCTGGAGGAGGACTTCATGTTTGGTGAAGTAGAGGCCAGCAAGGGTGAAGGGGACCCTTGGTGAGATGGATGGCACAGTGGTTGCAACAGTGGCCGTGAACATGCCATTGATGGTGAGGGTGATGCAGGGCTGGGCACGGTTGCACATTCTCTTGTAATAAGGTCGCCCTGAGTTGGAGCTGACTTGACAGCTGCTGTCGTCATCATTATCATCATCATCATCATCATCATCATCATCATCATCTATGTATTTGAAAAGTAATAAGGCAATCCTAATCTTGTGGATGTTAACCTGAGGCCTGGGGAGGCGTGGAAGCTGAGACCCCTGATTCTACTTCTTTGATCTCCCACCTGGCCAGCATGCAAAGATTTCAGGGAAAAGATATCTTTCACTAACTCACGTGGACTGCCCTCTCCATTGGTGCACGATCCCACAACTTAGGGTATCTGATCGTTTCTGAGGCTCCAATCTGTGACCGTCGTCCCGAGCAGGTTTTCCCCACCCGGGTCCTGTTGACGTGGGTGGGGACCACATGCCTGGAGAGGTTGAGACTCTGTCAGGTACTGCTGGTATTGGAGGCTGGATCAGGAAACCTTTGCGAGTTCTCCCGGTAATAAGAGTCTGTGGATCTATAAAAGCTAATAAAAAATAGATTTTGATCATGTGGTCAGAGTATCACAGAGTAATGAAGTGTTTTTAGTGAAACAGCACCGTCCACAAACCCACCCCTCCCTATTCGTACACCCACTGGTCGTTACTGCTTAGTGATGCTGCCGTAGTTGTAGAAGTATTTTGAGAGCCCTTATTCTGGATGTTGCACCTTTACATCCTGTCTGCTGGCTTCTTGCTGTGAGGGCTGGTGACGTCCTTCACTTACGGGCCTTTTCTCCGTTTCTCCCCCTTCTTTGCTTTATCTCCAATCTTAGCTTATGGTATCAGTTGCCCAGTGCAACTTAAAGGCTTCAAAAGCACACATACATTGATGCTTCCCACTGGAAGGTTCTAACCCCATTCTGATAAAACGCACAATCTGATTCCACAGCTCTTCTGGGTGGGGCCCGGAAACGCGCATTCAGAGCAAGCTCCCAGATGAGGCTGCAACTTGAGTAGCAAAGGCCTGATAGTAAAGAGCAGGCCCAGAAGGGTGTCGGGGGAGCTGCGAGCAAATGGGCAGATGCCAAGCACCTTTGCACAAGGTTCGTGCTTGTAGCCGGTGCGGTGAGTGAGTTGGACTTGGAAGGATCCCTGGCTTCTGCCTTTGCCTGTGCCCAGCTGAAGCCCTTTCCCTCCCTGGTGGCCTCATAGTTCTTCCGGAGAGCCGTCTTTAATTCAGGTGTTACAAAGCCCGGACTAGTCGGTAGCAAAAGCGCAGTCTCTCCACCGCGCGGAAGCCTCCTGGCTTGGGCTCAGCTCAGGCTTTCCCCTGCAGTAGAGCAGGGGGTTAGGGTCTCCCCTTAACTCGTCTTAGTCTAGTGCTGCTGTAACAAACACTGCTATGAGCGGGTGGCTGTCAAGAATCGGAAGCTGTTTCCGCCTAGTTCTGGAGCTGAGAAGTGAATCAAGGCGCCAGCTCTGGGAGCAGCCTCTCTTGCCTCTTTCAGCTTCTGTTAGCTGCCAGCAGTCCTCCGAGTCCCTGGGCTTGGTGATGCATCTGCCTCCATCACCACATGGCATGTGTCTTCTGTGTGTGTCTCTGTGTCTCGATTCCCCTTCATAAGACGCTGCTCAGAAGGGATTAGGACTCGGGTCCACTCCACTCTGCTAGGACCTCAGACAATCCAAGCAGAGTCACATCCATAGGAACAGCATGCCTTTTTGGTGGCATTCAACCCATGACATTACTGTTCTCCCGCCTTGACCTGTGATTTGCACCGCCTGCTGCTCTTGTACTCTCAGTCTTTATCCTGACCCTGAGCTCTTCTGGAGTTCCTCAGTGGTACAGATGGGTGATATGTTGGCTCGTTGCCAAAAGGTTGGAGATTTGCGTCCGCCCAGAAGAAAGGCCTGGCGATCTACTTCTGAAAAATCAGCCCTTGAGACCCCGTGGTCTGCTCTGACACATGTGGGGTTGCCACGAGTCACAGTGGGCTCGATGGCACCTGGTAGTTTTATGCCACAGTACAGCCTGCCACTTGCTGTTGAGTAGATGCCAACTCATGGTGACCCCAGGGGTTGCACAGCTGTTTTTTTTTTTTTTTTTAAGATAAGCTCTTGTTGTTGTTGTTGTTGTTGTGTGCCGTCGAGTCGGCCCCGACTCATAGCGACCCCTCCTTGGGTTTTCGAGGCGGTATCACTACGGAAGTAGGATTGCCCAACCTTCCTTCCGAGGAGTGGCTTCTAGCTTATTTTATTCTCAATGGGCTTGTTCTGAATGCCTGCCTTCTGGCCCCACCCTAGAACACTCTATCTTCCTGACTCAGTCTACTGATGGCTCTTCCTGCTGCTCACAGCTGTTGTTGTTTTGTTGTTTTGGCTGGAGTTTCTTGAGTATTTCTGAGTTTGTTCATTTTCTTTTCCTTTTCTTCTTAAGACCCCCACCTCTGGGTCCTTTTGCTTGGCATTCAGGTTTCTGCCAGCCTGCCTTGTTCATGCTCCCTGCTGTCCTGTAATGTCTCCTGATCCGGCTCCCCCCACTGAAGGAGGAAGGCTGCTGATGGCTGTGTAGATGAGCAAGGGACTTGTGGCCGGCCACTGAGTTTGTGTTCACAGTCTTACAGGTGTTACTCTGGGAGCCTGCTCTTGTCCTGCTAGCCCCTCAGGGCTAGGATTTTGCTACTCTCCGTAGATGACAGAATTCTCCCTGAGTTGCTTGTTTACTTTCTTAGATGAACCCTCCTTCTTTTACCTAGAAATAAATGGCTAGCTGCACACTTTCTGGGAGCTCTGGTTGCGTAGAGCCTAAGGCATTTGACTGCTAACCAGAAGGCTGCCGGTTCAAACCCACCAGCCACTCCTCGGAAGGAAGGTTGGGCAATCTACTTCCGTAGTGATGTTGTTATTGTTATGTGCCGTCAAGTCGGCCCTGACTCATAGCGACCCCTCCTTGGGTTTCCGAGGCAGTATTACTACGGAAGTGGATTGCCCAACCTTCCTTCCGAGGAGTGGCTGGTGGGTTTGAACTACCAGCCTTCTGGTTAGCAGTCAAGTGCCTTAGCCACTATGCTACCAGAGCTCCTAGTGATACTGCCTCGGAAACCCAAGGAGGGGTCGCTATGAGTCTATGACTCTACAGCAATGAGTTGGTTTTTTTTTGCACACTTTCTGCTTGCAGTGTATGTGTGTGTGTGAATATGTGTAGAAGAGTATTTGCATGGTGTATGTGAGTTTACATGTGCATAAAAGAAAGTGTGTGCATGTGTGTATAAGAGTGTGTGCATGTGTGAGTGTGCATGTGTCTGAGAAAATATGTGAATATGTGTGTCCATATGTATGTAAGTGTGAGTGTGAGAGAGTGCATATGTGTGCCTGTGTATTTGCATGCATATATGTGCGTGAGGGAAAATATGCATGTGTGCAAGTGCATGCACATGTATGTGTCTGTGAGAAAGTGTGTGTTCGTATGTATGTGTGTTAAAAGTATTTGTCTATATGTGTGTGCACGTGTGTGAGTGCATCGATGTGAAAGTGCATGCATGTTGAGTGTCATGTGTGCATGTAGGTGAGGGCAAGTGTGTGAGAAGGTGTGTGAATAAGAGTGTGCATACATATGTCAGTGTGTGTGAGTGTGCATGCGTGTGAGCATGCATGGGTGTGATTATGCACATGTGTGAGTACATGTGTAAGAGAGAAAGTGGGTGTTGCTGTGTGGGTACTGTGCTGTCTCACCTACAGACCACCATTCCATCCCAGGGCTTTGTGGTTTGGGGCCCCGTCGGTCTCTGTGGCCACCCACTGTGCCGCAGCCTCCAGTTGGGCTCTCTTCAATGCTCGGCCATGCTGCCTGCCAGTCCCCTGCACTGGCACACCCTCTGCATGGGTGCTGGGCCGCGGTCTCTCCACTCTGTGCATGAGTAAACATTCCCTCATGCTCTCTGTCTTTTAGGCCAGTGGTTCTCCCCCAAGGCACAGGGGACATTCGACAGTGCCTGGAGACTTTTGGTTGTCACAGCTGGGAGAGTGTTGCTGGCATCTAGTGGGTGGAGACCGGGGCTGCTGCTCGGCACCCTACAGTGCACAGGACGGTCCCGCTGCCAAGGGTGATCCGGTCCTCACTGCCCACATTGCTACAGCTGAGAAACCCTGCTCTAGAATTTTGTTCAAATTGCACATCTGCTGATAGTTTCACACCATAAAATTGTGGTTGTCATGGAGTTGCTATTTTAATTACTTGTTTACCCACACTTTAATAAGTCTGAAGAGGGCAAGGCTGTTGCAGTGTGTACCCGGTCTGCTTTCTGGAACTGGAAGCCTGTGAGCTATATTGTTAATTAGCCCTGTTTATGTTTCTAGAAAGAGTGTACACTCCCCCAAGCAACAATCAAATTCCATGTCTTGAGCATGTTGAATGAACCAACTAGGATTTTATAAATTCCTATTTTTTATCCTCTCCTGTTCTTCTTCCTCACATGTAGGATAAGGGTTCTATGTATATCTGAGTGTGGGAAGCCACTTTGGTAAATGTGTCAAATAGAAGACCCCGTTGAAATCCATCACGGCAACGTCATCCCAAGAAAAAAGTATTGGTGAGCCAGGCAACACAGACACCTTCTGAACAACCAGCACGTGTACATGCTTGTTTCTAGTTCCACAAGGAAGCTTGCATAGTGTCTCAACGCATCTGTAAGAAAGGCCTGTGACCTCTTATTTTCTTTTTTCCTGAAGTGCCAGGGTGTGATTATTTTCTCTGCCTGTTTTCCTTTTTTATTGTCTACAAACTTCTATATAGCAGAATTCCACTGTCAGTGCGTGGATGGTGACTCATAGTGACACTGTAGGACAGAGTAGAAGTACTCCACAGGACTGTGAAGGCTGTCAGTCTTTACAGAAGCAGACTGCCACATCCTTCTTCCAAGAGTGGAGGGTGCTTCAACTGCAGACCTTTGGGTTAGCAGCCGAGCACTTAACCACTGTGCGGCCAGGGCTTCTTCATGTACACACACATGCACGCATACACACACGTGTACACATGAATCAAACTCACTGCCATCGAGTTGATTCTGACTCATAATGACCCCCACTGGGTTTCTAAGGCTGTAAATCTTTACAGAAGCAGACTGCCTCATCTTTCTTCCGGGGAGCAGCTGGTGGGTTTGAAGCACCAACCTTTTGGTTAATAGTCAAATGCCTTAGCCACTCCACCACCAGAGCTCCTTGTACATGTATGCATATAACAAAACAGTCAACCTTTCAACAGTTTTTCCACGTGCAAGTCAGTGACATTGTTTATATTCATCGTGTTGTGCAATCGTTGTCACTTGCTGGTTCCAAATTTTCTGTCACCCTTAAGAGAACCACAATGTCCCCTGAGCAGTCAGTGCCTGGTTCCCCCTCCCGCCCACCTCCGAGGTGTGCTTTTCCAGGCCACATTCTACATTGTGGCACAGTTGCATTTAGCTGTACATTCTGAGTGCGAGTCTGTCACTGCCTGGAACATTCAGGGCTCAGAATAACATGGAAGCCAGCACGGGGAGTTCTGCAAGTGTCCCTGTGCTGGGGCTGCGGGGGAAATTCCCTCCGTGGTATCTTGTTTGGAACATCTGTTTCATGTTTCTCTGGCATTTGGCAAGATAACATAATAAGATGGCAGGAGGCAGAAAAAATATACAGCAATAAAAATGTCCTAAAAAGACACTTCGTTCTATTTATGGCTTCACAGAATGTGGCTCAAGGTGGTGGTGGGGGGAGTGAAAGTGAGTCCCGGCAAGTAAGGTCACAGGAGGACAGTGCGTATGGTTTCCTGAGTCATGGTTTGAATTTGCTTTTGTGCCGTGTAAGGCATTAACTAGAACACCAAGTAAAGGAGTCCCGTGTGTGTGTGTGTGTGTGCGCGCGCGTGTGCGCATGCGTGCGCACGCTCCCTCGGCACGTCTCGTACCTCCTTCCTGCTTCTGGGTCACAGAACTGTAACCCCAGTAAACTACCTCTTAGAAGCCATCGGAGAAATCCAACCACAGCAGCACCAGTTCACCACCAATACTAGATACTCAGAGCAGGTACCCACCTGCTCTGACAAGTCAGAGCCCCACCATGATCATGGATGACGGTGTCCACAAGCCATCAGCTGGAGGTGAGTCGACCCCAGCTCATGTGGCAGAGCAGCTGATGGGTCCGGAGTAGGTCGCTGGGCCTTTCCTCTGAGGCCCCTCTGGGTGGGTTTGGACCTCCACCTCACATTTAGCAGCTGAACATGTCAACTGTCTGCACCACACAGGGACTCAGGCCTGTGCAGCGCAACCTGCGAGAGCTGGAACTCGATGGGACTGCCTTACTATTCAGGGTCTCGCAAGTCTTCCGCCTTTGACAGGGTGCAGTCTTGCCACTTTTCTATTAGTGGAAAATATCTGTGTTTTCTTTCTTTGACAGGTTTCTGCCTTATACGGGTTCCGGCTTTCGCAGGGTGTGTGTGTGTGTGTGTGTGTGTGTGTGTGAATTTGTTTTCTCTCTATGCTCCTTTGACACTGAAGTGTCTTTGTAGATGGAAGCATTTGGTTGGGTCAGCTCAGTTTGCCGTATGGCCTAACGTTCTCTTTTGCTTTGCCAGCTGGTTCTAGAGCTCTTTCGGTGACTATAGCAATGAGAGATGTGACATCCTCTTTTGGCATCTTCACTCCTTCCAAATTCTTTAAGAAGAGAGATAGGACAGAAATAACTCAATACCAAGGTTTGTTCTCAGGAGTTCCTCAGGCAACATGGACACAGTACTGATCTGGAGCCAAATCGACTTTTTGGCTAATGAAAATACATTTCTTCTTCCTTTTAGAAACTTTGGGGGACTTTGCTCTTAGGAATTCCTGTGAAAGAGGAAGTGGGGCCTCTCTGCTTCTTAATAAATCTGCTTGTTTGCAGATGCTGTCATTGCCTGCCTGGGACCCACATGTGCCTATGCCTAGGAGTGGCTGAGGGCTCACTCACCCCAGGGCGGGTCTGAGGGAACTGTGGAAAGGCAGCCTGTTTGTTTTGATGATCTAGGAAGGGGACTTGGTTTTTCGGTGGCTTTGCCTTGGCCTCTTAGATGACATCTATCTCCGGCACCCTTTGTTATTTGTATGTCCTGGTGATTTCACTGCCCTGGGCTGGTGATTTCTTTAAAATAATGAGTCTGTATCATGAAGCCATTTGGCTGGATTGTCTTAAACCAAAAAAATCAAACTCACTGTTGTCAAGTCAGTCCTGACTCATAGCGACCCCTCCCTGGGTTTCTGAGGTGGTGTCACTACGGAAATAGATTGCCCAAACTTCCTTCCAAGGAGTGCCTGGTAAGTTTAAACCACCAGCCTTCCGGTCAGCAGTCAGATGCCTTAGGCACTATGCCACCAGAGCTCCTATAGACACCACCCCTATTGTAGACATGATAAGAGAGGTTAATTGTAGAAATGACTTTCCAGCCCTTCATAGATTTCAGTGTACTGAAGGCTTCATCTTTGTAAAGTGATGTTCATGCTCATCTTTACAGACGCATCTCTCCGTCTCTACCTGTGTCTAGATCTGTAACATGCACCCTCACAGACAAGCTCCTGAAGTGCAGACGGTGTTTCTACAGCTGATCCGTGCTGAATCCAAACCGACATATATTAGAAGACATTCTTCATTCCAGGATTAAGGGGTTTAACTCTGAGTTGGGAATTTATTTGCCTTGCACCCCAGTTTTTAGAAACATTTCCCAGTCACCTTAGTAGACCAGTTGGCTTGCACACCATGCTGGGCTTTAACGGCAGCAGCACAGGGTAGTTCTGAGTATTATGGGAGGGAGCTGATGTACAGGGAGCCCTCCGTCCAGTGCTGGGTGTACGGGAAGGCTTCAGAAACGTCCGCCATTATGGTCGTTACGTTGTCACTGGTCACCTTTCCCCTTCTCTTTCTCCCTCTCTCGTCTTCTCTCTTCTCTTCTCCTCTTCCTCCTCCCTCTCCAGTGTTGTGTTTTCACAATGACTCCTAGTATGTACCCTAGGCCCCTTGCCGTCAAGCCCATTCTGACTCACAGAGGCCCCATAGGCTTATCTCTGCACTGCAGCGTTGCTGCCCCATGAAGTCCCAGATATTGTGAATTTCCCAAATTGATTTCCAGGATAGGTACCCACTTAATAATGATTCCAACAGTGAATGACCTTGGCTTGCTCAGTACACCATGGCTAAAAGTAGGTAACCCCAAAACCAAACCCAACCCACTGCCGTTGCGTCGATTCCAACTCACAGTGCTCCTAGAGACAGAGGGGAACTGTCCCATAGGGTTTCCCAAGCTGTAATGTTTATGGAAGCAGACTGCCTCATCTTTCTCCTGTAGAGCAGCTCGTGGGGTTGAATGCCAACCTTTCAATTAGTAGCCAAGCACTTAACCACTGTACCACTAGGGCTCCTCCTTAATATGGTCCCTAGTGCATACTAATGAATGAATGATTGAATGTGTGAATGACTAAAGACTGTTTGAAATATATCCCCTCTTATTTTAGGTTACAAACAAAGGACTTTAAGTCCAGTTTGTGTTTTGTGACATCACAATGGAATACCTACTTCAGGGGTTGAGTCAAAGGGGTAGAACTGGTTAATATGGTTGAGAAAGACTAGTTATGAAAGAAGAAAGAAAACCAGGAGGCTGTGGTATCATAGCACTTGGTAGAAGACAGTGCCCCAGTAGGAGCATGGAACGGCATGATAAAGATGGGGTAGCATCCTAACAGACGTCTCCCATGCTGAAAGCCAGCCCTGGGAAAGCTCCTCCTGTGTCTCAGACACCATTGTAAGTGGTTTGCATGAGATAGCTGCAGTCACTAGGCCCATGTAATCTAGAAGGAACTCAAGAACAGAGAGGTTATGTAGCTTGCCCAAGGTCACACAGAAAGCAAGCATCAGAGCAGGAATTTTAGTCTGCTCTTAATGTTTCACCATTACTCAATTTAAGCAGCATTAACTTTTTAGAAGAAAATGGCTAATATTATTTGGGTAATTTTTAAAAAAAATTTATTTTATAGAACCAAGTAGGAAATGGTAAAGCAGGGGAGGGCAGAATGGAAGTTTCAGGGTGGGAACAGAAAAGGGAGAATTCATATAAAGAAAATGACCCTGGCTCTTTCCTGAGTCACTCTTGTACAGGACCTTGCAAGTAGCACAGGACCCAGAATCTTGAACATCCAGCTTGTAGAGCTTAACTAGGACATATGCGTTTTATTGACTCACTGGGCCTTCACTCCGGAGCAGTGGCCTCCTTCCTTCTACTCTCATTCTCAGAATCTGGGCCCCATGGGGACCTGCTTTTCCCCGAGTACCACATTGCTGAAGTGGGTAGGTGATGTCTGCAGACCAGGGCCAGAAACCTTCCATCAGTAGAGTGAAAGATCCAATGAATTCTGCATTCCCTTTTCATTCCCACTTGGGGAACGAGGAGAGACTGTGAGTGGAATGTGCGATTTGCAGATGTGGAGATTTGGGGAAATGGAAAGGGCAGGGTGGCTGGCAGGGCGTGAAGGCTGGTCTTGAACTTGAGCTGGAGCCAGGAGGAGTTCCTAGAATGCCCGCATTGTCAACAGTGACTTTGGTCACTTCCTCTTCGGATGGGGGCTGAATAGTGGTAACACCTGTTTTTCCCTTTGCTTGTTCCATGTGGAATGAGATACACATTAAAGGGAGCATGGTGACAAAGAAAGCACATACAGCCTAGCACAGGTTGTCAGGAAGAGTAGGAATGGAACAGTTCTCTGAGTCCGGGAGAAATTCTGCTTGCCCTTGTAGAAGGATTGCCTCCCACCGTGCTGCCCTTGCTTCTCATCACTGAGAACAAGACCCACCAGCTGAGGAGTTGGGAGATGCTGGGTTCTGCTGTGACTCTGCCTGCGAAGGCAGTACTTGAGCGTGCACACGTGTGTGTGTGTGTGTGTGTGTGTGTGCACACGTGCCGAGCCGGTTTGTTCTGTTTTTATAGGCAAACACTAGATATGAAACGCTGGAAATATTAAGTAAATGCCTAATAAAAACAGATAGTCTGTTATCTTTTTTGTAGATGTATCCATTTATAACTATACATTTATCTGTTATTTAAGGAAGAAAAAGAACACTGCCATTCAAGTCAATGCCAATTCACAGCACCCCTAGAGGACAGAGTAGAACTGCCCCATAGGGTTTCCCAGCCTGTCAATCTTCAGGGAAGCAAAGCCCAAACCAAACCCACTATGTGCAGTCTATTCTGACTCACAGCGCCCCCAGAGGACACAGTAATACTGTCTCATAGGGTTTCCTAGGCTGTCAATCTTCACCGAAGTCGACTACTTCATCTTTCTCCCACAGAGTGGCTGGTGGGTTCAAACTGCCAGGCTTTTGGTTTGCAGCTGAGTGCTTTAACAACTGCGCCACCAGAGATCCTTGTTATTTAAGAACGTAGATGTAATCCAAATTTAAACCGATGGCATTGTAGAGCATAGACGATTTTGTAAGACAAAGAGCCCTTGAAAACATCAGCTGTGGAAAACAGATTGATATAATTGTCTTTCCAATTATAGTCTCTTACAGTTGATGAACTGCTTTCTCCAGTGTATTCTCTGTTAGAGCCATATCCCCCATCTGTGTTAAGTGGATCTCAGCTTACAAAGCAGGAATCAGATTGTACATCACTGGAGCTTGTGGGGATGTGCCAGTGGAATGCGAACGATTCCCCTTGGACAGTGGGTGGGGAAGTTTACAATTAGTTAACGATGACCTTGGCCAGCCTTCAAATATGCTAGCTTGGAAAAGATTTCTTGATATTTTCGCTTGGTTATTAACCTCTTAGTGTATTCCATCCTATTCATTTTCTATGATCCCAGCTTTTGTTTATCTATACGAACATGTTTATATAAATTTCATTTTATCTATAGGAATGACAAAGAAGAACCTTGGATGCAGCAAAGTTCATCTTGAGTTAAGTGGCTCTGAAAACTGGTACCAATTTTTCTTTGCCGTCAAATGTCTGGCAGTAAGTTCAGGCCTTTAAAACTGTAATAACTTTCTCAGTCTAAGAAAGGTGGGAAATCTGATGTGGGTCCAGGTACAGCTCCTGGCGGACACAAAGACATGGATGCTGTTACATCCAGGTTTCAATGCATTTGGGGAACTTAAAATGCACACATGTTGTTGTTGTTGTTATGTGCCGTCGAGAGCGACCCCTCCTTGGGTTTCCGAGGCAGTATCACTACGGAAGGAGATTGCCCCATCTGCCTTCCGAGGAGTGGCTGGTGGGTTTGAACCGCCAGCCTTCTGGTTAGTACTCAAGTAAATGTAGAATTACAGCAGACCAAACAATTGAAAATCCAAATTGCTATCAGTTGGATAGGGCTAGGTTTACATATGTGAAAAAGACAATACAATGAATAGCTGTGCAAAGGAAAAAAATGGAACTATGAAAAGGGATACTGCAGAGAAGCAGACAAAAATTGAAACAAAGCAAAAGATCAATAAATACACATTTACAAAAATTTATACAGAAATGCACACATTGAAAGAAGACAATAAACTTTATTTTCTCCTGAAAAGTGACTTAAAATCTTTCTTATGGAAAACTATCAATGAAAGATGACACATGGTATTAAGGCCCAGGGAGCTAACTTGTGCCCTTGGGGGAAAATCACTTTGGTTGGCCATAGGATGGGTAGAAAGTGGGCTTTGAGCTTTATGGGAAATACAAGGCTTGAAGGAGGTATTGACATGGTATTTCTGTCGAAGAGAGGGAATGGACATTCTGAGTGAAGAGAGCCGAGGCAGGAGTGCTCTGAATAACCCAACACGAAGCATCACATTGTCGAGTTTATTCTGGGAACTGAAAAGGGATCTGGCAACGAAGGGAAAATGGAGTTGGAGCCTCCATTTGGAAGGATTCTTCTGAAGTGCATCAGTTACCTATTACTACATAACAAATACCCTCCAAGTTCAGGAGCTGCAGCTCACAGTTTCTATGTATCAGGGATCTGGGGGCAGTTTAGCAGGGTCGTCTGGTCCAACGTGTCTCACGCTGCAGTCAAGGTGTGGGCTGGGGCCATGGGCATCTCTAGACTTGGCTGGGGTAGGTTTGCTTCCTGTCAGTCATGTGGTTGGTGGCAGCATTCGTTTTCTTGCAGCTCTTGGGCTGAGAGCCTCAGTCCCTTGCTGGTTGTCATCTGGAGGCTCCCTCAGTTCCTTGCCATGCGGGCTTCTCCGTAGGGGCAGCTCTCAGCATGGCAACTTGTGTCATCAGAATGAGCCCACGAGAAGAGCTAGAGAGTGAGTGCGAGCGAGCTGGAATTCACAGTGTTTGTTTTGATTGTTTTGGAAACAGCTTTATTAGGACATAGTTTATGTGCCATGCAATTCACGGAATTCATTTGTACAATTCAGTGGTGGTTCATGTATTCACAGAATTGTGTGACCATCACCACTATCAAGTTTAGAACATTGTCATTGCTCCAGGAAGAGACCCCATGCCTTTTAGCCACCCCTTCACTCCAGTGTCCTTATTCCTCCAGCCCTAGAAAACCACAAACCTATGTTCTGTCTCTATAGATTAGTCACAGATTTTTATGAACTACTTTCAGAAGTGACATCCTGTCACTTTTACCTTGTTTGATTTGATTCCTAAAAGCAAATTGTGTATAACAGTATTCATAGCAGCATTATTCACAGCAGCCGAAAGGTGGAAACCACCCATGTCTGTCAACGGGTGAATGGACAAACAGAATGTGGTCTATGCATACAATGGAGTAATACTCATCCATAAAGGGAATTGAAGTCCTGATGTGCCCCACAACATGGATATACCTTGAAACATTGTGCTGAGTGAGCTAAGTCAGTCACACAAGGACAGATACTGTATGATCTCAGTTACATGAAATAAGCAACTTTGTGGAAAACAAGATTGCTGGTGGTTACTGAGACGGGGGAAGGGGAAAGCGGGAGTTTTTCTTAAGGGGCATTGATTTTATGTTAATAGTGGTGGAATATTTTCGAAAAGGATAGCAACAACAGTTGCACAACATTAAGAATGTAATGAGTGTCACTATGTAAAAATTTTTGAATTGGAAAACCATTTTTTGTGTGTATATATGTGTGTGTGTATAATATATGTAATATATTATATGTAATATAATAATATAATATAATATAATAATATATGTAATCTCCACTCCTCACTTATTGACATGGTTAGATTCTAAAGACCAGGTTGTTAGGCCAAAATTGGCATGATGGGAGAATAGAGGCTGACTACATCAGATCACAGGATGGAGGACGACTATGGCATAAGCGAAATGTACTGCCGTCAAGTTGGAGCCTACAGCATCACAGAACTGCAGATTGCAAGATTACATACCTGCCGGATTACAGCATCACACAACTGCCAGATGTCAGAAGTACACAGCTGCCAGATTTTATCATTATGTAACTGCCAAATTACATCATTACATAACTGCGAGACCAGTGAAAATCATGGTCTAGCCAAGTTGACACACACTTTTCATCGTGGTAGCCAGCATTACTCTCATCTCATACCTCAGTGTTTGATGTATGTTGTTACTGCACAGAATAGTTTTGTAGTTGATTTTTTACTGTTATCATAAATGCAAAATGTCAGATAACGAGATAGTTGATAAATGAGGAATATATATAAAGAGAGAGAGAGACAGAATGTGCCCTGGTGGTGCAAAGGTTAAGTGTTGGGCTGCTAACCAAAAGGTTGGTAGTTCAAACCCACCCCAATGTCTCCGCAGGAAAAAGATCTGATGATCTGCTCCAAGGAAATCCTATGGGGAAGTTCTACTTTGCCACATGGGGTTACTGTGAGTTGAAATTGGCTTGGTGGCCCCTAACAACTAGAGATACATATATATATGGAGCTCTAGTGGTGTAGTCCCTAAGGCATTTGACTGCTAACTAGAAGGTTGGTGGTTCAAACCCACCAGCCGCTCCACAGAAGGAAGGCTGGGCAGTCTATTTCTGTAGAGATTTACTGCCTTGAAAACCCAAAGGGAGTCACTGTGAGTTGGAATCAACTCGATGGCAGTGGGTTTGCTTTTTTTTTTTTTTTTAAACACACACACACACACACACAAAAAACCCATATATATGTATATATGTATTTAACTGATGCATTTTGAATTGTGATGTTGGTGAAGAATACTGAAAATACCATAGACTGCCAAAAGAACGAACAAATCTGTCTTGGAAGGAGTACAGCGGGAGTGTTCCTTAGAAGCAAAAATGGCCAGACTTCATCTCATGTACTTGGTTCACGTTGTCAGAAGGGACTAGTCGTTGGACAAAGATATGCTTGGTAAAGTTGATGGTCAGTGAAAAAGGGGTAGACTCTCAACAAGATGGATTGACACAGTGGCCGCAACGATGGGCTCATGCATAGCAAGGATTGTGAGGCTGGTGCTGGACTGGGTAGCGTTCTGTCGTTCATAAAGTTGTTATGAGTTGGACATCACCTAACAACAACAATATATATATTTACCACAGTAGAAAAAGCACTAGGGAAAAAAGTGACTCATTAGGTCCAGCTCACAGTTAGGGGAGAGGGTAACACAAGGGCCACCATAGAAGCAGCCTCCCACGTGACAGAGGCAGGATGGGCAGGGAGCCTTGAGAAGATTTCATGTCCCTGCTCTGAGGTGAGAACGCATGAGGACACCTGTTCGAAGAGCCTCTCCTCCCCATGAAGACCTGCTAAGAGGCGAAGGCAGTCTCATCTCTCGGTAGGTAAGTGTGTCTGCGAGGGAGAGGGACAAGAAAGGTGAAGGTATTCCAAGGGCTTCGTTCCCTGTGGCTGATCCTAGAGAGGCACACAGGAAGAGGCCGATTCTTCGGCATGCACCTGCCCCTCATCTGACTGTCCCTCTGGGATTGCTCTGGTTGACCAGGTACTCTGAATGCATGCCCGGCCATCAGAACCAAACACAGCTCTCCAGCTGTCATGTCCAGAGCAGATCACATGCACACTCGCAGCTTTGTAAACAAAGACACCATGTGAGAACAGCCCGAGGCTGTGGGCTTTCCCGGATCTAGCTCCATGAGTCTCTGCAAAGCCTTGCTTTCCTCTGGGTGTTAAAAATGCATACGGAAATCTTGAAGGCTCACAGGAAGGGAGGCTGCTAAAGTCATTTGACTGTACTTTCTGCCCGTTTTTGACCATCGCGTGCTTTGCCTCCTCATTACCATCTACTAACACTGCAGGGAATTAGTGATGCACAGAACATTCTTTCGGGGGAAAGGCTGTTGTAACTTCGGCAGACCAGGGGTTCTCTGTGGGCTCTTGTTACTACTGTGTGTTGAGACAGCTAGAGCAATGGGTGTTTGTCGCATGGATGATGCTAAACCACAGATTCCTCCTACTGCTTATTCAGGTGGGTTCTGGAGCCTCTGTGGAGGATTTACATTTGTCTCTGTCGACTATTATCACACTAAAGGGCAACCACGTGCCAGGCAGTGTGTGATATCAATGCCCCATTGAGTCGACCCTTGTTCATCCTTTAAGCCTACAAGGATGATGTTGAATTTTCAGTCTATGATTCATTTAATGGACGATTGTTCCCAAAGTAGGTAATTCACAAACATTTCAAAATACAAATTGGAAAAAAAAAAGATTTATTTTGTTGTTGAGGAGCTCTGGTGGCACAGTGGTTAAAGCATTCATCTGCTAACCTAAGGTCTGTGGTTTGAACCCACCAGCTGCTCCACAGGAGAAAGATTGACAGTCTTGGAAACCCTATGGGGCAGTTCTACTCTGTCCTCTAGGGGTGCTGTGAGAATCAAGTTGATGGCAGTGGGTCTGCTTGTTGTTGAGCATATACACGGCAAAGTGTACTAGTTCAACAGCTTCTCTGCGTACTATTCAGTGACATTGATTACATTCTGGGAATTGTGCAACCATTTGCACCCTCTTTTTCTGAGTTGTTTCTCTCTCATCAACATAAACTCATTGTCTCCTAAGATTCCTGTCTAATCTTTTGAGTTACCATAGTCAATTTGATCCCATATGTTGTTGTTGTTAGATGCCGTTAGGTCACTTCTGACACACAGCAGACCTGTGTACAACAGAATGAAACACTGCCTGGTCCTGAGGCACCCTCACAACCATTGCCAAGCTTGGGCCCATCGTTGCAGCCACTGTGTCAAGCCATCTTCTTGAGGGTCTTCTCCATTTTTGGCTGACCCTCTGCTTTACCAGTCATGGTGTCCTTCTCCAGGGATTGGTCCCTTTTGACAACATGACCGAACAAGAGATGAAGTCTGGTCATTCTAGGTTCTATGGAGCATTCCGGCTGCACTTCCTCCAAGACAGATTGTTCATTCTTGTAGCAGTCCATGGTACATTCAATACTCTTTACCAGCACCACAATTCAAATGAATCAATTCTTCTGCGGTTTTTCTTATGCATTGTGCAGCTCTCACATGCATATGAGGCTAGTGAAAATCCCATGCCTTGGGTCAGGTGCACCTTAATCTTCAAAGTGACATCTTTGCTCTTTAACACTTTAAAGCGTTCTTTTGTAGCAGATTTGCCCAATGCAGTACATGCTTTGATTTCTTGACTGCTGCTTCCATGGGTATTGAAATCCTTGACAACTTCAGTCTTTTCTCCATTTATCATGATGTTGCTTATTGCTCCAGTTGTGAGGAGTTTTGTTTTCTTTATGTTGAGATGTAATCCATACTGAAGGCTGGAGTCTTTGAACTTCTTCAGCAAGTGCTTCAAGTCTCCTTCACTTTCAGCAAGCAAGGTTGTGTTGTCTGTATATCACAGGTTGTTACTGAGTCTTCCTCCAATCCCTATGCAACATTCTTCTTCTTATAGTCCAGTTTCTCAGATTATTTGCTGAGCATATAGATTGAATAAGTATGGTGAAGGGATACAACCCCGATGCACAGATTTGATTTTAAACTATGCAGTATCCCTTTGCTCTGTTCGATCAACTGTGTCCTGTTCTATGTACAGATTCCTCATGAGCACAATTAGTGTTCTGGAATTCCCATTCTTCACAATGTTATCCATAATTTGTTATGATCCACCCAGTCAAATGCCTTTGCATAGTCAATAAAACACAAGTCAACATCTTTCTGGCATTCTTTGACATGAGCCTATATAGATAGTTCTTAAGAAAGCATAACACTCGAGGCACACAGTTTTTCTAGTTAAGCTAAACTAGTGTTTGGGTGAGGAGCCCTGATGGCACAGTGGTTAAGTGCTCAGCTGCTATCCAAAAGGTTGATAGTTCAAACCCACCAGCTGTTCCTTGGGAAAAAGATTTGGCAGTCTGCTTCTGTAAAGATTTACAGTCTTGGAAACCTTGTAGGGCAGTTCTGCTCTGTCCTATAGGGTTGGTATGAGTCAGAATCAACTCAGGGGGCGGCAGGTTTGCTTTTTGGTATGAGTGTTTGATTTTAAGAAGATTTGGAGGAGAATTTTTGTTTAAGGTTTAAAGATGATCTCCGGGAAGTAGTTTCAGGGATTCATCCAGCTTCCATGGCTCTAGAAAATCTGGAATCCATGAGAATTTGAAATTCTGTTCTGCATTTTCCCCTTCAAAAGACTAATTTTAATGTTGTGTAGGTCAAAGCTAAGGGCAGAGTCTTTGCCGTTATCCCTATTAACCCCTGTCTTTTGATTGACCTTATTCTGAGTACAGTAGTTTAATTAAAAAAAAAAAAAAAAACAGAATCTAAACCAAAAATGAACAACAGCAACAACAAACCCAACCACCTAGTGGACACCTTCCTTTTAGGTAATATATTTTCACTTTCCCCACAAAGAGATCTCTGTGAGTTATTTTGCATTCGATGGGGACCATATTTCCGGCACTGTCTCTGATAGTGACTGGTGGCTCTATCAAGAAAGGGTTGGGTTCGACTGAGGAGAATCGTTTAAGTGACTCTATGCTGACTAATGATGTTCAGCAGAACGTTTTTGAGGAGCTTTAAAAACCTGACTAATGAAGTACTTCAGATATTTTAGGAGAATCAATTCTTTACTTATGAGTCTGATTTTGAGTCAACTTCATTTCCTCTTTTTTTTTTGGAATTGGAGGAAGTCCAGACTTTTGGGACTTGGCTGTATTCCAGGATTAATGTAGACAGTTCTGCAGTTCCTTTGTCATATTGTTTTAGTCAAATCTATTGGACCCAGAGTTTTCACCTGGGCCCAGAAAACTGAGCCAAGATTCAACTGCTGGGAGAGGATTTCTTACTATCCACCATGGTTGGGTGCCTTCTAAGCAATGTTATCTCTCTCTCTCATGGAATTCACTGAACGCAAACCAGAAATACTGCCCTGATTGAACCTAAAAGCCTCATTTTTGAGAACTCTGTATTTTATGTTTTGAATAGGTTATACCCTCATATGTTTTAAAGTCAAAATAATAATAAT
>NW_006922164.1:822161-828466 GCF_000298275.1 Orycteropus afer afer
CTTTTATTTTTATCTTGTATATGCTTCCTGAATTTCTTTATGCAAATAGGAAATATAGATGTGTACTCTTGTTTTTTTCTCTTTATTCATTAAAAGTGATTTTGAGAATCGTGGAAATGTAATTAACTCTCCTAAGAGTTGTTCAAATGTGTGCAGTAATATGTAAGAGTCTAAAGCCAAAACCAAACCCGTAGCCTTCCAGTGGATTCTGAGTCACAGCAATTGTATAAAACCAAAACTAAACTCACTGCTGTCGAGTCAGAGCCGACTCATAGTGACCCCTCCTTGGGTTTCCGAGACCGTATCACTATGGGAGTAGATTGCCCTATCTTCCTTCCGAGGAGTGGCTGATAGGTTTGAACCACCAGGCTTCTGGTTAGCAGTCAAATGCCTTAGGCACTGTGCTACCAGAGCTCCCAGCAACTGTATAGCACAGAGGAAAACTACCCCAGAGGGTTTCCCAGGCTGTAATAATTAGGGAAGCAGACTGCCACATCTCTCCCTGCCACTTCTCCCCACTTTCAGTTAGCAGCTGAGTACTCAACCACTGCAACACCAGGGTTCTTCGAGAGTCTGAAAGATCCCTATCAACTGCGATTTCTCTTTGTTTGAACTACTTAAAGCTCTCTGGTGGCATAGTGCCTAGGGCATTTGACTGCTAACCAGAAGACTGGTGGTTCAAATCCACCAGCCACTACTTGGAAGGAAGGTTGGGCAATCTACTTCTGTAAGTGATAATGCCTTGGAAACCCAAGGAGGGATCGCTGTGAGTTGGATCTGACTCGACAGCAGTGAGTTTGGTTTGGTTTTTGAAAGCTCCCTTCACTATTTCTGCTCAGTTCTTATTTCTGATATGATACAAAAGAGAAAGATAAAAAGTAAAAAATTTGAAACTCCAGTAGGCCAGGTCAGCCCTGGGTAACATGTTATCTCATAAATCTTCCAAACAGCAGTATGAGATGGGGTTAATTATTCCCATCTGATAGTTGAAGACATTAACCCCAGAGAGTCAATAACTAGCTCAAGGCTCTGTAGTCAGAACCTAAGTCTATTTGCCTTCAGAACTTTGGACTCTACATGGCCTTGGAGGACATGTATACCTTACCATGGGGATTGACCCCTCTTAGCCACCAATAAATAATTTAATTTCTCAAGGCCAGGTGTTCTGCTCCATCCTGTTTTGGAGTCTTTCTAGTTATAAACCCACAGTGAGCCTCCTGTGCATGCTGGAAATAGTCTTTCCCCGTGTGGACCCACCCGCGATAACACCTTCCCACACTCTGGACACCCACCTACTGAGTTCATGTTATGCGAGACACCCTCATTGTTTAAGCCATTGCTGTTTAAGCCAATGGGTCCAGCACATGGACGAAAAGTACTAGTGAACACGCAGGGTGGGTTTTTCTCCCAGAATCCTGAAAGGGATGGTGAGCTTGGGAGGAAATATGACCTATGCTCTTTTTGGCTCTTCCCGTAATGTCTGGAATGACACATTAAATATAGGTTTCAAAGGATGAAATAAAACCAGTTCATTTTTTGAACATCGACAGTTGTGAATTGCTAGACCTCCACATTGGGGAAGTAACAGCTAAGCTGCTGAGCCAGCACCCATGCACAGCTCTCCCCTACTTGGTGACATCCAGTGAGAGCCATGCCATGACGGTTCTGTCCAGGTCATGCGAATGGGAATCTTCCAGATGTGGTCCTAGAAAGCATTTTCTCTCCTGAGAAAAGAGAGAGACTCCGTTGGCACACCCTTCACCCTTTGCCTTTCTGCCTTCTTCCTGCCTGCGTGCCTGGGTGTGCGTCAGCCATTGATGATAAGGTGACATCGTGATGGACAACGAAGAAGATGCTAAGGGAGGAGGAGCATATATCGGGAGAGCATAGGGCCCTGGAGGCACTGCTGAGCAGCTTCTGCAGCTCTGGACACCCACCTCCTGACTTTCTATTGTGTGAGAAAATTTCATCTTCTTGTTTAAGCCACTGCTGTCTGGGCTTCCCATTTTCCCCATCCAAATGCAAAGCTCCCCAAGGCTATTACACTGGCTGTGATGTGTCTTACTTGGGGGGGGGAAGGTTGACGGCCTCTCAACCTCTAGAACTAAAGAGAAACAGCAGAAAAGATCATCTAGGTGTAGCATTTATTAGAGCAACAATATCAGAATGCATGTTGCTCTTCTATGGAATTCAGTTTCAGGGAAGTCATTCTTTATTTCATAAAAACATGAGACTTGGGATTAGTTTCATTTTCTTCTATCAGCTATTAATATCTGATTTTCATGAAACCTCTAGTTCTTTGTTGTGCTGGGTTAAAACAAATGGTATTTATTGGTGCTTTTCAGCATACATACACATTAGGACTGTTTGGGAATATGCCATTAGTAATGGAATTTCATTCTATATAAATAATATGCAATTAACAACAAAATTCCTGTCACAATAATCACAAATGAGTAAATAAAGCTGTCCATGCTCTTAAATTTTGAGAAATATGATAAGCCTGGGTTACTATTATTTTCAAATTGTCAATAAAAACAACCCGAAGCTTGTATTCTGGGATGATTTCATAATCTGTTTCAATGACATCATATCTTGAAAAAGAAACCAGTGAGGTGAAAAAGGGCACAGAAATATCATGGTAAATATGTTAGACCCGTTAGTAGCTGAAAGAGTCCAGAGGGAAGATAGAGAAATGATGAAATCAGTTCAAGGACTGACAGATGACACATCAAGCAGTTATAGTCAACGTGCTTCGATGGAGCAGTAGCTCAGAATGACATGATAACAGTCTGTAATTATGTGAAACATGCAACACCTGCGAGAGACAGAAATAGCAAAATATCACTTTATTTTATTTTGATGCAGCTGAGCAAAACTCTCATTTCTTCAGTAAATATTTATTGAGTGCCTACTGTGGGAAGGCATTACTTAAGCCTCATGGATGCAGAGAAGGACTGAATTCTTGCTTGCACTGAAGATGTCCACAAAGTGGTGAAAGAGTCAGACAAATTTGCAGGCAATAAAAACACGGGAGAAAGTGTGAGCAAGGTGTTGTAGGATGCAGAGCTCAGGGCAGCTAATCCAGCCTGGGCATGTCCACGGAGACTCCAGAGGGAAATGATGCCGAGTGGAGTCTTGGTGACCTAGGAGGAATTAGGAGACGAGGAGTAAGGTTTTGAAGGCATATGAAATACCTCATTTTAAACTACCAAAGAGCAGGTAGCTCAGAAAGGCTGGAATAGGGTGCTTTTATGTTGGAAAAAAAGCCATAGAGTTCATTTAACACAACATGCTACAAGTGATGGGGTTGTGTTCATTAGGAGCTCTGGTGGCATAGTGCCTAAGGTACTTGACTGCTAACCAGAAGGCTGGTAGTTCAAACCCACCAGCCACCGTTGGAAGGAAGGTTGGGCTATCTACTTCTGTAGTGATATTGCCTCGGAAACCTAAGGAGGGGTCGCTATGAGTCCGGTCTGACTCAATGGCACATAACAACAACAACAACAACAACAAGTGGAAAATTGCATGATCAGATGAACATCTTGGAGAGACCACTCTTCTAAAAATGGATTCTAGGGAGGTTTGATTAAAACCAGAGGCACTGGGTGGAAGACTAATCTAGTAATCCAAAATTTGGGTGGTGGTGAGTGGATGGATTAGAGATTTCCTGAATGACTTGATTAGGGATGAGGGAGGGGAGGGACTTTAGACTGGGAGCAAGTATAGGTGGTGGTATTATTTTAAACTTGTCATTTGAGTTGAGTTTTGGACATAGTGAATTTGAAGTGAACATGTCCATGACATAGTTGTCTTTATGGCCCTAGAGTTCCATAAGTGATATGGGCTGGGGTATATCTTTGCAAACTCTCATCGTATAGGAATGTGTGAGACCTCTCAAAGAAGTTACCCAGAGTGAGAAGAAAAGGAGAGTTAAAGATGGGCTGCTCAAAGGCACCAACATTTAAAGGATGGGTGAGGCACAAAGAGCACCTACAGGAGACACAGGCGGAGTGCCAGAGAGGAAGGAAGAAAACCACAAAGTGATCATTCAAGATGGCGTGTCTGTCTGCTCTGCTAGATTTGCTACTCTTAAAACCAAGACATAGACTTGAGTTCCAGCTCTACCACATACTGTCCTGTGAGGACTGAATAGGATTGTAGCTGTAGACACATTGAATCTTCTTTTGAAATTTTATCCTTTTCAATGTGTATTTGTCATTTAGGAATTGTGACCATGTATTTGGTTCCTGTATTTTCAGATGATGAGTGTTCATTTTCATCTTTCTTCAAACTCAATTGAACACTCAAATTTTCTGAAGTTTAACATGCTAAGAAATTTCCTTTCATGGGACACATATCCTTGAGAATGTTTATGGAAATGTAATAACCACTGCATTCCCACTTATCACCTTCCACACATCATTACCTGCCACTTAGAATTTTACAGGCAGATAAACTGAGAAATGGAAAAACTAGGTGACACATGATTTTAAAAAAATCTAACAGTGAGTCAGCAACTCAGCTCCAGCTACAAATAGACTGTAGGCATCTCCCACACCAGACAGATATGTGATGGCAGTGCAAGGAATGAGAGACGTGGGAAATAAACAACTCTAGCTTGTTCAGTTTTGGTCTTAATTTTAGAATATTTTATTTTATTCAAAATTTCTTAAAATCCAAGGAATCAGTAAACTGGTGGCAGAAGTTGGTCCAAACCAAAAAACCAAACTCACTGCCATCGAGTCGGCCCTGACTCATAGCGACCCCTCCTTGGGTTTCCGAGGTGGTATCACTATGAAAGTTGATTGCCCAACCTTCCTTCTGAGGAGTGGCTGGTGGGTTTGAACCACCACCCTTCTGGTTAGCAATCAAATGCCTTAGGCACTACAGTCCAGGCAGTTGAAAATAGGGATTTCCAAACTTTGATTATGCATCCTCATCAATAAATGGGGTCTCTGTGTGGCTCAAATGGTTAAGTGCTAGGCTACTAACTGAAAGTTTGGCCTTTGGAACCCAACCAGAGCTGCTTCGGAAGAAAGGCCTGATGACCTGCTTTCAAAAAGCCACAGCCAGGACAACTCTGTGAAGGGCAGATCTACTCTAAAACACTTGTTGAGTTGGAGTCCACCGGACAGGAAGCGTTCATCAGTAAATGAGACAGAGGGATGTATCAGTATTATGATAACATAGACCACTTCTCATGTTCCAATAAAATTTAATACTCAACAGTGCTGATTCCAGAGAAAGTTTTGTTGTTGTTAGGCACCATCGAGTCAGTTCTGACTCCTAGAGACTGCAGAAAGGGCATGGCGGCAGCATTCTCCTCTGACCTCCTCTAACTTCACTAGGGGAAAAGGGGAAACAGAATCACCATCAACATCAACTGCCCAAGGCTGATTCCTGTGAGGCGGTGGTCAAACATGCCATCATCCTCCAACCTTTCCACCAGTTCTCAAACCAACCATCTGGCCCACAGCACTCTTCACTTCTCTGTTGGGTTGGATAATATGTTGCAGTGGTCACACAGAACTCACAGAAAATACTCCCAATTGTGGGGTTTATTAGAGAAGTAACAGGTTACAATTCAGGTTCAGGAACACTTAGGATACAGTTCTTCAATCAGGACAGCCTCTCCACAGCCATGCCCATTGGCATGCCTCTCTTTGGCCCTCGGCCTCTTGGCCTGGCCTCTGTCCTGCTCCGGCAAGTGTTACAAAGCTCATTTAGCAGTGCACTCCACTCCACCAGCAAGCCTCCTTCCTGCCCTCAGGCGCGCAGCTTTCTCTCTCGATAGGCTGGCAAGGCTCAGGCTTGTCTCTTGGTTCTGCTGCCCCCAGCCGTCTGCTGTCTCTCTGCCAAGGAGGCCCAGCGCAGGGGATCTGAAGTCCAAGGATGGGCTTCACTCCTGGCTTCTCTTTCTGGATGGTAGAGAGACCTCTGTCTCATTTACTGATGGACACTTCCTGCTCGGTGAATTCCATCTCAAGTGTTTTAGAGTAGACCTGCCCTTCACAGAGTTGTCCTGGCTGTGGCTTGTGGAAAGCGGGTCACCAGGCCTTTCTTTCGAAGCAGCTCTGGTTGGGTTCAAACGGCCAATCTTTCAGTTAGTAGCCTAGCACTTAACCATTTGAGCCACACGGAGACCCTGTTTACTGATGAGGATGCATAATCAATGTTTGGCAATCCCTTTTCCACCTCTGAGATGGATTATTTTAAGTACCAAAATGGCAAAACTGACCAATTCCCATGTTATGATTCCAGACAACTTATTTCCATGGTCCTACCCCCACAAGGGTGCCATG
>NW_006922164.1:829101-830979 GCF_000298275.1 Orycteropus afer afer
AAATGAAATCCTTGACAACTTCAATCTTTCTCCATTTGTTGTGATGTTACTTTATTGGTTCAGTTGTGAGGATTTTTACTTTCTTTATGTTGAAGTATAATCCATAGTGAAGGCTGTGGTCTTTGATCTTGATCAGTAAGTGCTTCAAGACTTATTCACATTCAGCAAACAAGGTTGTGTCATTTGCATATTGCAGGTTGTTAGTGAGTCTTCCTCCAATCCTAGTG
Organism: Orycteropus afer afer; assembly: GCF_000298275.1. Classification (NCBI taxonomy): domain Eukaryota; kingdom Metazoa; phylum Chordata; class Mammalia; order Tubulidentata; family Orycteropodidae; genus Orycteropus; species Orycteropus afer. The sequence goes on from NW_006922164.1 coordinate 829,329, forward strand.
TTGTGTTCTTCCATATATAGTCCGGCTTCTCAGATTATTTTCTCAGCATACAGATTGAATAGGTGTGGTGAAAGGATACAACCCTGAAGCACACCTTTCCTGAGTTTAAACCACACAGTGTCCCTTTATTCTTTTTGAATGACTGCCTCTTGGTCTATGGACAGCTTCTGCATGAACACAATTAAGTGTTCTGGAATTCCCATTCTTTGCAATGTTATTCATAATTGGTTATGATCCACACAGTTGAATGCCTTTGCATAGTCAATCACAGGTGAACATCTTTCCGGTCTTCTTTGCTTTCAGCCAAGATCCATCTGACATGAGCAATGATGTCCCTTGTTCCATGTCCTCTTCTGAATCCAGCTTGCATTTCTGGTAGTTCCCTATCTATGTACTGCTGCAACTATTTTTAAATTATCTTCAGCAGAATTTTACTTGCATGTGGCATTAATGATATTGTTTGATAATCTCCACATTCTGTTAGATCACTTTTCTTTGGAATGGGCACAAATATGGATCTCTTCCCATTGGTTGGCCAGGAAGCTGCCCTCCAAATTTCTTGACATCAATAAGTGAGCACCTCCAGTGCTGCATCTGTTTGCTGAGACATCTCAGTGGGTCATCGATACCTGGAGACTTGCTTTTTGCCAATTCCTTCAGTGCAGCTTGGACTTTTTCCCTCAATACCATTGGTTCTTGAAATGGTTGAATGTTGACCAGTTATACAGAGTACAATTATACAGAGTACAGTGATCTGCATATTCTTTCCATCTTATTTTTTTTTTTTTTTGACGCTTACTGTGTCATTCAATATTTTGCCATAGGATCCTTCAGTATTGCAACTCAAGGCTTGAATTTTTTCTTCAGTTCTTTTAGCTTGAGAAATGCGAAGCGTGTTCTTCCTTTTTGGTTTTCTAATTCCAGTTCTTTGCACATTTCATGATAATACTTTACTTTGTCTTCTCGAGACACCCTTTGAAATCTTCTTTTCAGCTCTTTTATGTCATCATTTTTTTTCCGTTCACTCTAGCTACTGTCTGTTCATTAGCAAGTGTCAGAGTCTCTTCAAGACATCCATTTTTGTCTTTTCTTTCTTTCCTGTCTTTTTAATGACTTTTTGATTACTTCATGTATGATGTTCTTGATGTCATCCTACAACTCATCTGGTCTTTGGTTGTTGCTGTTCAATGCTTCAATCAAATCTGTTCTTCAGATGGTCTCTAAATTCAGGTGAGATATAATCAAGGTTGTATTTTGGCTCTTACAGATTGTTTTCATTTTTCTTCAACTTCAAGTTGAACTTCAATAGGAACTACTGATAATCTGTTCCAAGTCTGCCCCTGGCCTTGTTCAGACTGATGGTATTGAGCTTCTCCATTGCCTATTTCCACAGATGTTGTCAATTTTGATTCCTGTGTTGGTCTTGCAGAATTCTATCATGTGATCTCTGACATCACCAAGGCCATATTTTCTGGGAGCTCTGGTGGCGTAGTGCCTAAGGCATTTGTCGGCAACAAGAAGGCTGGAGGTTCAAACCCACCAGCCACTCCTCAAAAGGAAGATTGGGGAATCTACTTCCATAGTGAAACCACCTCAGAAACCCAAGGAGGGGTTGCTGTGAGTCGGATCCGACTTGATGCCAGTGAGTTTG
>NW_006922164.1:831079-832807 GCF_000298275.1 Orycteropus afer afer
TTCCAGCTTTTGCATCCCAATCACCGGTAATTATCAATGCATCTTAATTTCATGTTTGGTCAATTTCAGACTGCAGAAGTTAATAAACATCTTTAATTTCTCCATCTTTGCCTTTAGTGGTTGGTGGGTAAATTTCAATAATACTAGTAGTATTCACTGGTCTTCCTTGTAGGCATATGGATATTATCTTATTACTGACAGCATTGTTCTTCAGGATAGATCTTGTAATGTTGTTTTTGACAATGAATGTGACACCATTCCTCTTCAGTTTGTCCAATTCAGAATGGCCAATACCAGTCCAATTCAGCTTACTTAATGCCTAGAATATCAATCTTTATGAATCCCTTTTAATTTTTGACAACTTCCAATATTCCTTGATTCACATTTTGTACAGTCCACATTCTGAGTATTAGTGGATGTCTGTAGCTGTTTCTTTTCATTTTGAGTTATGTCACATCAGCAAAGGAAGGTTCCCAAAGCTTTCCTCCATGCACATCATTAAGTTGACTCTACTTTGAGGAAGCGGCTCTTCATCAGTCCTATTTTAAGCACCTTCTGACATGAAAGGCTCATCTTCTGGGATTATTTCAGACCAACCACTTGTCTGTCAGTTTGTTGTACTGTGGTGGCTTGCATGTTGCTGTGATGCTGGAAGCTATGCCACCAGTATTTCAAATACCAGCTGGGTCACCCATGGTGGACAGGTTGCAGTGGAGTTTTCAGACTAAGACACATGATGAAGAAGGAGGACGTGGTGGTCTACTGGTGAACAAATTGACCTCTGAAAACCTTACGAATAGCAGTGAAACACTTCCTAATATAGTACAGGAAAACCTTATGAATAACAGTGAAACATCTCATGGAAGTTCTAGTGTATATCAAAAACTCTTCTTAAAAGCATAGCAAATGGATTTTTTCATGTTTGTGAATCTTTAATCATTGCACTTTTGTTGTTACTACAGCTGCATGGATCTCTCAAGAGATTTATGTTGTCATTCAACATTTATTGATCCAGAATTATAAAGTATAGATTTAGAGCTTTGAAAGTCTATAGCAGAGTCATTAAGTTGGAGGTAAGACTTCTCTTTTCAAGGTAAGTGGCAGGAGTAACAGCAGGGAGGGGTCCATGCTGACAGGCAGGTTAGAAGATGGAGGTGAAGTTGAGTTTAGGTGGGAACAAGAGTTCCTTAAGTTTCATCTTCTCGCCAAGTATCAACAGCATGACTTCGGAGCTCAGGGCAGGCGTGGGGGATGTTGACTGTACTTGTAGTTCATGTACACCCTGGCTGTCAGTGCCTATCATTTGCCAAAATCTTAAGTGGCCTAGAAAACCTGTGAATGTGAGTGCCTTTCTTATACCTGGAATAATTCCACTCAGAGCCCCAATGGATGACTTATCACAGAGAAGGGACACCTCTGACCAGCTGGAGACAGGAAGGCTGAATTGCCTGGTGGCACTCATTATCTTGGAGTTTATGTGCTAGTTGGTGTTGGAGGAATAAGCCAGCATCTGTGAGAGAAATGAGAGCCCAAGCCTAAGAGTTTTCAAGTCAGGAAGGAAAGTTAGGAAGGCATAGGAGTTAAGACAGAAGCAGAGGACTGGGAGGAGGGATGTTTAAGGATAATAAATCTCAAGCAGGCTTGGTGATGAAACACTGTATTAGATACCTCTTGCTGTGTAACAAATTACCCCCAAATTTAGCGGCTTAAAATAACACATATTTATTA
>NW_006922164.1:833487-838309 GCF_000298275.1 Orycteropus afer afer
CCAAAACGATGACATCTCTATAAGGTGTGTGTGTGTGTGTGTGTGTGTGTGTGTGTGTGTGTGAAGCAGGACCAGGCAACTTTTTGTTAGGTTTTACATGGGGTACTGTGAGTCAGAGCCTACTCCACAGCAACTAACAAGAACAACAATATATATATGGTTATGTATGTGTATATTCTGTAGTTATTCTTGTTAGCTGCTGTTTTTGTTATTGTTAGGTGCCATCAAGTCAGCTCCAGCTCATAGTGACCCCTTGTGCAACAGAACAAAACACCACCTGGTCGTGTGCCATCCTCACAATCCTTGCTATATCTGAGCCCATTGTTGCGGCTACTGTGTCAATCCATCTCGTTGAGTGTCTTCCCTTATTTTCACTGACCCTCCACTTTACCAAGCATGATACCCTTCTCCAGGGAATGGTCCCTTCTGACAACGTGACCAAAGTAGGTGAGATGATGAAGTCTGGCCATTCCTGCTTCCAAGGAGCATTCTAAGAAGCTGCACTTCTTCAGGACAGATTTGTTCATTCTTCTGGCTGTCCACGGTCCATTCAGTATTCTTCATTGAAGTCTAACTCAGTTCATGGCAACCCCGTGTGTGCAGAGTAGACCGCTCCACAGGATTTTCAGAAGCAGATTGTCAGGCCTTCTTCAGAGGTGCCTCTGGGTGGGTTCAGACCAACAGTCTTTCGCCCTTAGTTGAGTGCTAAACCATTTTCACTATCCAGGGACTCCAAGTATGCTGCGTTTGAGCCCATTGTCACAGCCGCTATGTCAATCCCTCTCGTTGAGGGCTTTTCTCTTTTTCACTGACCCTCTGCTTTACCAAGCATGATGTCCTTCTCTAGGACTGGTCCCTCCTGGTAATAGGTCTCACCATCCTTGCTTCTAAGGAACATTCTGGCTGTACTTCTTCCAAGACATGGTATTTTCAATATTCTTTGCCAACACCACAATTCAAATATACCAATTCTTCTTCAATCTTCCTTATTCATTGTCCAGCTTTTGCATGCATGGGAGGTGATCGAAAACACCATGGCTTGGATCAGGCGCAGTTTAGTCCCTGTCCCTTAATGCTAAGCGTCACTCTATTTCTCCACTACTACCCCACCCAGATTGCAGCCTCACGATGAGGCTGCCGAGTTACATGATTTGTCTCATATTAAATGGGCTTCACATAGCAAGGCCAGGACTCAAATCCAGTCATTTCTAGGTTCAATATCCTTTTCTTTCTCATCTTTCACCATTGAATAACTCATTTAGTATAAATGAATCCCAAACCAAGAGTCTACTTTTAGCAATAAAGTATAGATCAGCCCCTGACCCGCTTTTGTCAACAAAGTTTTATTGGCATCCAGCCACACATATGCGTTCACCTGTTGTCTTTGGCTGTGTTCGTGCTACAGTGGGAGAGTTGAGTATTTGGGTTTGAAATCGTATAGCCTGCAAGACCCACAATGCTTGTTATCTAGGCCTTACAGAAAAAGTTTGCTAACCCCTGCCATAGATCTTCCTGATTTTTTAAAAGAGACATGTGTGCTTAATTCTGTACTTAAATTTTAGGTGAAATTGGGCAGCCACATTAGTGGTGAGAATATGCAATGGCAGGAAGGGGCACTGGGATGTTAATATATTTGAGCCTTATTGAGTGCTGTGCATTCGAATGATTTAAAACATCTCCCAAAATTCCTAGGATCAGAGATTTGAGCATCTCCATTTCAGAGATGGGGATACAGAGGCTCAGGGAGGATGGCACTGACTCAAGGTTCCCAAGTTTGAATCCGTCTCGGGACTTCCTGTCTTCAGTGCTCTTGCCCAGCTAGGAATGAATGGGAGGGACCTAGGAGATGCAAAGTCCATGGGGAGCTAAGTGAACAAGAAGCTTTGGGAGAGCCAGTCAGTTAAAGTATCAGTGTAAGGTTGTAGCTCTAGCCGCATTTCCAGGAAATCTCATTTTCAACCTAATGCTTTTCAAGTAGGTGGCTTGAGACTTTGTTTCAAACCATTTCCTTGTCGTTCTCATCTTGTGTGTTTGCTTGACATTTAAAATGTTCTGGTGTCAATACTGGCTGCGTTGACAACATAGCACTGGGCTAGCATGGTGCAGACAAGCCAAGGTCATTATCTGTGGTAAACAGCTCCCTGGCATCATTACCATCTCTACTGCATACCCTTACTGCTTTTCCGGCTCTGCCATCTGTGTCTTCACCAGCCAGGTCAGGGTCAGGGAGGTGACGGCATCACCTCGGATCCTTTCATAGGCAGTTTGTTCCCTCTGCTGATGAGATTCAATTCCGTGGAGTCCACGTTGTGTTTCCAACTTGGAGGCTGAAAAGATGTTTACATTTTCACCCCTGAAAATATCTGGAACAAAACAGTCACTCCATTGGTGTTGCTGGATGCACATCCTCAGTTGTCAACAGAAAAGATGTTCATGTTGTTGTTAGCTGCCGTCAGGCCGACTCTGACACATGGCCACCTTATGTGTGACAGGAGAAAATGTCGCCCGGTCTTGTGCTATCTCGGTCATTGGTGTGTTTGAGCCCATTGCTGTGGCTGTTGGGTCAGGCCCTCTCGCCCTCACTGGCCGTCTTCTTTACTGAACACAAGGGCCTCCTCCGGCTGTTAATCCCTCCCGAGGACATGGCCGAAGCAAGCAAGTCGGACAGGGTTCTGCTGTCCCCCAAGGGTCTTCACTGGCCGGTTTTCAGAAGGAGCTCACCAGGCCTTTCTTCCCAGTCGGCCTTAGTCTGGATGCTCTGCTGAAACCTGTCCACCGTGGTGACCCTGCCAGTATTTGAAATACCAGTGGCATAGCTTCCAGCAGCACACCAGCATGCCGGTTGATGTTGACAAACAAAACAGGCGCGACAATGGGCTCCACCGTCTCAAAGATCGGGAGGATGGTGTGGGACTGGGTAGTGTTTCCTTCTGTTACACACGGGCCACTGTGGCTGGGAGCTGAGACAAGGGCAGTTCACAACAACAAGCTAGAGATAGGAGATTTCTGTAGGAAACCAGACCCTGAAAAAACGTAACAAATACCACCAGTGTCACAAGGGCCAGGAACGTGGGAGGATGCTGTTATCTGCAGGAAGAGAGCCACCCATGTGCACTTGGTACTGGCAGACTCCAGCTGGCTTAATTGCCATTAGCAGTGTAAAAGGAGAGGCAAAACTAATGAATACTGATGTCCCAGGAGAGAAAAAAAATCAGAGGTAAGATAAAGAACCTTTTTAGTGATCTATAACCAGTTGAGTCGGCTTGGACTCATGGCAGCCCTGTGTGTCAGAGTAGAAGTGTGCTTCACAGGGTTTCCGTGGCTGATCTTCAGAAGTAGATGGCCAGGCCTTTCTTCCGAGGGACCTCTGGGGGGACTTGAACCTCCAGCCTTTCAGCCAGTGGTGAGAGTGTAAACCATTTGTACTGCCCAGGGTCTCCCTTCAGTGTTCAGCCATATGTTAAAGAAGGCTAAGAGGGTAACAAAAGAAGGGTGATACATGGCAACGTTTCTTCCCAGTGGCCCAGAGAAAGTGCTTGCTGGTTCCCAATGCCAGGAGTGGGAGTTCACTCTGTGAGTTTGCCTCCGTATCTGCATTCAGCCACAGGCTGGCTCTTCCCACAGTCACTCGGATCCTCCATTGTGGGCCTTCAGCACCTGAGACTTGAGTGTAGCGAGAACTGCAAATGAAAGCAAAAGTGAGCGTGGATGGAAGCGTTCTGCCTATGGCCATGGCAGTCGAGCATGGAGGTTTCTGGATCACTCACTGGACTCTGCTTTTGTTGGCAAGGTTAAGTATACGCTCAAGGTTTTTTTTTTAGGGAAGGAATGGGGAATGCAAAGATTTTGCGTTGGAGAGGACTTTAGAGGTCTGTCACTCAGTGGGAGACTTCTCTTTCATGGTCACTGTGGGCCGCCCAGCCTTGGCCTCTTGTCCTGATGGGCCAGCGATCCCAGGCCAGCAAGGTGCTCCGATTAGCAGCTTGGGGCATTAGGAAGCGTTTTCCCTCATTGAGTAAACCACTTCCTTGTCATCTCACCCTTCTTTACTCTGGGTTTTCTCTTTGAGCAGTAATTATAAGGTCGTCATTAGCTGCGCTGGAGTCAGTTCTGACTTATGGCGATGCTTGTGTGCAGAGTAGAACTGTGCCCCAGACTTTGATCTTTCGGAAGCAAATCGCCAGGCCTTCCTTCAGAGGCGCCTCCGAGTGGGTTTGCACTTCCCACCCTTTAGGCTTGTAGCCCAGCACTTAACCGTTCGGGCACCCCGGGACTCCTGGTAACAACAGCGTCTATGTGTTGATAAGTCACTGTGACCTAAACGGAGTACCTGCAACTTGCGGAGGGATCGGTGAAGCTGCTGGTATTTTTTTGTGTGAACTCCTGTCACAAGGAGGTGTGGGACTCTCTCTCCCACTCCGGGCTGCAGTCCCTCCAGGATATCTTTTACCGTATCTCACCTAATATCTGTCATTATTAAGAGCCTTGTCTTGGTTATTCATAAAGTTCTCACTGGCCAGTTGAAGAAGTTGAGAAGTGGCTGGCCTCTTCCCTCTGAGTCTGTCTTAACCCGGAAGCTCCACTGAAACCTGTCCACCATGGGTGACCCTGCTGGCATTTTGCAACACGGTGGCATAGCCTCAGCCTCACAGCAACACGTAAGCTGCCACAGGATGACAAAGTGACAGACAAGTTCATCTCCCTTAGATGTTCCTAACCTCTGTGCACCCGCTTACCTAGGGCCCCAGCCTTAAACTAGAGCCGCCCTTGAACGAAAAGCAGTCCCCTAGCCCTGGTTATTAAGACTTGGAGCTGTCCATTT
>NW_006922164.1:838409-838918 GCF_000298275.1 Orycteropus afer afer
CACTCACGTTTCTCACTCAGTTGAAAACTTTCCTTTTTGCTGGCTAGGCTTGGGGTCTTGGGGCCTGGAGAGTGGGGGTGGGTAACGGGTGGGGGATGGGGGAGGAGTGAGACATGGGGTGAGGGGCAGGCCCTGCGTCCACACGGTCTCTGTCCTGCCTTAAGGCCCCTTCAGTGTCAGGAGGCGATGAGGAGGAGGGGAAAGAAAAGACTTGCCTACATGACCACCCATGGGTTTGGGTTGGTTTTTACCAAGAGGCTTTTTATTTTGATGTAGATAAAGTCCTTAATGTTTTCTTTTCTTTATGGCTTCTGAATTTTAAATCAGACTAAAAGCCCTCCCGCACTCCAGGGGTATGAAGTCACTCAGCCCGGTCCTCCCCCAGCGCCCTGCTGGTCTAATTCTCCAGGCTGGAGTCCGACGTCCATTGCGGTCCATCTCAGTGGGTAGTGAGAAGTGTGGGCCCAGTACCCACGCAGTGTCTCGGCCTTGTTTCTGGAGGACTTCCT
>NW_006922164.1:839103-842042 GCF_000298275.1 Orycteropus afer afer
AATGTCAGATTTGAAAGCTTCTGATATTAGCATCCGGACTTCCTCTTGCTTTCCTAGTTGAGTGCTTTCCTGACTCTTCTGTGGACTTTGCCGCCTAAACGTCAGAATCGGCTGGTCTAATTATGCCCCCACACTGCCTCCCTCCTGGTTTTTCATTGGGATGTTAAATTTGTAAACATCATAGGACAGGTCGAACTGACCGCTTTACAATATTAAGTCTTTGTAGTCAACAACACAACGTGCATTTCCATTTGTTTTATGCCCCTCTATGGCACCTTAAAGGAGCTCTGGTGGGGCAGTCACTCAAAAGGTCAGCAGTTCAAAGCCATCAGCAGCTCCGAGGGAGAAAGATGAGGCAGTCTGCTTCCCTAAAGATGATCGCCTTGAAAACGCTCTGGGGCCCTTCTGGTCTTTGCTGTAGGGTCGCTATGAGTCGCAATTGATGGCAGCGGGTTTGGTTTTGTTTTTTTACAGAGCCTTACAGCTTCCTTCTAACAGGCATCTTCTTTTCTTGAGTGTTCCTGGATGTTGTATCTTTTTTTTTTTTGCTGTTGTGTGATCGTTTAGGCCAGTGTCTCCTCTAAGTTGTTGTTTTCTCTGTATGAGTGTTACTGATTTCTGAATATTAATTTTGTACTGTTATCTTACTAAAGTCCCTTTCAGTCTGTTGCACCTTCTCAGTGACTTTCATTACCGTTCTGAGGTTTCAGATGAAATTTGACATGGAATCTGGAATACACACCCATCATCTGCAAGTAGGGATGACTTCACCTTTGTTATTTAACTTTCCCTTCCCCATTTCTTTCTCGTACATAGTTGAGTTGCCTAGTGTCTCCAGTAAGATATATAACAGGGAGGGCAGTGGACAATGTTGCTGTTTTTCCTCATCATTAATATATAGATGAAATTGAGTATATTTTATCAGGTTAAGAGCTATCATTCTAATACTGTTTTTTTTTTTTTTTTTTTGAGTCCTTTTACAAAGAATGATGTTTGAATTTTGAAAAATGCCCCTTTCAGTGTCTATGGAAATTATTGTTTGATTTTTCTACTCAGATCAGTAATATGAGGAATTAGCCTCCTAATATTGAATAGTATTTAACTAACCTTTCATTTCTGTAAGAAAACATACTTGATCATGGTGTATTATTTCATTAACCTTCTGTTGGATCCTGGTGTTAATATTTTATGTGGAATTTTTGCAATAATATTTATAAATGAGAAGATTTCTTGTCTTTGCCAGATTTGGGTATTAATATTATATTAATTTCTTTACAAAGAATTCTGATGTTTTCCTTCTCTTTCTATGCCAGAAACAATTGAAATAGCTTTGGGCCAAGTATTTCTTCAATGCCCACCACGCTTTGCCTGTTATACCCTCTGAACATTCTGGTGACTGTCTCTGACTGTTTTCTGTGTTATTTGCATTTATATAATCTGATTTCCTACTTTTTCACTTGCTAACTTTCACATCCTGGATATTATTTATTTCATTCAAGGTTTAAAATGTTTTTACATTAGTTTAAGGAATATTAAACTCTTATTACATGTGACAGTTAAGGTTATGTGTAAACTTGATTAGGCCACGGCACATAACAACAACAACAGCTCAGTGATTTGGCAGGTATTGTGTAATCATCTTCCATTTTCTGATCTGAGGTCAGCAGGCAGTCAGTTGAAAGGGGCGTTTCCTTGGGGGTGTGGCCTGCATCCAGTATATATGGATGTTCTGGCAGTGCTCACGTTCTACTCCATCCTGCATCCAACTCATCATCCTCTGACCTCTGTTCTTGGGATGTGAGCCAGCAGCTAGGCATCTAACCTACATTTTGGGTTCATCAGTGCCTGCAACTATGTGAGTCAGAAGTCTCCAGCCTGATGCCTGACCCATGGATTTGACACTTGCCAGCCTCCACAACTTCATGAGCCATTTTCTTGGAATAAATCTGTCTCCCTCTCTCTCTCTCTCTATATGTGCTTCACTGGTTTTGCTCCTCTAGAGAACCCAGCCTAAGATATTAATCTTTTAATTTCTTATGAATTTATAACAACTCTCTTCATTTTCATTTGTTTTACTTTTATATTCTTCTTTTTAAATGGGGGTAAATTAGTAGTTTGTTTAATATACTTTTTTTAAAAAAAATTAGCTTTTGAAATTATTAGTTATGCAACCCTTCCTTGGTTTTCCGAGGTGGTATCACTACAGAAGTAGATTGCCTAATCTTCCTTCGGAGGAGTGGCTGGTGGGTTTGAACCGCCAGACTTCTGGTTAGCAGTCATATGACTTAGGCACTACACCACCAGAGCTCCCATGAGTTTTACTTGCATCTCACTTACTCCTTTTATCTTTCTAATTCTCTCTAATTTCCTTTGACTTCTTTTATTACTCTTTTTCCAAGTGAAAACAATATTTAAATTATTTGTTTTCATTCTTCTTGTTGTTGTTAGGTGCTGTCAAGTTGTCTCTGACTCATAGCAACCCTGTGCACAGCAGACTGAAACACTGCCTGGTCCCGCACCAGCTCCGTGATTCTTGCTATACTTGAGCCCATTCCCACAGCCACTGCGTCAATCCATCTTGTTGAGGGCCTTCCCCTTTTTCACTGGCCGTCCACTTTACCAAGCATGACATCCTTCTCCAGGAAATGGTCCCTTCTGATAACATGACCAAAGTAGGTGAGATAAAGTCTGGCCATTCTTGCTTCCAAGGAGCATTCTGGCTGCACATCTTCCAGGACAAATTTGTTACTTCTTTTAGCAGTCCATGGTATTTTCACCATTCTTTGCCAGCACCACAACTCAAAAGCATCAATTCTTCTTTGATCTTCCTTATTCAATGTCTAGCTCTCATAGGCATATGAGGTGATTGAAAATATCATGGCTTGTATCAGGCACACCTTACTCCTCAAGGAGACATCTTTGCTCCTCAGCACTTGAAG
>NW_006922164.1:843937-848404 GCF_000298275.1 Orycteropus afer afer
CATCTTGATTGCAAGTTTGGTCAATTTCAGACTGTAGAAGTTGATAAAAATATTCAATTTCCTCATCTTTGGCTTTGGTAGTTGGTGTGTAAATTTGAATAATAGTGGTATTAACTAGTTTTCCTTGTAAGTGTATGGATATTATCCTATCACTGACAGCATTGTACTTCAGGATAGATCTTGAAACATCCTTTGTAATGATGAATGCTGCGCCAATCCTCTTCAAATTGTCATTCCCGGCATAGTAGATTATATGGTTGTCTGATTCAAAATGGCCAAAACTAATCCATTTCAGCTCACTAATGCCTAGGATATTTGACAATTTCCAATTTTCCTAGATTCATACTTTGTACATTCCATGTTCCAATTATTAATGGATGTTTGCAGCTGTTTCTCCTCAATTTGAGTCATGCCACATCAGCAAATGGAGGTCTCGAAAGCTTTACTTTATCCATATCAGTAAGGTTGGTCCTACTCTAATGAGACAGCTCTTTCCCACTCATATTTGGAGCACCTTCCGACCTAAGGGGCTGGTCTTCCTGCACTGTATCAGACAATGTTTCTCGGCTATTCATAAAGTTGCTCAGTAATGTATCAGACAGTTTTCTCTGCTATTCATAAGGTTTTCCCTGGCCAATTCTTTGAGAAGTGAATGGCCTCTTCCTTCTTCCTAGTCTGTCTAACTCTGTAAGCTGCATTGCACCATGCAACCCTGCTGGCATTTGAAACACCAGTGGCACAGCCTCAAGCCTCACAGCAACATGCAAGCCACCACAGGATGACAAACTGACAGACAAATTTGTCTCCCTTAGCTGTTTGAAACCTCTCCACCCTCCCCTTATCTGGATCCCTGCCGCTGTTCTGCTCACTCACTCTGTCGTCCCCCTGGCTTATTCTCACTTGCCCCTGACTTCTTTCCCCCGCTTTCCTGTCTCTTGGAGGTGGGGCCCGGGTCCCTTCCCTTACCTGAATCCCTGCCACTGCTCTGCTCACTCACTCTGTTGCCCCCCTGGCTTATTCTTTCACCTGTTTTCCTGCCTCTTGATGGCGGGGTCTGGGTCCCCCCTCTTACCTGGATCCCTACCACTGCTCTGCTCACTAGCTCTGTCATCCCCCTGGCGGCTACTTTACCCCACTTTCCCACCTCTTGTGGGTGGGGCCTGGGTCCCTCCCCTCACCTGGATCCCTGCCATTGCTCTTAAGAATGAGTATTTATGAAGAATAGATATGTAAGACTACAGATTTTTTTTCTAAATCACTTCAGCTGCATCCCAGAGGGTCTGATAAGTAGTGATTTTATTAGCATTGTTTTCTGCAATTCTGCATTTACATTTTTAATTTCTTCTTCCCCAATGAATACCACTTTCCTAAAGGCTATAAGTCCTTTTGGGGAAGGCTGGGCAAAAGATTAACAGTATAAATTTTTGGCAGTGTCAAGGAGTCCTTCCTCTAGGGGATCCAGCCTCCCCATCATTCAAGGGTTTATGGGTCTGTAAACTGGCTCAAGTCTGACAATTCAAGTTTGACTGTCATTCACTTGACCTAGAATTCTTCCACTTGCACAAATCAAATAAATATTTGACTAAGTAGCCAATGCCATAAGTCAGACTATTCTGCTTTGACTCTCCTGTTACAGTAACCATGCCCACTTTGTCATTGTTGATTAAGAGGTGCCACTTGGCCCCATGGGGTCCAATCAGCTTCATTATGGTTAATTGTCTTAATTCAGTTAGGGCAGTTCCCACTGTCAAATCTGACTTACATCAAATAGCAATTACAGCAGTCTTCAAGGACGCTGGGGTTCCCTTCACAAATTTATTCCTCACTGTTGTGGTAAAAAGGTGTGTCTTCTGGGTACTCATGTGTGGGTCTATGGGTCTAACCTGATAAATCCATTTTAACATGCCAGTTTCCCTAAACCTTTGGACACACCCTTCTACGGTTTACCAAAGCAGGTCTGGTACTTCAGCTGATTTAGTGTAAGCCACTGTGTAATTCATGCTTCAGTGAACCAACTAAATAAACTATTAGATCCTTTCCTAACTTCTTGAGCTGAAACATTAAATGAACTTGGTGGGCCCAAATCAATAAATTCATACTGATTCAATTGTATGTTCCTTGCACCATCATCCCACACCCTTAATGGCCATCTCCACACATATGCTCCAGATTTCTGTTTGTACATTTTAGAAAAATCAAACAGTTCTTTTGAAGTGTAGTGTACCTCCTCCAGGGTCACACTATATACTTCACCTTTTGGGGCTCAGTGGGACTTCAGTCTAGTTACAGGTAAATTTATAAACACCATAGGATGAGCTGACATCTTTACAATATTGAGTCTTCATAGCCAACAGCACAATGTGCATTTCAATTTGTTTAATGTCCCTCTATGGTGCCTTAAAGGACCTCTGGTGGTATAGTGGTTAAAGCACTTGACCCCTAATCGAAAGGTTGGTGGTTCAAACCACCAGAAGGTCTGAGGCAGAAAGATGTGGCACTCTGCTTCCATAAAGATGACGGCCTTGGCAACTGTATGGGGCAGTTCTGCTCTTTCCTGTACGGTCACTGTAAGTCAGAAATGGACTCGATGGATTTGGGTTTTGGTTTTTATGGAGCCTTAAATCTTTCTTCTAACAGGCATTCCCTTTTCTTGAGTGTTCCTAGATGTTTTATCTTTTGTTGCTATTGTGTGATCATTTAGGCCTGTGAAGCTAAGTATGTTGTGTGTCCATTCATCTGGAAACTCAGTCTGTTGAGTCTGTTGTTATCAACAGATGAAGGGTCAGCAGGTAGAGACGGTTGACCACTTCTCAGTACTCTTAGGAGCTTGCTGCAAGAATCTGCAATTTCAGAAGCTAAAGGATGGGTCACTGTGAGTCAGATCCCACTCAATGGCAGTGAGTTTATTTGTTTTACAGATATTTCAAAGAAGCTCTGGTAGCACAATGCCTAAGGCATCTGACTGCTAACCAGAAGATTGGTGGTTCAAACCTACCAAACCACTCCATGGAAGCAAGACTAGGCAGTCTACTTCAGTAAAGATTTACCACCTCGGAAACCCAATGGGGGTTGCTGTGAGTCGGAATTGACTTGACAGCAGTGGATTTGGCTTTTGGATAGATATTACAGGAAGCCCTTGTGGTACAAATGGTTAAATACTCAACTGCTAACTGAGAGGTCAGCTATTCAGGCCCACCAGCTGCTCTGTGGAAGAAAGATGTGGCAGTCTGTTTCTGTAACGATTAAAGCCTTGGAAACCCTATGGCAGCTTTCCTCTATCCTGTAGGGTCAGAATTCACTAGGTGGCAGTGGTGGGGATGGTGCTAAGGTGTTACACATGTCCCTGGGTAGCACAAACGGTTTGCATTGGACTACTAACCAGAAGAGTGTCAGTTTGAGCCCACCCCGCACCACCATGGAAGAAAGGCCTGGTGATCTGCTTCCGTAGATTACAGCCAAGGAAACTCTGTGGAACACAGTTATACTTTGTAAAACATGGGATCACCATGAGGTGGGCTTGACTCGATGGCAAGGGGTTTGTTTTTTGTGTGTGTACGTGCATTTTATATATGTTACAGGCACTTGGGTTGGCCATGTGAAAAAGAAAAAGAGAAATAAGAATGTAGTGGGGCTGGGAGTGAAGCAGTTGTTCTGCTGAGATTGTTACCAGGTTTTGGAATAGATAAAGGTAAACACCCTTCATTGTAAATCTCTTTTTTCCATAGCATAAATGGTTACTATATGCATAGACCTCGCTGGATGAAATACAGAGGAATCAAATTGACCACATTGGTGGAAATAGACGATGGAAAAGCTCAATATCATCAGTCAGAGTACGGCCAGGTGCTGACGGTAGAACAGGCCATCAATTACTCATATGCAAGTTCAGGTTGAAGTTGAAGAAAATTAAAACAAATTCACGAGAGCCAAAGGACTACTTTGAGTATATTCCACCTGAATTTAGAGACCTTTTCAAGAATAGAGTTGACACATTGAAAGCTAATGACTGAAGCCTAGACGAGTTGAGAAAGGACATCATAGATGAAGAAAGCAAAAGTCATTAAAAAGATAGGAAAGAAAGAAAAGACCAAAATGGATGTCAGAAGAGACTCTGAAATTTTCTCTTGAATGTAGAGTAACTAAAGCAAATGGAAGAAATGAAGTAAAAGAGCTGAACAGAAGATGTCAAAGGGCAGCTGGAGAAGATGAAGTAAAGTATTGTAATGACCTGTGCAAAAACCTGGAGTTAGAAAACTAAAAGGGAAGAAAACACTCAGCATTTTTCAAGTAGAAAAAACTGAAGAAAAAAAAAAATCAAGCCTTGAATTGCAATATTGAAGGACTCTATAGGCAAAATAGGAGCTCTGGTAGCTTAGTGCCTAAGGCACTTGACTGCTAACCAGAAGGCTGGCGGTTCAAATCCACCAGCCACTCCTTGGAAGGAAGGTTGGGCAATCTACTTCCATA
>NW_006922164.1:848504-853348 GCF_000298275.1 Orycteropus afer afer
CAGCCACTCCTTGGAAGGAAGGTTGGGCAATCTACTTCCATAGTGATACTGCCTCGGAAACCCAAGGAGGGGTCACTATGAGTTGGGTCCGACTCAACGGCACACAACAACAACATAGGCAAAATATTGAATGACATAGGAAGAATTAAAGGACAATGGACGGAATTGACAGAGTCACTGTACCAAAAAGAATTGGTTCAGCTTTCAACCATTGCAGGACGTAGCAGATTATCAAGAACTTTTGGTACTGAAGGCAGAAGTCCAATCTGCCCTGAAGGCACTGGTGAAGAACAGGGCTCCAGGATTACCCGTTGAGATGTTTCGACAAACAGATGCAGTGCTGGAATCCCCCACCCATGTATGCCAATCCCCCACTCACGTATGCCAAGAAATCTGGAAGACAGCTACCTGGATACTGACTGGGAAAGAGCCATATTTGTGCCCATTCCAAAGAAAAGTGATCCAATGGAATGTGAACATTATCGAACAATATCATTAATAGATTTAAAAAAACCCACTGCCATCCAGTTGATTCCAATTCAAAGCAACCCCCATTGGGTTTCCAATGTGCTAAATCTTTATGGAAGTAGATTGCCCCATCTTGTTTCCGTGAAGCAGCTTGTGGGTTTGAACTGCCAACCTTCTGGTTAGTAGTTAAATGCCTTAAGCACTGTGCCACCAGAGCTCCTTTATCATTATTATCACACAAGTAAAATTTTGCTGAATACAATTCAAAAATGGTTGCAGTAGTATATTGACAAGAGCTTCCAAAAATTCAAGCTGGGTTCAGAAGAGGACATGGAACAAGGGAAGTCAAATAAATCTTGTCTGACAACGGTGAGTACCAGAAAAAATGTTTACCTGGGTTTTATTGACTATGCAAAGACGTTTGACTGTGTGGGTCATAATAAATTATGGGTAACATTATGAAGAATGAGAATTCCAGAACACTTAATTGTGCTCATGTGGAACTTATACATAGGCCAAGAGGCAGTTGTTCAAACAGGACAAGGGAATACTGTGTGGTTTGAAATCAGGAAAGGTGTGCACCAGGCTTGTGTCTTTTCACCATACTTATTCAATTTGTATGCTGAGCAAATAATCCAAGAAGCTGGACTATATGAAAAAGAACGTGGCATCCTTGCTGAAATTGAGGATGACTTGAAGCACTTACTGATGAAGATCAAAGACTATATAGTCTTCAGTATAGATTATACCTTCACATAAAAAAAAAAAATCCTCACAACTGGACCAGTAAGCAACATCACGATAAACAGAGAAAATATCTGTAGACATTTCCTAGGTAGTTTTGGATTTATTAAGAAAACAGGCTGTTCAGTAGGTCTGCGCAAAATGTATTTCATGGTCTTGTGTTTGTCGAGGAAGCAGGTACATTGCAGCTGAGGCTGACTCTTGACTGTGAAGCGTTAGACAGTCTGGTTTTGAAAAATGATCCTGGACATGTCGCACAGTAGATAATTGAAATCCGGATGGCTGTGAAATGCTTTCATTATTATTAACACATGTTGCCTATTAGAATGAGATACATTTCCAACTTTGCTCATCTTCCTTTTCTGACCAACAAATTCTGCAAGGAATATATATATATATAAATCCTTTAGGCCCCCTTATTGTATGACTACATCTGTGGTATTTCGATTTTTATTTGCATCTATTTTCCTTTCACTGAGTAGACTATAATGAGCCCTGGTGACGCAGTGGTTAAAGAACTCAGCTAACTGAAGGTCGCAGCTTCTCTGTGGGAGAAAGATGAGACAGTCATCTTCTGTAGAGATTGATAACCTTGGAAACCCTCTGGGGCAGGTCTGTCCTGGCCTATGAGGTCGCTATGCATTGGAATTGACTCGACGGCAGTGGGTTTGATTCTTTGGGTTTTGAGTAGACTCTAAACTCCTTGGGTTGGTGTCTTCACCTTCTGTGATTGTTTTTAGGACCTGGTACATACTTTTGTATGAGGAAAGGAAATGAAGATCTAGCAAGTCACTCATTTAGTTTTAGAAGAAGAAATAAGAAGAAGGATGCTATGCCATTTGTACAGGTCATAAGGTATTAAACCTTATGCTACTGCCATTTTTGTAGGTCAGAAATCATCCAGTTTTCACAATTTCATACATAGTTCATGTAATGGTTAGTGACCAAACCAGGAGGAGAATGTAATGTGTTGTATATACCACACCCTCTCACCTCATTCTCAACCTAGAATATTTCCATTCCAGATTTGAAATATTTACTAATAGGATAATAGAAAACTCAGAAGCCTCCCAATGAAATACTATATCTATGAAATTTCAAGTTGCCAAAAAGGGTCTATTTGAAAATAAAAATCTGAATACCAAATGAATGTTTGAAGTTGGTATTTTATACATGCTAAATCAGTACATTGAAATATACATTGGAAATTTTATTATTTTATTTTCTTCTTAAACTAACTTTATTGTGACCTGTTGTTTCAAGTAATCATGAAAATAGTGGAGATGGGTTTTTAATATATCATTTAGAAGCTTATTACCTAGAATGAGGTCTTGGTGGTGGTGGTGTTATGTGCCTTTGGGTCGATTCTGACTCACAGAACCCTCCCAGTCCTGTGCCATCCCCACAATAGTTGTTGTTGTTGTTATGTGTTGTCGAGTCGGGCCCGACTCATAGCAACCCCTCTGGTATGTTTAAATCCATCATTGCAGCCACTGTGTCAGTCCATCTCATTGAGGGTCTTCCTCTTTTTCACTGACCCTGTACTTTACCCAGCATGATGTCCTTCTCTGGGGGCCGGTTCCTCCTGTTAACATGTCCAGTGTAAGCACGGTGAAGTTTGATCATCCTTCCTTTGAAAGAGCATCCTGCCTTTACTTTTTCAATGATAGATTTCTTCTTTTTTCTGGCAGTCCATGATATATTCAGCATTCTTCACCAGCACCATGATTCAAATGCATCAATTCTTCTTCAGTTTTCCTTTTTCATTGTTCAGCTTTCACATGCGTGTGAGGCGATTGAAAATGCTATGACATGGGTCAGGTGCACCTTAGTCTCCGGAGTGACCTCTTTGCTTTTCAACACTTTAAAGAGGTCGTATGCAGCAGATTTGCCCAATGCAATAAGTCGATTGATTTCTTGACTGCTGCTTCCATGGGCGTTGATTGTTGATCGAAGTGAAATGAAATTTTTGACAACGTTAGTATTTTCTGTTTTTATCGTGATGTTGCTTATTGGTCCAGTTATGAAGATAATTGTTTTCTTTATGTTGAGATGTAACACATACTGAAGATTGTACAAAAAAAATCAATGTCATGAGACAAAGTATATATGTGAATTGCTGTATGGAAAGTAAATTTGCTCTGTAAACCTTCACCCAAATCACAATAAAAAAAAAAAAAACCTGGGAGGGGGAACCCACTGCTGTCGAGTCAGACCTGACTCATAGTGACCCCTGCTTGGGTTTCCAAGGCAGTATCACTACAGAAGTAGATTGCTCAACCTTCCTTCTGAGGAGTGGCTGGTG
Organism: Orycteropus afer afer; assembly: GCF_000298275.1. Classification (NCBI taxonomy): domain Eukaryota; kingdom Metazoa; phylum Chordata; class Mammalia; order Tubulidentata; family Orycteropodidae; genus Orycteropus; species Orycteropus afer. The sequence goes on from NW_006922164.1 coordinate 852,022, forward strand.
GGATTGAACCTCCAGTCTTTGAAAAAGAGATAAAGACCAAGAAATCTTCTGATTTCAAGTATGAATATGCTACATAAAGTAACTAATGACAACTCATCAAGAGAACCTAGAGGTGGAGGAATATGGTACCAGAACAATTTTTAAAGAAGAAATGGAATTACAATTAAATTTTGGGCTATAAATGTACAGGCAAATTATAGTAACATTAAATCTTGTTTCTATAATGGGAATTGAGTTACTGCAGGCTTCTTTTAGCAATTGCTTTTGGAAAACTGGAAGGACTGGTGCTGTCTCTTGGGGAATGTGTAAGCCATGCTTGATGAACCAGGCTGACCACTTATTTTTGTTCCAATCCATCTGACTCATGTTCACAGACTAAAACCAAAGGAAACGAAATTACTTTTACTAAGGTTTTTAGAGAAGCTTTCCTTTGTTTATCAGCAGTTAAAGGTTCGAGAGACTAAAGTATTAAGAATGCATGTCAGAAATGGGTTAGAATCAATAGCCTAAGCTGCTAGACGGATAATGGGCATCCATTGATTAGATGGTTTGTTCTCTAAACAGGACTTACTCCTTGTCACAGCCACTTCCAAATCTTCACTCATGTCTGTGTAATTAGTGTTTACTCTTATGGTGGAACTTTTTTTTTTTTTTTAACAGAACTGATGGTTAGTCTTTTTGTGTATTAGTGCTTATTTCTTGTAGGTACTTACAGCTTAGTTTGGATCCTCAGTTTTATGCTTATTTCTATCTTTTCATAAAAACTATTTTTAAGCATTTAGGAAGTCCCAGTTTCTCTTTAATTCTTCATATATCTATTAGTTTATAGATCTTGAGTAATTATTTTTTATGATCTAATTTTATCTGAATCATTGCCTTATTATTTATAACCTCTTTTAAACAGTTTCATTGGTTGGCTATGGTTTACAATATACTACTTTAGCTACAATCTACCAACAAATAATATTATACTACTTCAAATTATATAAGGACCTCACAATAGTATACTCCCTATTCCTCCCTTCCATCTTTTGTGGGAATTTCAGAATACCTTCTATTTTTGCATAGACTCTTAACATTGCTTCTATTTTTGCTTTAAACAATCAGTTGTTTTTAAAGAATGAAAAATAAGAGAAGATGTCATTTGTATTTATCTTTTTCTGGAAATCTTCATTTCTTTGTTTAGAACCAATTTTCCATCTGTTATCATACTCCTGTTATCTGAAGAACTTCCTTTTATGTTTCTTCCCACTGCTGTCGAGTCAGTTCCTACTCATAGCGACCCTCATTGAGTTTCCAAGGCTGTAAATCTTTACAGAAGTAGATT
>NW_006922164.1:853448-857568 GCF_000298275.1 Orycteropus afer afer
ACTGCTGTCGAGTCAGTTCCTACTCATAGCGACCCTCATTGAGTTTCCAAGGCTGTAAATCTTTACAGAAGTAGATTGCCCCGTCTTCCTTCTGCAGAGTGGCCAGTGGGTTTGAACCACCAACCTTCTGGTTAGCAGTCAAATGCCTTAGGCACTGTGCCACCAGATATCCTTTTAATGTTTCTTAGAGTGCATATATGATGGTAATTAATTCTCTGCTTCTGTTTGTTTGAAAGACTGTTTCGCTTTCATTTTTGAAAGATATTTTCTCTGGGTTTAGAATCTGGATTGGCATTTTTTTGTTGTTGTTTGCTCCTCCCCCAACCCTTTGAAGATGTCACTCCACTGTCTTCTGACTTGCATATTTTTTGACTAGAAGTCTGTTGTAATTTTTATTATTGTTCCTCTGTGTGTCTGTGTATAATTACATATTGCATCTTTTTTCACTGGCTGCCTTTAATATTTTCTGTTTATTTGCAGTTTGACTATATTGTGTTTTAGGGTGTGTGTATTTGTGTATGCATGCATGTTGTTAACTTGGTTGGATTTCTCTGAACTTAATTGGAACTGTGGTTTGGTTTATTTTTCCTGAAAATTATGAGCATTTATCTGTGAATATTTCTTTTGATCTGTTTTATTCTAGGATTTAGTCACCCTGGTTAGATCATTTGATATTGTCCTTCAAGTCTTGGGTTTTCTGTTCTGTTTTTTCCCACTCCCCTTCCTCTTAGTATTTCAACTTGGGTAATACACAGTTCTATTCTGACACTCATGGGGTTACCATGAGTCAGAATTGATTCAATGGCAACTGGTTTCTTTCTTTCTTTTCTTCTTCTTCTTTTTAAAATTCTGTTAGCTTATTGTGGTGGTTAAGGTTGTATGTCAACTTGGCTGGGCCTGGTTGAGTGGCGGGGCATCTGGATGTAGTTATTCCCCATGGTGAGATTGGTAATTAACTCCATGATGGAATCTACTGGAGCAGCTGAGTAGCTACTTTAGGGATGTGGGCTGCTTCCAGTAGATAAGAAGCAACTTTGAGGAAGATATCCAGCTTATGGCACACTTGGACCTTGCATGTAGGTGATTCTTCATTCAGTAACCTGCTATGCCCTGTGGATCTTGGGACTTTTTCTAGACTTGAATTAGTGGCCTGCCATGTTGTTTGATAATATCGGGACTATGCCTTGTTACTTGTCAGCCATGGGTTTGTCAGCCTTAGCAGCCAGAAGCTGCCTGAGGGAAGAAAACCCTCCAGCTTCAGTGGCCTGGTAGCAGAAGGCAGAGCTGAAGCCCAAGGTTGAGGGGCTTTCACCCAGCTCGTAGAGTCTGGCGCTTTGAACTTGGACTTCTAGCCTCCAAAATTGTAAGAGAATAAACTCCTGTTTGTTCAAGTCATCCCATTTGTAGTATTTTCCTGTCAGAGCGGCACTAGGGAACCAAAACACCTATATTCAAGTTTGTTAATTTTTGCCTTGGCTGTGCCGAGTCTATTGATGAGCTGGTTTAAAGGCATTCTTTACTTCTATTTCCATTCCTTTTGTTGTTTTGGCTTTGTTTTTAATAGTTAGCATTTCCATATGACTGTGTCTTAGACTTTCCTTATCTCTGTTGAAATTCTCCAACTCCGTGTTCATATATTTTGTCCACATATTCCAATACCATCTTTAACATGTTATTCATAGTTGTTCCCTGCCTGATAGTTCCAACATATAGTTATCTATGAGTCTAGTTATGGTGATTGCTGTTCCTCTTGACCATGCCTTTTTTTATTCTTGTGTGCCTCATAATTTTTTTAATGAATATTGGACATCATTTTTAGTAGGATAGGAACTGAGGTAAATGCCTAGAAATGACACATTCCTAATGCTAAGCCATTAGTGTGTGGATTGAGTCAGTTTATTGAGGATATAAGCTTTTGTCCTCATGTTTTCCCTGCTCCCTAACCCCCACACCCAATGGTAGACCACTGTTATTTATTATATAGTGCTTGCCATCCTGGTGGTAGTAGGATGACAGTGAGTTTTCTGTTTTCCTCATCCAATTAGCCATGTCTTCTTGGGCCTTGGAGGAGGGGCCTTTGTCTGTGATCCTGCCTCTACTCAGCCATGAAACTCTAATGGTCTCACCCCAGAGGGGTTTTCTACCCCTCTCTAAGTCATTGTGGGCTTTTTGGAGGGCCGGAACTGGTAGGGGAAGGGAGGGAAGTGGCAGCAGATGGCATTTTGGAGGGCCGGAACAGGTAGGGAAGGCTGGGAAGTGGGAGTGGATCAGTTTGAAACAGTTAAGGGAGATGAACTCGTCTGTCAGTTTGTCATCCTGTGATGGCTTGTGTGTTGCTGTGAGGCTGGAGGCTATGCCACTAGTGTTTCAAGTGCCAACAGGGTTAGCCATGGTGGACAGGTTTCAGCAGAGCTTCCAGAGTAAGACAGACTCAGAAGAAGGAAGAGGCCATCCACTTCTCAAAGACTTGGCAAGTGAAAAGCTTATGAATAGCAGGGAAACACTGTCTGATATATTACTGAAAAATAGCCCTGAAACATTATCTGATATAGTGCCAGAGATGAGCCCCTCAGGTCAGACCAAACAAACAAACAAACAAACAAACAAAAAACACCAAACCCACTGCCGTGGAGTCGGATCCAACTCATAGCGACCCTTCTTTGGGTTTCTGAGGGGGTATCACTATGGAAGTAGATTGCCCAACCTTCCTTCTGAGGAGTGACTGGTGGGTTTGAACCACCAGACTTCTGGTTAGCAGTCACAGGCCTTAGGCACTGCACCACCAGAACTCCCACCTCAGGTCAGAAGGCACTCAAAATATGACTAGGAAAAAGCTGCCTCTCAGAATAAAGCCAACGTTAATGGTGTGCATGGAGTAAAGCTTCCAGGACCTCCTTTGCTTCTGTAGCATGACTCAAGAACAAACAGCTGCATCCATTAATAATCGGAACATGAAACGTACAAAGTGTGAATCTAGGAAAATTGGAAGTTGTAAAAAATGAAATGGAATGCATAAAGATTGATATCCTAGGAATTAGTCAGCTGAAATAGACTGGTTTGGCCATTTTGAATCAGACAACCATATGATCTACTATGCCAGGAATGACAAATTGAAGAGGAGTGGTGTGGCATTCATCATCACAAAGAATGTTTTAAGATCTATCCTGAAGTACAATGCTGTCAGTGACAGGATAATATCCGTATGCCTATGAGGAAGACCTGTTATTATTATTCTACTATTATTCAAATTTACGCACCAACCACCAAAGCCAAAGATGAGGAAATTGAAGATTTTTACCAACTTCTGAAATTGACCAAATATGCACTCAAGATGCATTCATTGTCACTGGTGATTGGAATGCAAAAGTTGGAAACAAAGAAGAATCACTGGTAGTTGGAAAATATGGTCTCAGTGATAGAAATGATGCTGGAGATCACAAGATAGAATTTTGCAAGACCAATGACTTATTCATTGCAAATACCTTTTTCCAACAACACAAATGATGGCTATACATATGGACTTTGCAAGATGGAGTACACAGAAATCAGATTGACTACATCTGTGGCAAGAGGCGATGGAGAAGCTCAATATCTTTAGCCAAAACCAGGCCAGGAGCTGATTGTGGAACAGACCATCAACAGCTCATATGCAGGTTCAAGTTGAAGCTGAAGACAATTAAAACAAGTCTATGAGAGCCAAAATATGACCTTGATTATATTCCTCCTGAATTTAGAGACCATCTAAAGAATAGATTTGATACATTGAACAATAGTGACCAAAATCCAGAAGAATTCTGGGATGACATCAAGAACATCATCCATGAAGAAAGCATAAGGTCATTAAAAAGACAGGCAAGGAAGAAAAGACCAAAGTGGATGTCAGAGGAGACTCTGAAACTTGCCCTAGAACAGAGTAGCTAAAGCAAATGGGAGAATCGACAGGATAAAAGAACTGAACAGAAGATTTCAAAGAGCAGCTAAAGAATACAAAGTCACCAGGTATGCAGGGATGGTTCAACATTAGAAAAACAATCAACGTCATCTACCACATAAATAAAACAAAGGAGAAGAACCACATGATCATATCAATTGATGCAGAAAAGGCATTTGATAAAATCCA